>NW_027397092.1:4273561-4405781 GCF_003265705.2 Callorhinus ursinus | reverse complement strand
TTCTTTCTTTCTTTCTTTCTTTCTTTCTTTCTTTCTTTCTTTCTTTCGTATTGCTGTAAGGTGAAATTTAGGCAAGTTAATGGGCTATAATTTCAGATCACTAGTCTATTCTGAAATCACAAGGCAGGCAATAGACGACCCTATTTGAAATGAAAATGACAGTTTGAGTATATATGTCTTTCTTCAGACTAAGTAGAGTGGACAAGTAGAACTGTTAGAATCTGCTCGTGATTCATCTCTCTCTCTCTCTCTCTCTTTCCCTCTCACACACACACACTCTAAAAACACAGGACAAAAGTCTTACCCAGATCCGCTGGAAAGTTCCCATTCAAGCTACACGTGTGTTACATAAACATTGCTTAGCTTTCACAAGAACCACTGTTCAGAGAAGAGGAACCATAACGTATATTAATAGGTGAAGAAAGCTTTTGGGAAAGACCATAAAGCCTCGGAGGCCATAAACTCTGGGAATGGATTCCAGAATGAAAATACTGTGAAAGCCCAGGACGCAGACTAAGTGTGTGTGGGGCCGAGTCAATGAAGCTTTTTGTCCTGAATTGCAAAGTACAGTTGGTGCATTGTCTCCTGAGCAACTCCACCTTCACCTTCACCTTTTCTTCTGCCTCTTAACCTACTTGTTGCTTTGTGAGGGTGACCCTGTGATTGTAAGAGAGAATATAAAATTTAATGAAATGGGAAAATTTTGGCTGGATACATTTTTTGAAAAAGGATCACTACAGATTTTTAAAGAGGTGTCTTGGCTTGTATTTTGGCCTGAACAAGAAAACAGTCATCAAATTAGTGTGTTCCTCTTCAGAGCCACAGATCTCTCCAGAAGGTTTTACCTTGTGGGCACAGCTGCCTTGTGAGGCTGAAGGGAAAGCCCCCTGCCCCCCACCCCCCGCTTAGCTTATCTTGGGTACAGTCTGGAAGCCTAAAAATGATTGTATATGAGGGTCAGCTTTCCCAGTGGCCTCCCTCTGTCCTGACATCGCAGTCTTAAAAGTGCATATGTTTTCACCATTTTTGTAAGACCATGAACTGCTCCGGAGTGCTGGTCACCAGCTTTACAGCTCCACACTGGGTCCCCTCTAGAGTTTCTGCCAAGCTCTGGGGGTCCCACCTAAGCCTCCCACTGTGTGGCCACAGCACATGTGTGTTTCCTGAGTGAACTCAGGGCTGCTGTCTGTGTGCACATTTTTAGTCTATAAATTGTCCACATTCCTCTGCCTGTTTGCAAGGCCTCCAGGCAGTGCTATATTGTATGTGAGCATGCTGCATTTCTCAAGAAAGCCAAGCACTCCTGCCTGGACCGTGTGGATAAACCTCCAGTTGCTGAACGGGAACAGGCTGTGGCTCATACAGGGCAGGGCCCAGGCCCTTTTCGTGCAGATGAGTTCGGTTGCCCTGGACAGTGGGGTATGTGATCACTCTGCTTCAACTATGGAAGGTGGCAATGTATTTATGTTGTTTCAGGCTTAATTCAGACACTTTTTTCTTTCTTTCTTTTTTCTTTCCACTCCAATATGATGACTGGGCTTCCCAAGGTTGGCAACACCAGTGGCGAAACCATCTCCTGTTCGAAGTCAAGCCATGGCTTCAGCAAAGAGTTGACCATTGTGGATGATGAGTCCTTGGAGTCAGGAGAGCAAAATGTCACATATATTGGTTTTGGTGACATTCATTTTTTTTTCCCCCTGGGATTTTAGCAGTTGTAACATTTTTCACATTTAAAATTCTGAAAGAAGAACAAACCCATGGGGAAGCTAGGGTTAGAGAGGAAGAAACAGAGCAGGTCAAAGGCTGAGTGGTCTTCAGGCAGTTGTAACGTGTCACATTGTAAATATTAGGATAGGAAGTTAGTGAAAGTGGGGTTATGGGTACTAGTAAGGGGAAACTTAGGCATCCCTGCTTTAGATTTATCACTTAGTTATGGAGGTGGTATTTGGGCAACCTCAGGAGGGTAAGGGGAGGGTGGAAGGGAAACAGGTATCCAGGATAGATCCTAGAACCATATACAGAATGTCTATTGCTCCTGAGTAAGTCAATAGAGTTCCTCTTCTTCATTCAACACATCTTTACAGACTGCTTACTCTATGCCAGGGACTGTCCCCTGGGGATACTGGCTTGTCATTATTAGTCACATCTACATCTTTATTAAATGTTTCCATGCGTCCATGCTTGCTAGGTGTTCCAGGGGAGTTAACTGGAGTCATCAGTGGCCTCCCAGAATTTTGTGGAAAAGACAAGATGCATATGCTTCTTCATAGTGTTCTGTGTTGGGAAATGAGCAGTTTTGCATTGTTATGCAAACACCAAGGTAATAGAGTGTGTATAAATTACAGCAAGTGCAATTACTCACAGGAAAATTTGTTGGCACTTAGTCATGTTATTGTGTTCACTGAAGATTATAGCTTGTTACTTTCTATTCCTCTAATATACTTTACCCACTTAAGTTTTGAAATAGAAATGAAACGCTGGTGTATCATCATTTTGCAAGAAAGATATATATGTGTCTTCTATTGTATTAGACAGGTTAATATGTTTTTGCATTTTATAACAGGGAACTTTATTAGCATGATAAAATTAATGCATGCAGGGCAATATCTTCTGAACCAGTTGTTACCAGTAGATAAAGTCTGTTGTGGTAATTGCTAACTGAATGTCGGATCAGGGTTATTACTGAAGTAAAATCATTCACTGTGGGATGATCAGAGCTACAATGTTGTGAATGATAAAAGAGCTGCCTCTATTCCCTAGTTTTAATTAGCTGTCAAAGAGGTATCCTGGGTGATTTTGAAAGGCTCATCTTATCAATATTGTTATTTAGAAATGATTTATAATATTGTTACAGAGTCTGTTAATGTCTCTATCATTAAAAGTCTATCATTGTTTCCATTATGAACTCTGTTGTTTGAAGGCTTTGCAGACAGAGCTTAAATATTTCCTTCAAAGCTTTGGGTGCATCTTTCTTTAAAACATGTAAGGTCTTAAAACCCCAGAAGTTACTGTTTACGGATGGACCACAACTGATATTTATTCATATGACAATGCCAGCTTCAGTCTCATAAAGAGATGGAAGCCTAACTTTGAGGAGGAAATGCTTTCTCTCCTTTATCCATTGATTGTGTTTGGAAGTGGGTCGTGGTCACCCTAGAAATCTGCATGATTTGATGTAACGTATCTTCTGCCATTTAATTAGTCAATAGACTTTTCTAGTATTAATGTTTTGAAACATTAATAAAGTTTCTAGAAGGACCTAATTTATGCTCTGAAGTGGTCCTGAGTGAAATTTCCATGTTGGTCAATTCCTGAACAAGTATAAACAGAAACATTTTTGAAGAAAAACGTTCTCCAGAGGCTGGAGCTCACATTATAATGGCTGTGTTCCTGAATAATCTGTTTGAAAAATTACAATTCTGTAGCTTAGGTCCTGTTCATGGTCCCTGTGTTTACACCATTACATCATTCTCATTGGATTCATGGTTGTGCAGTCCCTGGATTTCTAAGTCTACCAGGTAGCCATACTTCACAAAGGTTATTTTTAGGAAAGTGATGACTTTCACAGAAGTTTTGTTTTGTTTTTTTGTTTTGTTTTTATTTTTGTTTTTTTTTTTGAAATTTGGAGGCACCATAGAAATTACCTACTCTTATTATGGCTTACTCTTATTTGCATTTTGAGAAAAATGAGACCAAAAGAGACTGAGTACTTGTCTAGAGTCAAGTATCTATTTAGTCCAAAGACCCTGTACCAGAATCTAGCCTGGCATAGTAGTATTTCTTTCTGCTAACTGCTTGCCTTGCATTGTTATTGGCTAACATTACTATTGGCTATATATATTTATTTAGCCAATAACAATGCAATAACAATGCAAGGCAAGCATATACATATATATGTTATATATATACATAATTTATATATTTATATATATAATATAAACATAGTAATAAGATAATTTAGATAACATGTCAGTCACTGTAAGATCAAAATTCCATCCCCTCATTATTCAGTTATGAAATTTGAGCAGATTGTTGTGACTGCCAGTTTACTTGACTCTCAGTGGAATGAGCTAGTAGGCTTCAGGGATGGTGGCTTTCAGAGGATGAGGTACAATTTATATCCCGGAAATCCTCAGAGATAATGAGTCCAAATGAGCCGGGAAGAGATTTTCTTGCCACTTTAAGGGTGCTATCAATTTGCATGCAAGTGCATCTGTTTCCATTTTAGCAGTTACTATAAAAAGGATGTTGAAAAGCCAAAATAACTGGTACCATATTTCCAGTATTTCCCAATGATGTGTTGGTGCCAGGATTGCCAATCACTTATTCCAATGTGGATTTCATTACTCTTTCCCATATTATTCCACAGGTTTGCAACCTGACCAGATTTATTTATGGCCTCTGGAGAGATGTACAACTTCTAGCGCTGACAGAGCTAATCAATGCCTCAGTGAATTTGTCTCCACAGCACAGGGATACCTGGAGGACTTTCTGACGTAATTGTCCTTTTGAAGTCATAGGGTGCCTGGAGATGTGTTATAATGGTTATCTGTGTCTTCTGAAGCAGTGCTTCTCAACTGCGCTGGGACTTTAGAATCATTGGAAGACCTTGTATGAAGTCCCAATGCCTGGGTCCCATTTTTGGCGACAGTATTCTGGGATGAGACCTGGGCACGGTAAGTTTTGAAAGCTCCCCAGGTAACTCTAGCACGATCCCCCTTTTTAGAAGCCTCCCAAGCATGCAGCCAGGGTTGAAACCCACCAGTGAAAAGCGATGGCCCCCTTCATAGCATTGTTTAATGAGAGGGGATTCTTATATTAGAAACAACCACGATTTAGCCGTCCATGTGCCATCATGAAGAAAGAGTTGGAGCTGACCTTGGAGTTGTTCCTGGCGAATGATGACCAATGGCCTCAATGTGATGGCTAAGTGTGTCAATTTTCGGATGTTCTGTTTTCACCTCAAGGGGCTAACTGTACCTTATTAGTTTATGTTTAACCTGACAACAGTAAAAATATGAAAATGAAATATATCCCAGCAATGTGTATATTACCAAAAGAGATGAATATTTTTGTTGTTATTTCTCTTTTATTACTATGAGATTTCACCAATATTAAGAAAATGACTTCTGCTCATGTTAATAAGTAAATGTTTCAGCATCCATTCATTTATTGATTCAAAATATTGGCTTCTCCTTTTGTGTATCAGGCACTAGAATAATCAGTCTGCAACACATCATTATCTTCATAACCAAAATTTACTGTGGAAACAGACAAATTATTTTGTAGAGTTCCTGTTGATACTACAACATCTTTGAGACAAATGCTTTAAAGTATCATGTGATAGGCACTTCCTTTTTCAACAAAGGAAGTCTGCTAGTTTTTACTATTGTTGGGTGAGAGGCATTAGAAAACCAATGGTAATGACTCTAAGAGTTTCTAATAAAATTTGCAGACTCTGGTGCTGTGGTTCTAAGCCTTTTGTTCTTAAGGCACAGACTTCCAAATTAGAGAATTTTTGATAATGTTCACAAAGGGAATAAAAGATGAAGCATGAAGGGCATCTGGGTGGCTCAGTTGGTTGAGCGACTGCCTTCAGCTCAGGTCAGAATCCCAGGGTCCTGGGATCGAGTCCCACATCGGGCTCCCTGCTCAGTGGGGAGCCTGCTTCTCCCTCTGACCCTTTCCCCTCTCATGCTGTTCCTCACTGTCTCTCTCTCTCTCTCTCAAATAAATAAATAAATAAATAAAATCTTAAAGATAAAGCATGAATAAAAAATAAACACAGAATTATTTATAAGAGAGAAGATTAAAGAAGTAAAAACACCCAACAAAAGGGGTTAGCTAACCATTATGGCATACCCATATGATGGGATGTTATGGTACAAATTTTAAAATTATAAAGAAAATGGGAGCATGCTCATATTATGTAGAGAAGAAGCTGAATATAAAGCAATAGGAACAGTATGAGGGAGGCACTCTAAAGTGCACAAATATTCATGTTGATTTTGTTTTTCTCCATTCCCCGGACACTTTGGGGTGATGGCAAAGTCAAGGAGATTCCTAGATGGTCTCGGTTGTCCTGGAAGCTTACCCAGGCACAGGGCATTTGCAAAGCTGCTTTTCCCAGGTGTGAGTTCCCAGTTTCTGGTGATTTCTTCGAAGCGTCATGCTGAATTATCCTTGGGAAGACAATATGGGCACTTAACTAAAAGATTTACTGCCTAGCGATGACTCAGATAAAAGTTAACTGGCCAAGGGATAGGTCAGCATTCCCTCAAAGCTCTTTTACCTAATGGAAGCCATCATTCCCACTCACTACATGGTGTCTTGTAGCCCATCACCCCTCTCTACTCCCTCTAAAACCACCCCCGAGGGAAGCTCACTAGACCAGATATACTTCTGTCCCTCATTCGTGTTCTTCTCTTTTGGTCGTTTTTTTCTCATTAACTTAAAGTGTGGTTCTCAAAGTGTGGTTCCCTGAGTCTGCAGCATCAGCTGGGAATTTAAACTTGAAAAAAAATTGCACTAGTTACCTATGGTGTGTTTCTTTCCTTTATAATAATATTTCTCTCCCAACAATTTATGGAATTATGATAGCTAAGATGTTCATAGCTCTTACTCTGTGTTGAACATTCTTTGAAGTGTTTTCCAAATATTAACTCATTTAATTCTCACAAGCACATTATGAAGTAGGTGCTATTAGTTCTCTGTTTCGCAGAGAAGGAAACTGGATAGAGAGGGTAACTCACCCGGGGTCATGCAACAATTAAAAATGCTCATAGGCTGGGGCACCTGGGTGGCTCAGTTATGAAGTGTCTGCCTTCGGCTCAGGTCATGATCCCAGGGTCCTGGGATCGAGCCCTGCATCGGGCTCCCTGCTCGGCGGGAAGTCTGCTTCTCCCTCTCCCACTCCCCCTGCTTGTGTTCCCTCTCTTGCTGTGTCTCTCTCTCTCTGTCAAATAAATAAATAAAATCTTAAAAAAAATGCTCATAGGAGAAATGCTGGAAGCAAATACACAATGTCAGCAGTGGTTATTTCTGGGTGTGGGACTAGAGAGAGCTTTACATTTCTTCTCCGTGTTTTCTGTATTTTCTAAAACAAATATGTATTATATTTGTCATTGTGAAAAAAACAATCCACCATATTATTGAAAAGAACAGAGGCGGAAGTTTCAGAGAAGACCTGGATTAAGGGCGAACCAGAACAGAAGCAAGAGGTATTGTGATTTATTAAAAAACCTTCTCCCTCAGGTCAGGTCTTCCAAGATCCTGACAGCTGCTGAACAAGTTAGGGAATAAAGAGCCCCAAGTGTGGGCGCAAGAGTATCAGAACTGGAAATCCAGGTAGGGCGTGACATTGAGCCATCTGATCTTTCCAGTGTCGTTGCTGGTTTTGGAACTTACTGTCTTTGTGGGTAGGCCGTGGTAAAGTACATTTTATCACGGTATGTTCAGGAGACCTTTGATGGAGCAGAACTCAGCTCTCTGTATCCAAGGTAGAAGGGAAGTTTGTCCATAAAATAATGCCCTGACTCATCTTTAATTAAGTGTGCAATGTGGGAAAGGAATTAGTGTCTTCCGTTGTATGGGATGGAGAAACAGCTATAAGTTTTCAAAATAGCCCATTATTAGCAATCTGCGCTGAATCGATTGGTACCCACAGCTCAGTCAGCCTTTGAACAAGCTGGACAATAACTGAAGTAATTATTTGTGGTAAATTTTTGCCGTCATAAAATGTAATCAATGTTTTATTACAGCAGAAAGGGATGTTTTTTCTTAATTTCTCTCTCCACTCCACCTCTCCTCAGCTGGATCTCTTTGCCTGAGCTCTGAAAGAATGGTATTTTGTTTCCTCCCCTACATTGGCAAGAGAGTCTCAGGCATCCACATGCAGCAAGACAGGACACATCTTGTAAAGGTTTTCCATTTTAATATCCCTTAATGACCAATAATGAATTCTTTATAGTTAATCTGCTGTTCTCATGAAAACAATCTAGATGGTTAAAAAAAATCAATCATTAATGAGCAGTAAATGACAGCTCCCCAACAACACAGCTGTATTTTTGTAAAAGTGATTAAACATTGTCTGCATTCATAATTGCATGGTTAATAAGAATGTTGAGCACCAAGTCAAGCATTGTTGCTAATGATGACAGATTACGATGCTACAAATGCTTTGGAGTTATGGGGCTAAATTTTCAAAGGCAGTCCCTGGAACGGAATGCACACAGACCCACTAAGTATTCAATTTGCATGGACCATTACCAGGTTTGTGCATGGCATTTGGGAGCTATGCAGTTGAGACTCTTTTGAAAATCTGGCTCATTATGACAGAAAGCATCTGTAATTAACAGTAAATGATCTCCCTCTGCCCAGTGTTGGGGAAAGGTGTAAAATGCCCTGTGTGTGGTTTGATGGAGTCTAAAGCCCCTTTGGTGAGGAGTCCTGGAGGCTGAAAGGAAGACAGAGAGTCTCTGGAGTGGTTTTTCAGCCTTAGAGGTAGGTGTGGACATTAGAGATTTGCAAGCAGGTGACAGAGCGGGCATGTTATTGAGGGGACCTGGTAATACTATCATTGATGCTTTGCCTCTCTTGTTTTGGCCTTAAACATACTCCCTACACCTTGGGAGTTCCTGGATTATCAGTCACGGGTCTAACTATTGAAAATCTGAGGTTGTCCCAGGGTCCACCGGGGCTTGATAGCTGTGCTCAGGGATGAATGGTAATCGTTATAAAGCTGTGGGTAGAGTGAATCACCCAGTGATTGAGCAAGTCCCATCTGCTGCTCAGTCTGTCTGTACTTTGATCAGGTATGAAGCAACTCTGTGTATGAAGCCCTACATAATCATAATTTATGAGGAAAATTACACACTAAAAACAGAATTTATAAATTCGAGGATTCTTGGAAACCTCTGGTCTCTCTCTCTGGGATGTTGAGGTTCTAATGGACAGTTCAGTGATTTCATGTCTTGTGCTATTATTTACTTATTCCAGTTTGTACGGATATCTTATCTTGACGGTACCTTGGCCTGGAAAACACGGACCATGTGTATTGGTCCTCTGATTGCACCTGACTCAGTGATGTTTTTTCTGGTCAGTCGTCCTTTGTCTGAGCTGAGGGTTACAGAATCTCAGTCTGCAAGACAGGCTCACCTGGGGTGAAGAACATGGTTTTGAGATGCCTGGGTTTGAAATGTGTCTCTTTCACCCACTGGTGACATTCCACATGGTTGAGGATTCACCTTTCCTCATCAGTGAAGTAGGAGTGGTATTAGTAGGTACTTGCTAGGGTTATTGTGAGGATTCAGGGAGGTGTTTGAAGCTCTTGGCTGAGTGACCAGGACATAATATGTGCTCGATAGAAGTTAGTTGTTCCTGTACTTATTATTGTTAAAGCCACAGGTTTGGATCCTGAGTAAGTGCTGCAGCTACGAGGGTGTGATTTCTTTAGCTAGGTGGGGTCATTTCTTATAGATCCAAGAGCCAATGATGGACTGCCCTTTGCCCGTGTGTGAAGTGGCTGTAGCCGATAGCAGTTACTTACATAGTATAGGCTGAAATGGGTTCCTCCTCTACCTAATAAGGAAGAGGGTCACCAGCTCAAGCAGATGGGTCAGCCTGGAAGCCTGGCAGCTGTCATAGTTAGAGGGTCCCACAAGCCTAGTCCCAGCATCTGAAAACACACCCACAGCTGTTACAGGGCCACATTCGGGAACAGGGTTGAAATGTGAATAGGTCAGAACTTTCCAGAGCCTGTGATTTCCAGCTCAAGCTTCTGATTCTGACGTCAGTGAGCCGGGGAACTTCTTTCTTCCCCACACCCTATAACCAATTTTATTATTTTTTTCTTCCATTGTTTATTGTTTAAGATGCAAGGAAATAAGTATACATAGATTTGTTTCCCACCCCTTCTTGTCACATAAATGAGGGATACTGTGCAGTATTTCACTTTGCTTTTGTTTACCTAGCAATATATCCTGAGATGTCTTGTAGAAGTATATATCAATCTTTTCTATTCCTTTTTACCACAGATTCCATTAAGTGGATATACCAAGATATAGTCAGCTAGTCCTGCACTTGATGGATATTTGGGAGGGAAACTTTCTTTATGAAATAGCAAAGCCTGGATGGCAGTTTAAACATCCTACAGGCTGGGACGCCTGGGTGGTTGTTGGTTAGGCATCTGCCTTCGGCTTGGGTCATGATCCTGGGGTCCTGGGATTGAGTCCAGCATTGGGCTTCCTGCTCAGCGGGGATCCTGCTGCTCCCTCTGCCCCTGCTTCTCTCTCTCTCTCTGTTTCTAATGAAAAAATCAGTAAAATCTTTAAAATTAAAACCAAAAAAAAAAATACATCCTACAGGCTCTCGTCCTTTCCTGTTCCCCCTTCCCCCTCCTTGAGTTGTTTGCCCTCTAGTGACTTAGCAAGCCCTCCTCACAGAAGACAGTCAAAAACTCTGCACCGAATGAAGCCGAGTCACAAGGGAAGAACAGATTTGTGTCTTTGTCTTAGTTCTCCTCTCTTCTATCCCAAACCCTTTGGATTATTCATGTGTAATGGCAGAAATCCTAAAAATATGATGGAGAATTAAAACCAGAGGCAGACAGTGATATATGTCAAATGTGTCTCAATAAACTAGAAAAAAAAAAACACCCCAAAGGCAGAAATAAATGCACGGTGTTATAAAATTTTAAAGAATCATGTGAGTGCTCAACATTTTAAAATAATTTAAAGAATGAAGGGATGGGGGAGTGTGTGTGGCTCCAGGGATTTAATGAAAAACTTGAAATTATAATTTTAATACCCATCTGTACTTTAATGCTCCCTGTCTTCATCTGGCAAATGAAAATCATAATGGGTGTTGCACACTTCTCCTGTGAATGGAGAGTAGTAGCTGCTAAGTTACTGGCAAATATTTTGTAAATATGAAATGCACAACCACAGTAGTGATTTGCATGGTGATGGTCTTCATACGTCATTGGCATGAGTGATTAGTGAGAAAATAAGGCAGGACCGTGCATTCTTGGGAGCCTTCATAAAGACTGGCAAATGCCAAGGTATGCACATTTTCTTTTCTGGTGCTGAAGCAAAGTAATCTGAGACTCTATGTATGTTGTTACATGTAGATATTGCTGCACTGGGAAGAACTTATGATTTGATCCAATCCAATAGAAACTTTCTTCTTTGAGTAGTCCAGGCAATGCCCCCCTGACACCCCCAACCTTTGTCAACACCCTTCTTATTTACCTGGCTCCTTCTGCTTCTTGTGTTTATTTATATTGTCCCCAAGCTAAGAATTGGCTGTTTGTTGTGCTCCATCATGGCAGATCCTACACTGAGAACACATCTTTAAACCCAGGTCAGTCTAGTGCTACGTCCCCTTGTGTGGCTTGGAAGCTGGTATAGTTGGCAGTGGGACCTTGGGTCAATTTTTTTTAACTTCTCTGAGGCTCAGCTTCATGGTCTGTAAAGCACAGAATATGATATTTATGTCTCAGGATTATTATGAGGATTAAGTGGGATAATGTGAGTAATTAGTGGTCAGTAAATTTAGTCCTATTCTATGAAACTCTCTTTGATGAGCCTGCCCTTCAATGACACCTCTTTTGTTAGAATGCCTGTGACATTTATGAGACTTCAGTCTGTGACACACATCTTGTTGCTTGAACAAGAATGGTTTTGCATTGTGCTCTTGCTGTGTTGTATATATAAAAAGCTTTTATCTCATGCTTTTTTCAGATTGCCTTCTGGAGAGCAGAGGCTAAATTTTAATTGAGTGTCTACTGAGACTCAAAGCTTGGAAGCAGGTTTTTAGAATGAGAAGGGTAGATAGGGATGTGTCATGTTGTCTTTTTCAGACATGATAACTTTCATCCTTCATGTTCTTCTACAGTGTGGTATTGCCACTTCCCCATCAGGAGGTCAGGTCTAACTCTTCTCCCTTGAATCTGAGTAAGCTTCAACCAGTAGAATACGGTGGAAGGAACATTATGTGACTCCCAAGATTAGGCCATAAAATGTCATGTAGCTTCCCCCTTGTGGAATAGGGTCATCACATTTTGGGGTTCCCAGTCTCCCACAAGAAACTCAAACTCCCTGGGTGCCTGGGTGGCTCAGTCTGTTAAGCATCTGCCTTTGGCTTAGGTCATGATCCCAGGGTCCTGGGATCAAGTCCCACATCAGGCTCCCCGCTCAGCGGGTGAGTCTACTTCTCCCTCTCCCTCTGCCCCTCTCCCTGCTCATGCACACACACACTCTCTCTCTCTCAAATAAATAAAATCTTAAAGAAAAAAAGAAACTCAAGCTCCCTGAGGCTGCCATGCCATGAGAAGGTCCAGGCCACATGGAGAGGCCACCAGACCTGTAAATAAAGAAGTTGTCTTGAAAGTGGGTCTTCTAGCCCTTGCTGTACTAGCCTTAACCATTGGGTTTCCTCAGGGAAGCCCCAGATATGATGGAGTAAAGTTGATCCACTGTGGCCTTCCCAAACAATTGACCCATAGAACCCATATGCCTAGTAAAGTGGTTGTTGTTTTATGCCACTGAATTTGCCAGAGTTTGTTATACCACAAAGATAATTAGAACAGGTGATCACGATTTGAGTACCATGTTTTGGAGATTACATAGGCTCAGAGAGATTAAATAAATCATTTTATTCAAACAAGGACTTAGTGGTGGAATCATTCTTAAGCACTGGGTTTCAGTCTTGAAACTACATGCCCTCATGATTCATTATGTCATGTGCCTTTCTAGCTCTTGACATCAGCCCTGTGTATTTGTGGTTAAAACTTGACTTCAGCCCCCTGTTCTCAAGTGATACACCCTTTAAGGAGTACTCTGCTCATGTAGTAAGCAAAGAGGAAATGAATTACATGATAAGCCTAGCATAAAGGAATCTGTTGCAGACTTTAGGTGGTGAGACATATTAGGGGCTCCAAAGAGAAGGGACAAGGATGAAGAAATGAAAAGGAGAGGTGACACAGTCCACTGGGGTTGGAGCCTTGCAGGAGAGGAGCTGGGAAGCAGCACAGCAGGATTAAGACCACAAGGCACTGGTGGAAAAAGAAGGGTTGAAATTGCTTCCACTTTATTGAGGCAAACAACTGTGTGCTGACAAGTTGAAGGCTGATGAGCAGCTTTAGCCAATCTCTTACTGTCTACAGCTAAAGGAGAAGTGATCAGGGGGTGGCATATGGAGCAAGAAGGAGCAGAGGGAGGCAGCAGGGGAGGGGAGAGAAAGCTGCGGGAGGGATGGGAAGATACTCAGGAAGTCTATGGAAGCAGCCCGATGAGGTCTACCAAGGAGTGAGATGGGGAGCCCAACAAAACTTTGGGGAACAGTTGGCCCTAAGCATCCAAAAAAAAAAAAATAGGAAGAATTAGAGACAGTGGGAGACGATGAAGGGAATAAAAGCACAAACAAAAGATGTTCAAAGAGAACATTGGAGATGGAACTTAAAGTAGTTAAAGAGTGTCTGGAAAAGATGGGGAAAAATGGGGATTGAAACCCATTTTGGGTGAAAATAGTCAATTAATTCAATTTTTGATAAAAGAAAATAGTTTGGATGAGAGTTTGAGTGGCATGGCATATTTTGAATCACTTGCTTACAAAGAAGGCCATATTGTATTTCTAAGCTGTCCCCAAAAGTGAAGTTCCAAATGTTTTATTATAAGAGAAATTATACATACATAAAATTTTTCACTCGATGGTCTGGGAATTGCATTTTCTTGGTTACTCAGAGAAAGAAATAGCACTAAGAGTAAAAGCTTATCATTGTAATGACACAATAAAAAATCAGTGAGAGAGTGTGTTCATTGTCTAACCAATGCCTGTATTTGAGACCAAAGGAAAAGAAGACCCCAAGAAGGTAATTTGTCCAGCTCATGCTCTGGAGTTCTTTCTGATATCCAGAGACCTTCTGGTCCCTATATTTCGACTTGTTAGTACTTTAAATCTGAAATCTTGGTGATGATGATGATGATGATGATGATGACAATGTTGATGACAACGGTGATGAGGATCATGGTAGCAGTGATTAAGATGGTGCTTCCTATATGCCAGGCACTGTTCTAACTGCTTTACATATATTAACTAATTTAATCCCCCCAGTAATTACTTGGGGTTAGTTAAATGACTTTGGTTATGTCCATTTTGTGGATGAGGACACTGAGGCATATTTCTCTTTTTCTGTCTTCATCCTATGTCTATTTCTATCTAAGTAATTGGGGAAGATTAGAAAGGAAACCTCAAGCCTGATAAGTAATAAAAAGCAGCTGTCTGCAAGGTCCTGGTCATATCAGAACCTCGTCACCTCCCCTCTCTGAGGCTCTGCTCAGGAGTGAGTTATGTGTCCCCAAGTCCCTTGCTGCTAAGGTGTTTCTTATCAATGGAATGATTGATATTGTCAATGGAGTGGTTGCTTTTTATGATGGTGGGAGAGAACATTCTAAGGCCACCCCAGAATGGGGTTTTATTCTTCAGCAGCTGTCTGATATAAATGAAAGAGTAGGAACTCTGGAGTGGGACAGGGCTTCAAATTTGAATCTTGGCTACACCTCTTAATAACTGTTTGACTTCGGAAAAGTTAGGTATCATTGTTTTATCTACTTGCAAAATAGAGATAATACCATCCACTTTGTGGGGTCATTTTGAAGAATAAGTGAAATGAGAGATATGAAGTGCCTAGGAAAGTGCTCGAGAGTTAGAATTGTGTTACTTCTGCTTTTTTTTTACTTCTGCTTTTTTATAGAACTGATAATTGATTCTGTTACAGATATTTGATATTAAATCAAATGTTGATAAGTCCTTTGTATGTGAGGCTGAAAACTTCGAATTTTCAAAGGCACAAGGATTATGTATCTCCATTATGAAATGATCACTGAAAGAAATATTGGAGAATAATGATGAGTTTTAGGCACATGAGAAAAGAACACCCAAAAGAGAAAACTGTAAGTGTCTTTTAATTTCAAGAACTTTTTTGTGGTAGACAGAATAAGGACTCCCCAAATGTGGCCACATCATGATCCAAGGACTCTGTGAATATGTTACCCTGCATGGCAGAAAGAACTTTGCAGATGGGATTATGTTAAAATTCTAGAGATGGAGAGATTGTCCTGGATTATCTGAGTGGGCCATCAAATCACATGGGTCTCTAGAATCAGAGAATTTTTCAGACTGTGATCAGAGCAAGAGATGTGATGGTGGAAAAGAGTCCAATGTTGCAACATTGTTGGCGCTGAAGGAGAAAGGAGCTATGGACCATGAAATGTGGGTAGCCTCTGAAAGATGGAAAAGGCAAGGAAATGTATTCTCCCCTAGAGTCTCCAGAAAGGAACACAACTCTGCTGACACCTCAGTTTTAGTGCAGTGACAGCCATGTTGGACTTCTGATCTACAGAACTATAAGGTAATACATGTATGTAAATAAGTGGTATAGTGGCCTTTGTTCTCAAGATGTCTGTTGGAAATAATCTTAATTCTGGCAATTTCTTAGCCTTTATAATAAGAGCCTTCCTCCTAATAGAGTCCTTTTTTAAAAAATTTTTTATTGTTATGTTAATCACCATACATTACATCATTAGTTTTTGATGTAGTGTTCCATGATTCATTGTGCATAACACACAGTGCTCCATGCAGAACGTGCCCTCTTTAATACCCATCACCAGGCTAACCCATCCCCCCACCCCCCTCCCCTCTAGAACCTTCAGTTTGTTTCTCAGAGTCCATCGTCTCTCATGGTTCGTCTCCCCCTCTGATTTACCCCCCTTCATTCTTCCCCTCCTGCTATCTTCTTTTTCTTTTCTTAACATATATTGCATTATTTGTTTCAGAAGTACAGATCTGTGATTCAACAGTCTTGCACAATGCACAGCGCTCACCATAGCACATACCCTCCCCAATGTCTATCACCCTGCCACCCAATCCCTCCCACCCCCCACCACTCCAGCAACCCTCAGTTTGTTTCCTGAGATTAAGAATTCCTCATATCAGTGAGGTCATATGATACATGTCTTTCTCTGATTGACTTATTTCACTCAGCATAACACCCTCCAGTTCTATCTGCGTGGTTGCAAATGGCAAGCTCTCCTTCCTTTTGATGGCTGCATAATATTCCATTGTGTATATACACCACATCTTCTTTATCCATTCATCTGTCGATGGACATCTTGGTTCTTTCCAAAGTTTGGCTATTGTGGACATTGCTGCTATAAACATTGGGGTACACGTACCCCTTAGGATCCCTACATTTGTATCTTTGTGGTAAATACCCAGTAGTGCAATTGCTGGATCGTATGGTTGCTCTATTTTCAACTTTTTGAGGAACCTCCATACTGTTTTCCAGAGTGGTTGCACCAGTTTGCATTCCCACCAACAGTGTAGGAGGGTTTCCCTTTCTCTGCATCCCCGCCAACATCTGTCGTTTCCTGACTTGTTAATTTTAGCCATTCTGACTGGTGTGAGGTGGTATCTCATTGAGGTTTTGATTTGGATTTTCCTGATGCCGAGCGATGTTGAGCACTTTTTCATGCGTCTGTTGGCCATTTGGATGTCTTGTCTGTTCATGTCTTCTGCCCATTTCTTGATTGGATTATTTGTTCTTTGGGTGTTGAGTTTGATAAGTTCTTTATAGATTTTGGATACTAGCCCTTTATCTGATACGTCATTTGCAAATATTTTCTCCCATTCTGTTGGTTGTCTTTTGGTTTTGTGGACTGTTTCTTTTGCTGTGCAAAACCTTTTTATCTTGATGAAATCCCAATAGTTCATTTTTGCCTTTGTTTCCCTTGCCTTTGGTGATGTTTCTAGGAAGAAGTTGCTGTGACTGAGGTCGAAGAGGTTGCTGCCTGTGTTCTCCTTTAGGATTTTGATGGACTCCTGTCTCACATTGAGGTCTTGCAACCATTTGGAGTCTATTTTTGTGTGTGGTGTAAGGAAATGGTCCAGTTTCATTCTTCTCCATGTGGGTGTCCAATTTTCCCAACACCATTTCTTGAAGAGACTGTCTTTTTTTCCATTGGACATTCTTTCCTGCTTTGTCAAAGATGAGTTGACCATAGAGTTGAGGGCCCATTTCTGGGCTCTCTGTTCTGTTCCATTGATCTATGTGTCTGTTTTTGTGCCAGTACCATACTATCTTGATGATGACAGCTTTGTAATAGAGCTGGAAGTCTGGAATTGTGATGCCGCCAGCTTTGCTTTTCTTTTTCAACATTCCTGTGGCTATTCGGGGTCTTTTCTGGTTCCATACAAATTTTAGGATTATTTGTTCCATTTCTTTGAAAAAAGTGGATGGTATTTTGATGCGGATTGCATTGAATGTGTAGATTGCTCTAGGTAGCATTGACATCTTCACAATGTTTGTTCTTCCAATCCATGAGCATGGAACGTTTTTCCATTTCTGTGTGTCTTCCTCAATTTCTTTCATGAGTATTTTATAGTTTTCTGAGTACAGATCCTTTGCCTCTTTGGTTAAATTTATTCCCAAGTATCTTATGGTTTTGGGTGCAATTGTAAATGGGATCGACTCCTTAATTTGTCTCTCTTCTGTCTTGTTGTTGGTGTATAGGAATGCCACTGATTTCTGTGCATTGATTTTATATCCTGCCACTTGACTGAATTGCTGTATGAGTTCTAGCAGTTTTGGGGTGGAGTCTTTTGGGTTTTCCACATACAGTATCATATCATCTGCAAAGAGTGAGAGTTTGACTTCCTCCTTGCCGATTTGGATGCTTTTGATTTCTTTTTGTTGTCTGATTGCTGTGGCTAGGATTTCTAATACTATGTTGAATAGCCGTGGTGATAGTGGACATCCCTGCTGTGTTCCTGACCTTAGGGGGAAAGCTCTCAGTTTTCCCCATTGAGAATGATATTCGCTGTAGGTTTTTCATAGATGGCTTTTATGATATTGAGGTATGTACCCTCTATCCCTATACTCTGAAGAGCTTTGATCAAGAAAGGGTGCTGTACTTTGTCAAATGCTTTTTCTGCATCTATTGAGAGGATCATATGGTTCTTGTTCTTTCTTTTGGTAATGTATTGTATCACGTTGATTAATTTGCAGGTGTTGAACCAACCTTGCAGCCCAGGGATAAATCCCAACTGGTCGTGGTGGATAACCCTTTTAATGTACTGTTGGATCCTGTTGGCCAGTATTTTGGTGAGAAGTTTTGCATCCATGTTCATCAAGGATATTGGTCTGTAATTCTCCTCTTTGATGGGGTCTTTGATTTGGGGATCAAGGTAATGGTGGCCTCCTAAAACGAGTTTGGAAGTTTTCCTTCCATTTCTAATTTTTGGAACACTTTCAGGAGAATAGGTATTAATTCTTCTGTAAATGTTTGGTAGAATTCCCCTGGGAAGCCATCTGGCCCTGGGCTTTTGTTTGTTGGGAGATTTTTGATGACTGCTTCAATTTCCTTAGTGGTTATAGGTCTGTTCAGGTTTTCTATTTCTTCCTGGTTCAGTTTCGGTGGTTGATACATCTCTAGGAATGCCTCCATTTCTTCCAGGTTATCTAATTTGCTGGCATAGAGTTGCTCGTGATATGTTCTTATAATTGTTTGTATGTCTTTGGTGTTGGTTGTGATCTCTCCCCTTTCATTCATGATTTTGTTGATTTGGGTCATTTCTCTTTTCTTTTTGATAAGTCTGGCCACGGGTTTATCAATCTTGTTAATTCTTTCAAAGAACCAGCTCCTAGTTTCGTTGATCTGTTCTACTGTGCTTTGGGTTTCTATTTCATTGATTTCTGCTCTGATCTTTATGATTTCTCTTCTCCTGCTGGGTTTAGGCTTTATTTGCTATTCTTTCTCCAGCTCCTTTAGGTGTAGGGTTAGGTTGTATATTTGAGGCCTTTCTTGTTTCTTGAGAAAGGCTTGTATTGCTATATACTTTCCTCTCAGGACTGCCTTTGCTGTATCCCAAAGATTTTGGACAGTTGTGTTTTCATTTTCATTGGTTTCCATGAATTTTTTTAATTCTTCTTTAATTTCCTGGTTGAGCCATTCATTCTTTAGTAGGATGCTCTTTAGCCTCCATGTATTTGAGTTCTTTCCATCTTTCCTCTTGTTATTGAGTTCTAGTTTCAAAGCGCTGTGGTCTAAAAATATGCAGGGAATAATCCCCATCTTTTGGTACCAGTTGAGACCTGATTTGTGACCTAGGATGTGATCAATTCTGGAGAATGTTCCATGGGCACTAGAGAAGAATGTGTATTCTGTTGCTTTGGGATGGAATGTTCTGAATATGTCTGTGAAGTCCACTTGGTCCAGTGTTTCATTTAAAGTCTTTATTTCCTTGTTGATCTTTTGCTTAGATGATCTGTCCCATTTCACTCAGGGGATGTTAAAGTCCCCCACTATTATTGTATTGTTGTCAATGTGTTTCTTTGCTTTTGTTATTAATTGCCTTGTATAATTGGCTGCTCCCATGTTAGGGGCATAGATATTTACAACTGTTAGATCTTCTTTTGGATAGACCCTTTAAGTAGGATATAGTGTCCTTCCTCGTCTCTTATTACAGTCTTTTGTTTAAAATCTAATTTGTGTGTTAGAAAGATTACCACCCCAGCTTTCTTTTGGTGTCCATTAGCATGGTAAATGGTTTTCCACCCCCTCACTTTCAATCTGGGGGTGTCTTTGGGTCTAAAATGAGTCTCTTGCAGCAGCATATGGATGGGTCTTGTTTTTTAATCCAATCTGATAGCCTGTGTCTTTTGATTGGGGCATTTAGCCCATTTACATTCAGGGTAACTATTGAAAGATATGAATTTAGTGCCATTGTATTGCCTGTAAGGTGACTGTTCCTGTATACTGTCTGTGTTCCTTTCTGGTGTATGCTGCTTTTAGGCTCTCTCTTTGCTTAGAGACCCCCTTTCAATATTTCTTGTAGGGCTGGTTTCTTGTTTGCAAATTCCTTTAGTTTTTGTTTGTCCTGGAAGCTTTTTACCTCTCCTTCTATTTTCATTGACAGCCTAGCTGGATATAGTATTCTTGGCTGCATATTTTTCTCGTTTAGTGCTCTGAAGATATCATGCCAGTCCTTTCTGGCCTGCCAGGTCTCCCTGGATAGGTTTGTTGCCAATCTAATGTTTCTACCATTATAGGTTACAGATCTCTTCTCCCGAGCTGCTTTCCAGATTTTCTCTTTGTCTCTGAGACTCGTAAGTTTTACTATTAGATGTCGGGGTGTTGACCTATTTTTATTGATTTTGAGAGGGGTTCTCTGTGCCTCCTGGATTTTGATGCCTGTTTCCTTCCTCACATTAGGGAAGTTCTCTGCTATAATTTGCTCCAATATACCTTTTACTCCCCGCTCTCTTTCTTCTTCTTCTGGGATCCCAATTATTCTAATGTTGTTTTGTCTTATTGTATTTGTTATCTCTCGAATTATGCCCTTGTGATCCAGTGGTCGTTTATGTCTCTTTTTCTCAGCTTCTTTATTTTCCATCATTTGGTTTTCTATATCGCTGATTCTCTCTTCTGCCCATTTATCCTAGCAGTTAGTTCCCCCATTTTTGATTGCACCTCATTAATAGCCTTTTTGATTTCCACTTGGTTAGATTTTGGTTCTCTTATTTCTCTAGAAAGAGTTTCTCTAATAACTTCCATGCTTTTTTCAAGCCCAGCTAGTATCTCTAAAATCATGATTCTGAACTCTAGGTCTGACATCGTACTAATGTCCATATTGAGTAGGTCCCTGCCAGACGGTACTACCTCTTGTTCTTTTTGTTGAGATGATTTTTTTCGTCTTGTCATTTTGTCCAGAGGAGAACAGATGAATGAGAGAACAAAATGCTACCAGGTTAACAACGTCTCCAGCAAATATACTTTATAGAAATCAGAAAAGACCCGAAACCAGGGGAAAAGAAAGGGAAAGAAAGAAAAAAGAAAGAGAGAAAAAAGAAAAAGATAAAAACAAAAAGAGAACAAAAGAAGAAAATAGAATATGATCAGATATGATCAGGCTGGTGCATAGATCAGTGCCACACACTAGACTTTGGGTGTATTTTGGTCTGTTAGAAGAAAGTGCCTCCTAAAATTTTAAAGAAAGAAAGACTTCAATATGTACAAAATAAAGGTTGATACGGTGAAGGGATGGAAGATGACTGTAAAGATGAAAATCATTAAAAATTTTAAAAAGGAATTGATAAGAACATGTTTGAAAAGGAAAGAAGAGGATTAAAAAAAAAAAAGAAAGAAGAAAAAAAAAGGGGACTAAAGAATCATGGTAAAAAAGCCATGAATTCTATGTGCAGTATTCCCCTAGCGCTGGAGTTCTCCCGTTCTCCTTGATCGGTAAACTTGGTCTTGGCTTGCTGGCTGTTCTTGCTGACCTTCTCGGGGAGGGGCCTGTTGCCATGGTTCCCAAATATCTTTGCCGGAAGCGGAATTGCCCTGCCCTTCCTGGGCTGGGCTAAGCAAGCTGCTCGGGTTTGCTCTCAGGAGCTTTTGTTCTCTGCAAGCTCTGTACAGCTTTGGAGGATGAGAGTGAAAATGGTGGCCTCCCAATCTCCGCCCGGAGGAGCTGAGAACTCGGGGCCCCGCTCCTCAGTGCACCCCCAGAGAAAAGCAGTCACTCCTGTCTCCCTGGGCTCCGGCCGCACTCCGTGTTCACCCGGCCTGTGACCGAGCGTTTCTATCTCTGGCGCCTGACCCCGTGTGGAGTCTCCAAACCCAGCAGATCCCTGCGGTGCGCTCCCGCGCCGCTCCTCCCGGGGGAGGAAGGGGAGTCTCCCCGGATCTGCCGCTTGTTGGGTCCCTGCTGGAGGAGCAGTGGCCCGACTGGGCCGCGGATCACAGTTTATGGCAACCCCGAGCTGAGAGCCCGCGCCTCGGCTCCGTCTCTGCAGCCGGCTTCCCCGCTCCGATCCCTGGGAGCTCTGCCGCACTCAGGCGCCCCCGGTCTTTCTGTGACCCCGAGGGTCCTGAGACCACACTGTCCCGCGAGGGTTCCACCCCCAGCTTAGCCACTGGAGCGACGTCCCTCAGCGGAGCCAACTTCTAAAAGGTCCGATTTTGTGCTCCGCGGCTCTAACACTTGCCAGAAGCGCCGACGGAGGCCCCTCCCCCGCCGTCTACCCTCCCGAATATCGCCTCGGATTCACTTCTCCACACGTCCTACCTTCCAGTAAGTGGTCGCTTCTCTGTTCAGAGAGTTGTTGCTACTCTCCTCTTTGGTCTCCTGTTGAGTTCGTAGGTGTTCAGAATGGTTTGATCCCTATTCAGCTGAATTCCTGAGACCAGATGAAATCTAGGTCTCCTACTCCTCCGCCATCTTGCTTCCTCTAAGTTCCTAGAGTCCTTTTTGAAGATATGCTATGCTAGGCTATTAGGCCTCCTTTGGAGTGACTTAACAGTGACCTCCGTTTTCTGCAGCCTTCCCCCTTCACTTCATCACTCTGATGAACCCTTCACAGTCATATTTGTTTTATGGGATTGCTCACTTGGACAGTTAATTTGAAAAGAAGAGTTACATGGCTTAATGTGGGCCAATGAGTATCCCTTTCCCAGGAGTGTGGATTAGGTTGAGGGAGGTGTTAGTCACAGCCTTTGCATGTGGCTTGAACTGAGATGATTGTGTGACTTTGAAGGCTGGGTGGCGGCCATTGGCATGGAGAAGGTAAAAATCAGGTCTGTAGGGAGAGGAGCCTGACCCTTCTGGATGGAGCAGAGCAGAGATGAGGGTCTGAAAAAAAGACCAAGAAGTTGGTGGCCTTGTTTCTGCTGACTCCTAGTCAACATTTTTACCCCTACTGGGGCCCAGGTGTGTTTCTGCCCCACATTCCACAAGACAACATTGTACCATTAAGGAAAAAAAAGTCCTTTCCCCCCTTAACCTTGCTAAGAGGTTTTCTGTTCCTTACAAACAAAACAGCCTTGACTAAAATACCTACTATGATAGAGGTGCATCAGGAAGATGGGAAGGAGATTCCACTAATGTCATTTTGGGTTCTCGTTCATGCTTAATTCCCAGGAAGCTTATTGACAGATTTAGAGGAATATGATTATGCTGAAGGCCAGGGAGCATTTCATACCTCTGCAGCTCTAGCTGGACTTTATGGCAGGACCTGTCTTGTAGGCTTTGAGACCCCTGGCTGTAGAATGCTTCTTTAGGCTCTGGCCAAATACATCTGAAGCTCACATACAAAATTAATGTTCGCAGAAGGGTACTTTTAAATCAGGATTTTGCAATTCCATGTGACTTTTCTGCAGCAAACGTAAACATGCAACCATGACCTTGAAACCCAGCCTTAGTGCTTTTCTGTAGTTAACTTAATTTTTAAGAGTATGCATGGCAGAGATTTTGGTTTCTTGGAGGAGAACCTGCGGCCAGAAATGGTAGTTTTCTTAATCATCATTAACTCATAGATTTTATTTATTTTTATTTTAAGATTTTATTTATTTGAGAGAGAGAGAGAGAGAGAGAGCATGAGTGGGGGGTGGGGGGGGCAGAGGGAGAGTGAGAAGCAGACTCCCGGCTGATCAGGGAGTCTGACCCTGGACTCCGTCCTAGGATCATGACTGAGCCAAAGGCAGACGCTTAACTGACTGAACCACCCAGGTGTCCCTAACTCGAAGAATTTAAAAAGCAATCACAAAGTCAAGCTCTTCAACTTTTTAGTTATGCAGACAAGAAAATATCCTCAGAAGGGTTACATGGCTTATGTTGTGATCTTGATGGGGTTTGCATGTGTATCTATATACAGAATTATGAAACTCATGATTATTTAGAGAGTGAATTAAGTATCAGAGAACACAGAAATCTCTGAACTGAAATATTTCTATGAATACCAAGTAATTTTTTATAATGCATAGAAAATATTACCTTTTTATGAATTGGAATTATTTCTATAAAGTCAAGTGTGTCCAAAGAAATACAATTTCTTTGATGGACTGTATGTTATTAACAAGAAGTTAGATAGCCCTAAAGATAAAGTATCCATGAATTCATTCATCTTCCCTCTCCTTCCTCCCTCCCTCCCTTCCTTCTTCCTTCCTTTTTTCTTTCTAAGTATTAATTGTTGCGTGGTTGCCATATACCTAGCAATTTCTAAAATGTAGAAATACAAGACTAAAATAATATGCCCTCATGGGGTTCTCATCTCATGGTGCTCCTACCTTCATGGACCTTACATTTGAGTTGGGGAGAAAGAAAAAAAAAACCACATAAATATATAAGATAATTTTGGATACTGATAAAGTGTTACGAAGAAAATTAAAAAGTAGTGATGTAATAGAGAATCATAGGCTGGGGTAACACAGGGTATGATTTCTGAGGGTGAGGAGGTAACATTTAATTGATCTATTTATCCTATCTATCTTCTCTGATTATATAAGAAAACATGTTGATCTATTTACTCTCAGTAAACAGAGATGAAGTCACTTTCCCAAATCACAGAGTTCATCATTTTAAATCTGGTTTTCTTTCTTGTTTCTACTGCCTCCTCAAAATGGCACTGGATTAAGAATCTGTTCTCAAAATTCAAATTTAAGTTGGAGAGAAAACACAAATATGGGATAATATTTCAAAGTACTAGTTTTCTTCCCCCTTCTCCACAATCCTCACAAAATCCCATTGCTGTATCCCAAGAACTTCTTCTATGGCTCCCTCTCTCTCCCTCAGAGACCCTGAACGTAGACACGAGGCAAATCAGAAACAAATCCCATGATGACTCAACTGTTCTTTTGGAAAGCTCCTTGTAGATGTGAAGGGAAAGATTCAGACACATATTTGTAGTGTTCATTTTCCTGATCTTAGAGTCTAGTCTGAAAAATTCTACTGTTACTGAAGCGACCATCCTCTGCCATCAGCTCTAGCCAGCTGTGGGGAAACTGAGTCACCACACACTTACTGCTTTCATTGATGGACCTTGAATATCACCAGAAGTCTGCTTCAGTCATCTGCTGGAGAAATCATGGTTGTCTGTATGAGAAGGTCTGCCCAGGAGCATGAAAACTCCACAGATGGGAGGGTGGAGAGAGTGGTGACAGGAATGGGAAGCTTCAGTTCTGACCAAGATGGGGCTAGATAGCCTCTGAAATCGTATATTGTGTTTTGTCATATTTGTTGTCTGTTGTCATAACAAACCACCCCACCTATCAGTGGCTAAAAACAATAAGCATTCATTTACTTAGTCTGTGGGTTGGTGATGTAGGCTGGACTTGGCTGATTTTATCTGGTCTCAGCTAGGCTCATTCCTATTTCTGGTGTTGGGCTATTGGCTGATCTAAGATTGCCCCTGCCAGGATGATGGGGGATGCTAAGTTCCTCCCATGTCTCTCATCCAGTAGACCAGCCTATGCATGTTCTCATGGCAGTCTGGAAGAGAAAGAGCAATCAAGACCAACTATACAAGTGCTTTTTAAGCAAGCATCTTACTGGCCAAACAAGTCTCATGACCAAGCCCAGGGTCAGCATGGGATGGAACTGCAGATTTGCATGGCAAAGAACATGCAGTTTCAAGGGCAGGTGAAGAATTGGGACCATTAATGCAATCGTAACAACACGAGTTCTTCAGGATTAGAATATTAAGGGTTACTTATTTGCCACATGGTCTGGGCATAGTTTGAAGGGGAGATTAGAACAGGGAGAGAGTGGAGGCAGGGAACAGACAGAAACCTGTCCAGGGAAATAATGGCAATGCCTGAATCTGGGGTGACCGGGACAATGGAAATGGAGTGGTGGAAGATATTGCCCAGCGTGGCTGTGCTGTGGATGAGGAAGTGCAAAAGAAATGGAGGAAACAAGGTGGACTCTGGAGTCACTGATCTGGAGGGTGGTAGTGACTGTAACAGGCAGATAACCCACTATGCCTAGTAAGTGAAGGCCTGGAGATATCCTGTGAAAGAAGAGAGAAACTTGGTGACATGAGTAGCAACATGGTGGGAGGGTTATCTGCTTATTGCTGCAAGGCATCCTGGAAGGGTAATGGTTGTGAGTCCTGGAGGTTTGGAGAGGCCAAGGACTCAGGGAGACTGAAACTCATGGAAAATCATTTGGATTCATTACGTTGGAGAATTGGGAGATTGCCATGGCTCTGAGGATGGTGTGTATGCCTTACTGGGTTACCCTCCATGTTCCCAAGATACCTTGTCTAAACAGTCATGCTTGAGGAGACCCCTGAGTAGGTGGGGCCATGATGGTGTGCCTGGATCACGACTCTGTGCCTCCCCACAGTTGCCAGGCTCTGCTGCAGGTTTAATCAATTATGTTGCTTTCACTTTGTACCCAGCCACCTTTCCCAGCTCACATTCAGGTGCTCTCTGAATGCGTCTCTTTCTTCTATCCTCTCTAGTTCAATAAACAATTATAAAACCTGGCAATCAGGATGAAGCCAGGCATTCTAAATCTTAACTTATTTTTCTGTTTTTCCAAGAGAAAGATGTTTTCAAGACACCCAAAGTGGAAAGTATTTTGAATTACTTTCTTTGACTGACTGTTCTTGAATTCCTCAGGATCGCCATCGATAACATTCAGAATGATTTCTGGGACACAGCGCTGGGCTTAAAATAGTTTGGAGCCTTCTGGGGCAACCACTTGATATGAGAAGTGATTTGTTAGCCATGTTAAGGGAGAATCAGATGTGATGTTATACAAGGTTAATGAGAGGCAACTGTTTCATAGCTCGAGCGCGTCCCATACTGCATACGCTGTTTTCTGACCACTCCACAGAGAGTCCCAGTGTTGTAGGTAAAATAGAAGTTATTAAATACAGACATTATTTTTTCTAGTTCTTAGATCTGCTCAATCCATCTTTGTCTCCTTTGTCCTTGTGAGGCAGCTCCTGCCATTTGAAGTAAGCCGAGTCTCCATGAAGGGCCAAGTTGTTTTTGCATTGTCAAGGAGACCAGAAAATAGAACCTGGGTCGCAAAACAAACCCTTTGTGGGCGTGGGTGTTGCTCAAATGTGGAAAATCTGAAGCCCTGTCTCTTTTCTGCTTCTTCCTGGAGCTGACTTCTGCTGGCGTTTTGTGAGGGGGCTGTGAGAAGACATGCATTTCTCTTCTCTCCAATGTGGCAATAAGCAGCTATGGTGTCATCGCCAGTCATGAAGGAACTGTGGTTCTAAGCCAGGGTTTCCCAGAGTATGGTCTGTGGGCCTGAGACAACAGATCAGATTTACCTGTGAAAATATCTCTGCATCTGGCCCCTGGGAATATACATTTAAAAAAATTTTTTTTTTTTTTTTTTAGAATGCATCTAGTTAATCTCATACTCCTTGATGGATAAGAATCCACTAACCCAGGGGACAGGTGTCCAGTTATTTGTTATTATTTGTATGCTTCAAAAGAACACATGGTAGCAGGAGCAAATAATTAAAATTGGGATCCTTGCTTGTGGCTATGCAAAACAATCTAAGCTGACTTCTGACTTTAAGGCATCATCTACGTCACTTGCCCATCTTCCGTTGTGTTAGCAGGGTGTGATGGAGATGACTAGTTATTCACTGACCAGTCATGCTCTTCCTTCTATATAACACAGAATTGTTCCTGGACTACTTGGCCCACTTGAATCCAGGAATGGCCTATGACTAGCTCTCCAGTGGAATGGGGCCGAAATGGTGTGTGCCCATTTCTTCCCCTTCTGCCAGGGTGGAGAGGATTCTGAGGCCTAAGTAAGGGATGAATGGAGCCCGGGTCCTTCCTTAAATTTACCAGGTGCCAGGAGCACCTGCTTTGGACTTTTACCTGAGTAGGAAGTAAGATTTATAGTGCTGAGCCCCTGAGATTTTAAGGTATCAATGGCTTTTGTTACCCAGAGTAATTCATGGAGGTTGGCCTATTACTTAGGCAGTTTGAGATAAGAACTATGTTCTTTGCCAGCTCAGATTCAAAATACACAGGGTTTACTCAAACAAGCCTAGTAATCTTCTGAAAAGTAGGGGATCATCTCTTAGTAGAAAGAGTACCAGTCTTAGAATTAGGAAAATGGATCCAAATCCCAGGTCTGCCACTTCCTGGCTCTGCAGTTTTAGACAAATCACTCAATTACTCTGAGCCTCAGCTCCTTCCATTATTTAGTGAGAATAATAATAATACGGTATTATTTGCCTCTCAAGGTGTGTGTGAAGGTCACGGATTCTCTCATGAGAACACTTCGGAAATTATAAAGTGCCATTCTACGAATGGGAGGGATGACTTCGTTCTTTTTTTACAGAGCTGGGGTGAAGTGCTGTTTTCTTGCTTTGATATTTTCAAAAGCTTCCCAGGTCTCATTTTTTTTTCCCCTTTGGAAAATGGGGATAATAAAGCTTACTGGGATTATTGTGAGAATAAAAATGAGATAATGTGTGTGATGGTGTCTAGCACCAGACCCAGTGTATTGCAGGAATGCAGAAAAATGTTAGCTCCCTTCCCTGCAGAACTGTGTGCTTGAGGGAGGCGATTCCGGAAGAATCCATTTGGCTGATGATAAATATGAACCGAGTGCTTCCATTGCTTATATTGTACTCACCTCTGCCAACCGATGCGATGATATTCACTGTATCAAGTGTCCCATTCTTCCCTGTGCTTGATGGTGGTCCCACAGCAGCAGGAAGGATGGCCACAGAGGAGCTTGCACTGTTACCTGCTTCCATTGTTTCTCCTGCAAAGATGGAAGCTCTAGGCTTTGCGAGGCTGTTGGACCCCATACTGAATGAAGCCTCTTGCCAGCCGGCCCCTGACATTTGGACCCTGGTATTCCTGAGTGTTTCTCATGCATGGTCATGGCTTGAAACTCATCCCCTTCTTTTCCCCGTTTTGCCTTCAGCTGACTTAGTCTTTACCCCAGCATCCTCTTTCCTTGAACTATCCTCAAGCTAATCTACTTGGTTGGAAGTTCATGACGCAGAAACCTGGCTCTAAGGTAAGTTTCTTATGACAGTAATGGTAATTCCTGTGATTTATTTGTATGCTGTGCTACCATTGCCATAGTACTTTCAGCTGAGTTATCTTGTTTGTTCACTGTTGGTTTGCATAGACTCAGAGCAGCCATTAACTCTTTTGCTTAGCTTAGGTGCATTTATTGGGCAGAACACCACGGAAGACTGCCGGGAGGACGGGCTGGAGGGTAGAAGGGACAGAGAGTTTTATCAACTGTAAAATTCGATAGGGAGGTTAAAAACCTTGTCCAAAGTCAAAAAGGCTATGTGGGTGATGGAGATGGGATTTAAATTCTGGTCTCTCCAGTTCCAAAGCCCACGTTCTTTCCTTGGTGTTACTGTCTCTAGCAGATGGATCAACAGAGATAAGTAGTTGCTGTCCAGACAGTCCCATGTCCATTAACTTGCGGAGTGAAGACAAACATTTGAGTAGAAGCACAAGGGAACATTTTTCTTGTCCTTCCTCCATGTCTCCTTCCCTCCTGCAATATTTATTATCTATTTTGTGGCACCCAGTATTCTAGGCTCTGGGGCATCACATCCCCCATCCTGTAGTGACCAGTCTAATGTGCAAGATACAGAAGTTGATAAACAGCTAGACAAAGAATCTAACGGGTGGTGGTGACAGTTGCTAAGAACAATAAAGCAGGGCAAGGGGTAAACAGTGATGGAGCTTCTGCGTGAGATGGGGTGGTCAGGGAAGGTGACATTTGGGTAGGTGACACCTGAGTAGGTGGCATTTGAGCAGACCTGAATGAAGAGAAAGCCTTTGAGCGGGTGGGGTGGGGTGGGGAAAGGAACAGCGTGTGCAAAGCCCAAGGCAGGAGTGGGCTTAGTGTTCGGAGTTGGAGTAAGCTCAAGCGGGTGGTGGGGGTGAAGGTGGAAAGTTCAGGAGAGGCCTGGGGGCCTTGGGGAAGCCTTTAAATTTTATTCTGAGTGAAGTGGGAAGCCATTAGAGTTCTGAGCAAAGGGGGGATAGGATCTGACTTAACATTTACAAAGAAGCACTATGGATATTGTGGGCAGATTAGATTTTAGAGACAGGGAGCCCAGCTCAGTCAATTGCAGTTGATCATACCTGAGAAAACCCAGTGTGGGCGGTATCAAAAACAAATATGACAACATTTCATTCCTTCACTTTCTGTTCTTATCTTTGGATTTTTTATTTCAATTCTTTGTAAATCTCTTTAAATTTACTGAATTCCTACTGTGTTCGAGGTACTGTGAAAATTGCCATTTGTGTCCTTATCTCTTCCTACAATCTGGACTTTTTTTTTCTTTTAACCCTAAACCAAATTACACATTGTTCCACTTATCTCAACAGAGGTAGAAAGAAATCAATTGCTTTGGTTTTCAGATAGCACAGACCTAGCTACAGATCTGAAACGAAATGAACTGGCATTTCAGTGATAGGAGGCCAGCCTGCTGAGAGCACCCTTTCTCAGGGACAGCAAGCTACTCCTGGAAACAGTTGGGACGAAGGCTGATGTTTGTCGTCAACTTCAAACTTGGACCTTTGCCCATTTGGGTAACACTTGCTCTCCTCCAGCTGAAGTAGGTGATCGGATTGAGACTATCACATGTCAAACGCCACTAAGTGCTCTTAATATGGGTGAGATAATTGAATAGCCCGACTTGTTGGAAAATGTAACTACTTTACACATCATTGTAAATTGTTTTCCAGGCTATCCTGGCCTCCCTTCAGCCATGAAAACATTCAGATGTGAAAAGGTAAAAAAAAAAAAAGATGCTTCTTGAACACTTATCCATGAAAATAAATGAGATTGCTTTAGACTTCTCTGTAACACTCAAACTATCCACACATGGAAATTATTACCCACCCTGTGTTTGTTTAAATGTTGGAAGATGTTGTCATGCCAGCACTGCTGTCTGGTAGTATAATGCTTACTTCTGTGTGAAGGAGGGAACAGTCTAATACTCTTCACCATCATTTTTGGGAACAATATTTCACCTAAAGAATGAGTCTTTCTTAAGTACATCATGATGATTTGATGTCTTCTTTCTAATTTAAAATAGTCTTAGATTTTGAAGCTGGATTATGTTCATGCATAATTACTCTCACGTTGCAACGAGCGGCCAAACTGTGGGATGGACATAGCATGTGAAGGCTGGCCCTTAGGTACATCTGGGAAGAGTTTTAAGCAAGTCAACTGCCTTTGTGTTTATCAAAATCTGTGCAAATCCTTCTTGCTTCAAGGTCAAGCTTGAATCTCACCTTCTTAGGAAGTTATGCTTAGGTCATTTAGCACATAAAATCACTCTCCCTTCTCAGAGAAGAGGGACAAGAATGAATTTTTCTTAGCAGCCACTGTGTTGGGTTGTCACGTGTCTTATCTAATCTTGACACGAGTCCTCTGTGAAGTGGGTGCTGTTGTCCTGGGTTAGCCCAGGGAAAGGATCTGACGTGTCTGTGGTCCCACAGCTAGGAGGTGGTTGTGTCAGGATGTGAATTCAGGTCTGTGTGACAGTAGAACTCTTTCCACCATGCCACATGACTTCTTAGGACCTTCAGAGTACTTAGAGCAAGATATACATTCCTTAGCTCTTTATCAGGTACTGTGGCTTGGTACTTGTTGTTTCATGTGTGGATTTTCTATTCCCAGCAATGTTACAACGTCCTTGAAGGCAGTTCCAGGACACACAGAGAAGATGTGGCCTCTGCCTTCTGGGAGCTTTGCAGAGGGTTACAGACATGAAAAGCAAGATGTTTCCTAACCCATTATAGGGAGTCTGATGGGACTCTACAGAGGATACTCAGGCGGTGCAAAGGAGGAGATGGTCTCTTGTGCCTGTGGAGGTTGGGGTAAGGGTGGGTGGGACCAGAAAAGGTTTTGTAGAGAGATGAAATTTTAGTTCTTCAGATGAGCAGGTATTTGTCTGGTAATCTGTAAGACTTGGATCAGGGTGAGGCTCAAAAGGGTAAACATCCCAGGCAAAAAGCAGTCACCAGGCTAGGAAATGCAGTCAGGTGTGCTGCATGATGGTAAATAGCTTGGGAGGGTTGGATCATATGTTAAAGGACAAGAGGGACATCCAGAGAAGAGGCTAGAGGGAGAGGTAGTCAGAGACCAGGACATGAGTTTCTTGAATACTTACTGAGTTTGAATTTTGCTCATTGTGTCTTATGCCATTGAAAGATTGTAAGCAGGGGTGCAATGCCATCCAAAACAAAACTTCGTGTTTGAGGCTGTATGTGGTAGGGGAGTTACTTGGTAGGTATTTGAAGAGTAGACAGGAGGGCAGTTAGGAGACTGTTGGAATTCTCCAGGCAAGAGAGAAGGAGGTCCTGGGTTAGGTGAGGAGTGATGGGAAGAGAAGGGAGTCCCTGAAGACACCTGTCATCTGTTTTTCTGCCATGGGTGACCTTAAATGCTTCTTGTGGGCAGGAGTCATCTCCTACTCAGTTGCTCTTACCACGCAGTCCCAAACACATGAATTCCCTTTCTCATAAGCCTGCAATGCTAAGAGCTTCATTTGCTATAACAGTAATGAAAAGAATGTGAGTGCAGATGACTGCAAGACATGGGAGTCCTGCCCCAAGATCAGGGGTGAAGTTGACCCCTTTCTTCTGCACTGAACCTGTACGGGCAGAATTACTATCCACAGTAGTCGCTATTGGAAGCAGTGATTCATAGATGAAAATAACTTTAGGACTTTTAAGAAAAGCCAGGAGGAAAAATCAGAATTTTTACCAAAATAATTTTTCTAGCAGGACTCTGGCTATTTATCTTTTCACATAGGTGGAGCTAAACTATATTAGCAAGTGTTAAAGCAGTTTAAGAGTTCTTAGCTGTGTGTCCTTGAAGACTATAATATTAGTGGGAGGTAGTTCCACTGCTGTAAATCTATGTTGACAGGTGTAAATTTACACTAATAAATTAATAACACAAGTAAGAGAAACAAACCCCAGCTCCTAGGATGGCAGATTCACGCTAGAACTGATGGGATTGAGGAAACACCGATCAAATGCCTTCTGATTGATTTTCCCTCTTGATTGGTGTAAGATTTGTGCAGATGAAGTCGTCACACTTGGTATTTTTCTTAGCTGTGTTTTTCACTTTTTAAACATACTCATCACACCTCTCTACTGTTTCTCCATCCAGAGGTATGCTCTAAAGGTGAGCTAAGAAGTTAAACAAATGCACAGTATTTCTCAGGAGGGCCACAGCAGAGTTTTCTGCTCTCTCTATCCGCTGTGACATTTTGAACCTCAGCAAGCTGTTTATCTTCCAGTTTCCAGCTTCTAGGTTTTTTTTTTTTTTTTTTTTTTTCCCTCAAGATTTGTGACAGCTCAGTAAGTGAGTGTTTTCTGGTTTTGGGGTCCTCTGTACTGCGTTTCTTGAATCTCTTTGTAAGAAGGGATTCTGTCTTGTTCATCTTTGATCACATTCAGTTTCTAGTAAAATGTCTTGGCACCTAATAGGGGCCACTTAATCCATGCTGGATGAGTAAGGACAAATGTATGCCCTTCTGGAAAAGGGCATAATTGTTTTCAGGGTGAGATGGGGTGAATGAAGGAGATAGTAGTAAACTAAATTGATATAAATCATGGAGAGAGTGGGAAAGCACTTGGCATGACAAATGATATGTTGAATTTTACATAGGCTGAGTTAGCCAAAAACATGGCCGTACACAAGACCATTTTGGTATGGATCTTAAGGATTTTTGGTTTTGTCAGCTCTGAACTGGGAACAATTCTTTTTTTTTTTTTGAAAGATTTTATTTATTTATTTGAGAGAGAGAGAGAGAGAATGAGAGATAGAGAACACAAGAGGGAAGAGGGTCAGAGGGAGAGGCAGATTCCCCACTGAGCAGGGAGCCCAATGCGGGACTCGATCCCGGGGCTCCGGGACCATGACCTGAGCCGAAGGCAGTCGCCCAACCAACTGAGCCACCCAGGCGCCCAACAGTTCTTTTTTAATAATGGTATCCACTTAAAAAATTCAGGTGTAGAAGTATGTACTTCTTTCCTAAAAAAGAGAAACCCTACAGAACCCTGCAAATTCTTCATGGTATGTACAGATGGCTCTACCCTGATGGCCCACGTGCCTGTCCCATGTGGTTACATTGTTATCACTGCCTCTACTAGGTGGGCACCCCCAACCACCTGGGCTGCTCTGTCTCTTCACACTGACTGGACAGGATGCTTCCTCCTCTCCTACGTCAGCGTATGTAGTCTGCCCGTGCTGGTTTCCTATTGGCGCCATCATGGTTCATCACAGATTTGCTGGCTTTAAACAACACCTGCAGTCTGTGGATCAAAGCGTGTCTGGGTTCACCTGGGTCCTCTCTTCAGGGTGTCCCAAGGCCAAAATCAAGCCTGGGCTTTTATCTGGAGGCTCTGGTAAAGAGTCCATTTCCAAGCCCTTGTGATCGTCAACAGAATCTCAGTAGGACTGAGATTCTTGTTTTCTTACTGGCTGTCAGCCAAGCTCCACTCTCTGCTCCCAGGGCCCCCTGCATTCTTTCCCAAGGGGCCCCCTCCATTAGAAAGTCTGTCTATCACACTTCTCCCAAAAAGGGAAAACTTTGCCACATGGAGGCTGGTCAGTCCTCTGTAGAAGATATCTGTAGCTAACAGTCCATTAAAAAAAAAACAAAAAAACCCTGCCACTTTGCATATAGTCCCAGTGAGTTTGCTTTACGTCTACTTTAGAGCATAATTTCTGAAACCTAGATGGTTTGGTTACTAGCAAAAGAAGCCAGGTAGCCACCCATTAGGACATGTTTCATGTGCATGTAAGGACTTACACTTATAGATGGTAAGGGTACACACGGTACCAGGGAACAGACTGTATCAGTTCATCTCTGCGTCGCTCAGCCACATTACTGTTACTGGTGGCACCATACATCATGTAAATGCCTTTGAAAATAGCATAGCATGGTGAAGCATTGAATGAGAACATGAATGCAGATAATTGTCCAATCCCAGGCGGTATGGTGATGTAGTGGAAGTTACCACTCTTTTGGACAGAGCTTCCTTTTTCTTCCCTTCAGGCCTGGACAGGTTTGTGGGAATGATTTGCGGGTCATGAAGAACTCTCATTGAGTATCTGCCACCATCACTAGCTTCTGGGTAATTTGCAAGAGAAGCTATTTAACTTTCAATAACTAATTCAATAAGGAATTTCAATTACCCAACAAATTTAATAGAATCTTCCAAATTGTGGGAAGTACAGATTAAGCATTGGAAATGATACCATCTGTCCTAAAGTTGCAAAGTAAGAAAAGATTTGGAAGTATGGCTTCTGAACAGCGTGTTACCTTGATGCTGTAAAAAACTGTTGACGTCAAAAGTGATGCTGGGGAATCTTTAGGCTTTAAGATAGGAAGAGCACGTATCCCCAAACTCATTGCAGTTTCCATACATGACCTTTGGTGACATCATCTGAGATTGTGACCATCAGTGAGATACCGTGTTCTGCAGACATTTCTGGGTCATTAACATGAGGATGATGGAATCTTCCCTATATTTTCCCCTGTGAGACCACTTGTAAAAGCAAAGCTGGTTGGTGCTTATTTCATGCACTGAGCTCCTTTGTAGGATGCCTTTAAAGCACTGTTTTGATTTAACTACAAATAAACTGCATTCCTGAGTTTGGGAAATCAAATTTTAACATTAACTTGCAAATAGCTCTGGTGCTTCACCCCTAATTCATATTCCAGCAACCTTCACTGAAGCAGGAAGCAGAGTCAAGCTGTTGCCATGAAGATCATTTCAAGAGCTCAGAAATCCTCCAGGGATCCCTTTATCACTGCTTTTCAAAGAGGTCTTTATTCCTCTCTTCTCCTGTTTCCTGCAAAGGGAGTTGTGTCCAATAGTCGAGGACATGGTGGAGCCAAAAAGGACCCAAAGACTCCTCCAGGACTATGATCTTCTGAATTGTGAAATCTGCCATTCTGATCACTATCCTTTCTTCCCACCCAACCACACTGGAGTAAATGCTACTGTTCTGTAAAACTTTACTGTATAATAAACCTGCCTTTTCATTTTTAAAGGACTGAGCTCCCAGGTCACTTGGCCCTTGTTTTGTTTTAAGACTTTCGGTGTAAAGGTCCATCAAATTCTCATAAAAGTAACATTTTTTGGACTATATTATCTACTTGAAGATCATTTTACTTTTTATTTTATTTTATTTTATTTTTTAATTCCAATCTAGTGGACGTATGGTGTTATATTGGTTTCAGGTATACAATATAGTGATTCAGCATCACTCTACATGACTCAGTGCTCGTCATGATAAATATACTCTTCATCTCCTTCCTCTATTTCCCCCATCCTCCCACCTACCTCCCCTCTGCTATCCATCACTTTTTACTCTACAGTTAAGAGTCTGTTTCCTGGTTTGTCTCTCTCTACTTGATCTTAATTGACATACATTTTTTTTTTTATGACTGGGCACCAAAAGTTGTCTGAATCTAAGTCAGTAAAGTGGACTTTTATTTCAAGTATGTTATACTTAGTTTTTATTTCCTCTGAAAGTTATAGGGGCCAGAGATGAAATGGTAAAAAAAAAATAGTTAAAAAAAAGTTTGTATTTATATTACTAATTACAGATATGAATGTAGATCCAGAGTTAATACATGGACTTAATGTATTTTCAGTAAGGTCAGGACTAAAAATTACATCATGTATTTCATCTTATTTGAGGTAGCTAGGAATTGCCATCTTCCTTTTGGAAGGGAAAATAGGAGCTTTTCAACTTCACAACATTTTGAGGGAAACATAGCTGTCCTATTTTATAGGGGACATGGAGAAAAAAAAATAAGGTAGATTTTTAAGAAGTCTAAAAAGAGGTAGGCATTGTCAATCATATTTATATTCAATCCAGTAGATCATATGATTTGCTTCTGAAAAAATATTAACCTTGGTCTATATCTTTTTTTATTATTATATTATGTTAGCCACCATACAGTACATCATTAGTTTTTGATATAGTGTTCCATGATTCATTGTTTGTGTGTAACACCCAGTGCTCCTAATACCCATCACCGGGCTAACCCATCCCCCCACCCCCCTCCCCTCTGAAACCCTCAGTTTGTTTCCCAGAGTCCATAGTCTCTCATGGTTCGTCTCTCCCCCCGATTCCCCCCCTTCATTTTTCCCTTCCTTCTCCTAATGTCCTCCAAGCTATTCCTTATGTTCCACAAATAAGTGAAACCATATGATAATTGACTTTCTCTGCTTGACTTATTTCACTTAGCATAATCTCCAGTCCCTTCCATGTGGATGCAGAAGTTGGGTATTCATCCTTTCTTTTGGCTGAGTAATATTCCATTGTGTATATGGACCACATCTTCTTTATCCATTCGTCTGTTGAAGGGCATCTCAGATCCTTCCACAGTTTGGCTATTGTGGATACTGCTGCTATGAACACTGGGGTGCATGTGCCCCTTCTTTTCACTACATCTGTATCTTTGGGCTGAATACCCAGTAGTGCAATTGCTGGGTCATAGTCAACAAAACTAAGAGGAAACCCATGGAATGGGAGAAGCTATTTGCAAATGACACTACAGATAAAGGGCTAGTATCCAAGATCTATAAAGAACTTCTCAAAACTCAACACCCAAAGAACAAATAATCCAATCAAGAAATGGGCAGAAGACATGAACAGACACTTCTCCAAAGAAGACATCCAAATGGCTAACAGACACATGAAAAAATGTTCAACATCATTAGCCATCAAGGAAATTCAAATCAAAACCACATTGAGATACCACCTTACACCAGTTAGAATGGCAAACATTAACGAGGCAGGAAACAACAAATGTTGGAGAAGATGTGGAGAAAGGGCAACCCTCTTACACTGTTGGTGGGAATGCAAGTTGGTACAGTCACTTTGGAAAACAGTGTGGAGGTGCCTCAAACAGTTAAAATAACCTTGGTCTCTATCTATGTGCATTGTCACACTAGGGTGTGAGAGGGGCGTCTGGGTGGGTCAGTGTGTTAAGTGACTGACACTTGATTTTGACTCAGGTCATGGTCTCAGGGTCATTGGATCGAGCCCCACATCAGGGCTCGATCCAAAAATCACTCAGCACGGAATCTGCTTGAGATTCTCTCTCTCCCTCTACCCTTCCCCCCACCTAGTGCATTAGCATGCACACATGCTCTCTCTCAGATAAATAAATCTTAAAAAAAAATAAAAACAAACCTAGGGTGTGAGTACATGCTGGAGAACATGGATGTTACCTGTATATTGAAAGTGTATGAACCCACAGAACAAACTGAATCAGTATTCTTAAAGTGGCTACTGTTCCTACTTGATGGGAAGTAATTAAATATTTTAAAATGTAGTGTCAATGTATATTTCATCTCTCTATATAAGTATATATAGATAAAATTATATATGTATATGTGTGTATATATATGTGTGTCTGTATATACATACATATATATTTATATATATAATGAGATAAAAGCTAAATTCATATTTATTTTTAAGACAGAACACTATAATTCAAAGACAGTTTATGGGGAAGCAAGTCTGACCCATGAAGTATGTATATATTCTCCTCTGAAATAGGGCTTTTTCAGTGGCAAAGCTGGAGAACGCTCATCTGCACGATGGGGAAATTAGTGTTTGGACAAGAAATAAACTCATGTGTTCTTTTATGGCCTAAAATGAAAAATGATACTTGGCTTCAGGTATTTAGAAGTACTGCACAGATCCAGGCTTACAATAAGATTACCATTTTCCCATTTTCAATTATTTGAGGATATAAAACCAAGACAAATAAATACCACTATTGAGTAGCTGCCATCTTCAAGCCAGAACTGTATGTAAGGAAGGGGCTGGGATGAGAAGCATTCATGACCATGGTTAGGGAAGGCCCTGGCCAAGCTTCAGGGGGGCAGGAAAGGTCTACTCAGATGAATGTATCATAATGTGCATTACATATTAAAAATGGCAAGTGGGTACAGGTGGTTTCTTAATAAGTCAGAAGCCTCCAGCTGGTCTAAAAGAATATATTGACAGGCAGGTGGAACAAAGTAATGAAATGTCCAGGAGGAAGTGTTTGGAGAACAAGAAGGAGGTTTAATTGCAGGTAGGAAAACCGAGTCCTTGGGAGTTGGAGAAAGTGACTGGCAAGATATCTAGTTTAGAGGAATTGAGGAATAAGGCGTACCACCAACCCAAGATTCAGTAGGTGGGAGCCTACCATGGATCAAGCCTCTTTATGGTTCTCAAGAACCGACATACTTGACTGGGGTCATGGTGAGGCTGATAGCAAGCACGATTTAATGCTGATGTCTCACCACTGACCTGAGGGGCTCATGACAATTAGCCTGTCTCAGAAGGGGCCAATTCCAGAATTCCAAATAGGGAAGACAATGCAGACGATGATGGTCATGGAGCCTCAGGTAAAGAGTAAAGAAAGTCACTGGCACTTCTCCAGTTGTTTTGCAGGTACAAAAATCATTTAATTTTCTGTTTGTGCCTTGAATGAATATGTCACCTATTTAGTGGCATAGACACAATAAACACATTCAAATTAAATGTCAATACATACTTGAATGTTTTAATCAGTGTATGTACTAAATAATTTGAGTTTGCGAAGAAATTATGGAGACAGAATCCAACCTTAAGCTCGGCAGGAAATTAATATTTGGGCAAGGAATACTAGTGCATTTTGCTATGGCATATACTCAGATTTAGAATAAAACCACTGTATTTTCCAAGCCAATCTAGGGATATGAAACTAAATCTAGTTAGAATGAGGATATTAAATTAAAAACAAGTTTGTTAGAATGGAATTCAGAGCTTCTATGTAGAACCCTGGGATGAAACACAGTCATCAGCAGAACAAAGACCAGCCTCAACACAGGGAGAATCAGAGAATCTGGTCCAGCAAGACAGAAGGAACAGTCAGAAACAGCCCTGAAGAACAAGGCCCTCTGACAGCTCTCTTTAGAGCTCCGCTGGTGGTAGCCATACACTTGCTTATGTGTGAGCTTTGTGTGGAAATTGGGATCAGAAGCCCCCCCACCCCAGTTTCCCTGCCTGTGCACTTGTTGCTTTGGGGGCTTCGTATGCTGCCTGCTCACATGAGTCTCTGTTTTGTCCTCATCTGGCAATGGCTGCTTGGAACCTGGCCTCTGGCAGCTGATGATTTCAAGTATCCAGACCTGTCACGATGCTCTCCAGGAGAGGTGTCAGGCTGTCATCATCGATTAGGCGGTCCCCAGCTGACGCACAAGGCCTTTCAGGGAAGGCTCCTCTCTTTCAAGCTCCTGAATTACATCTTTTGATAGGAGTTGAGATAAGAAACCAGTTCAGAATCCAAAGTGAGGCATTTAGGCACTCTCCTGCCCACTTGGCCTAATTCGTTAAGGCACTCTATTGCAGGTTGGACAAAGTTGGCATAGCTTTGACAGTTTCAAGACTTGAGATGTAACCACTGATTTTTTTTTCAGAAAGACTGTTCCATGGGTCATGGAAACTGAGCAGCTGGGCACTTTCTTCCCCTCTTCATCATTGCCAACAGAATGAAAAGACCAAGGATTTAAGGACACTGTACAAAGTGAATCTTTCTTCCTCTGGACCCAGCTAAAGCCCACTCCATTCTTGAATAGAAGAATGTCAGGCCCTGCCTCAGAGGTGCTTTTCTTGCCACAGAAAGGGTGACAGGACCACGTCCTTACCAGAAACTGAGACAAATTAGACCTCAGCATGTGGCAGTGACAGAATTTTCTCCCAATCTCTTCTTCTTCTTACTCTGCTACTGGTCTGTGCCTCTGTTGTAATAACTAGGATTCAACCTTGTTATATATTTGGATGAAATAATTTCTCTGCCTTGCTTTTCTGGGTGCCCCTGTCTTTGTTTCCTGTCTGGATATGCACTTCTTTTGGTAACCAGTGTCCAACATGCTCATGTACATGTGTTTATGGCTACCCCTGAATCATTTTGCTTTCTTTGGTCATCACAACCCACATCTCTCCAGGGGCCATGCCTTCCCCACTTGCAGGGATGGAATACATGACCCAGTTTTAAGTCATTCATGCTTCACGGGCTCTTGTCATCTGTTCCAGGCTAGGTATGTGCCTCAAGCAGGTTCTCTCAGAGCGAGAAGTAGAGCACTTTGGCAGACTCTCCCAGGCAATGCCTGCTTTAGTTTTTGCTCACGTTTTAGGCTAAGGTCTAAGAAGCTATAAGGTGGGCCACTGAGGGTGTCTGTGTTAAAAAATGAAGCTAATGGGCGCCTGGGTGGCTCAGTTGGTTAAGCGACTGCCTTCGGCTCAGGTCATGATCCTGGAGTCCCGGGATCGAGTCCCGCATTGGGCTCCCTGCTCGGCGGGGAGTCTGCTTCTCCCTGTGACCCTCTTCCCTCTCGAGCTCTCTATCTCTCATTCTCTCTCTCTCAAATAAATAAATAAATAAAATCTTTAAAAAAAAAATGAAGCTAATGTGCAGAGCAGAGCAAAGTAGAGGTGACAGATGGAACATATCTGGTGACATCATCTGAGTCCTTTCAAGCAGCTGCATCTTAAGCCAATTCTGAGTCACTTTATTCTTTGCTTGAACAAGTTTGTATTGGATTTTCTGTAACCTCATTTTTTTTTAAGTGACTGAGAGTTTCAGGGGTGGGCTTGGCTACTAGCCGACAGCCTTCTTGATATCATCTATGGCCTACATCGCTGACCATCTCCATCTACCTTCATACTTTCTGTGCTGGGCTTACCCTCTGTTGGGACATGCAGATACTTCGTATTCAATCCCAATGCTCTTTTGTGGTCTGGTTGAAATTCCAAGATATAGCAACTCTGTGTTTTCCCACTGTATTTTAGGAAAGCTTAATGACTCAAATAAACCATCTCTTCACTAATTGAAAGCAGGGAGGCTTCAAGGAATTTCACAGAACTGACCCACGGATATATAAATATATTAAGGTCTGTGGCTCATTAGTTTTTCTTTTTCTGTTGTGGACATTGTTATATTATTTTACTTTCTTTGATAGTGACCCTCATGACATTTTACCTGGCTGGCAGGTGACAGAGTTAACTGCCCATAAAGGGAAGAGAAGATGAAAGAGGTTCTGTAATAGATTTTGCTATATAATGGGATAAGAATGGCAGGGAAGGCGAAGACGCAGTTAGAGGCAAGGTAACCTCGTGGTTCTTGCTACCTTGCATCTCGTGGTTTTCTGAGAAGCTAAAGATGACCAAAGAAGTGGGGTCGAAACAAGTGCATATTGAGATCAGCAAACTCTTAAGACTGTAGTCATACAATGAACAGATACAGGCCTAGGGATCGACTTCTCTTATACACAGACCATGGAGTGTGTGAGAATGGAGGTTGCTTCTGGGCATTATATGGAATCCCAACCTGTGTTCCAAACTCAGGGCCAACCTTATGCCTTTTAGGAATACTATCTTTTCATTTTAAATTTCACCCCATACTCTTCCTTTTTATGGCTCATTGTGGGCTGAGGGGATACAGATGCCTCGTGGGTCAAAACAGAATAAGACAAAACATAAATCCTCCACAGCAAATTGAGAAGCAGCTGAAGTCCTCTCCATTCCTTGGCCCTCTCTTTCTTTATTCATTTCCAACTCTCATTCTCTTTCTTTTCTGCTAACCACAGCCCCCCGCCTTTGTGATTCTGATCCACTGTGTAAAACATTTTAGTCTTGGCGCTAAGAAAGTAGCTCGGAAAAAAGCCTGCAATATGAGGGTCAGAGAGGTTCCTGGGTTAAGAGGGGTGACAAGGGCTTGATGCTCTTAGTTTGGAAACTCTTGATAGATGAGGTAAAATAGAAATAGTTACGGAAAAAAAGAGTCATCGTGATTTAAAGAGAGAAAATGTAAGGATTACTGGGAAGGTAGGTCAGCTGGACAAGAGAGTCCACCTTTGTCAGTTTTGTAGTCAGGCAGATGGAAAAGGGGCAAAAGGGAGGGGGGAAGAAGCTTTCCCCCAACTGAGGTTGTTTTCCTTAGGCTGTTTACCCAGAATTCCCATGCTTATCCCATTGACCAGAGCTTTGTCACATGATCACATTTAGCTGCCAGAGTGTCTGGGAAGTGTAGTCTTTTAGGTGGTTGCAGTGATTTCCACCCCTCACCCCCGCCAACAACTACTCCAGTAAAATCTGGAGGTTCCAGAGAGTTCTCAGAATTTTAAACTTCTAACTTCTAACTAAGGGAGGATGAGAAAAATGGCTCTTAGATAGAAACTTGTAGTTTTCCGCTTTGAAAATCCTTGAAATCCATGATTGCTTCTTTAGAAGATGTGCTAAGTTGTTAGAAACTTTGTAGACTTATAAGAAATATGGGTGCTCTTACTTTCAATGTACGAACTGGTTAGGGAGAGCCTTATTAAGAATACTGGCTTTGGATATAGTGACCTGCAATTTCTGAGAAGGGGTTTATAGCATTTGATTATGAGTGAAGTACGGAAGGAGGTAAAAACAAGATTTTAAAGTCTTTGGGGCTTAGATATGATAAAAACAGTCAAACAGAAGTTATAAAGGAATGGATAACCCACAATAAGAGATGAATTTATTTAACACTGAAGAGTTTGAGGTAGATTTCAAATATTATGTTTATGGTTCTGGACTAAGGGGGGAGAAAGCCTGAAATAAACCATGAGCTGGAATTATAGAAGTAAAACTAATGCATGCTGGTGCTTGCCTTGGCCATCTGGTTGAGAAGCAGGCCATGTAAAGTCAGTCGGTGAAGGGGAACGCTCGTAACACACTAGGGAACATAGGGAATTGTAGGGAATAATCTGGAGGGGCAACTACATCTTGTCTGTAGCCAATTATTGCCCTCACAGAAATCAGGCTTGTATCTTCTACTTTTCCAGGGAAGACAGAAATCTAGAATTTTACTAAACCTTCCACATTTAAAAATCATTGTGCAGGCCAAGCACATATGTTTAAAACCTGGATTTGTCCAAATGAGTAGTAGTTTTTAATTTTGGGTCTAGTTCAACATCTTTATTTTACTGAGAGTGGGAGAGATCTAGGGGTTTGCTCAGGGTCACGTGGCTAATTAATGATAGCGCTGGGACAGGAACGCTGCCCCTTGACCCCCAGGTGTCTTCCTCCTGCACCATATTCAGCATAGCTTTCTGATAGAGTTAAGACAGTCATGTGGAACTGTCTAGTGGAAAGACATAATCGGGGGAATTAGGCATTTCACACAAGGTCTACAGTTAACCCTGTAAGTGCCTGACACAGTGCTGAGCATTCACGTGGCATCCATCAAAGTTAGCTCAATCTCTATGTAAATTTTTCAAATCATGTAAGTTAATGAATAAAATAGAGGGAAAGGAAGAGAAGCAAAAGAATCATTATCAAACCTTGGGGAGCCCCCATAATTAACAATGGAAGCAAGATAATGAATTAGCAATGAAGGCATCCAAGGAGCAGTCAGAAGCAGCCAAAATTGCTTTGAGAATCTCTTGCCTTTACCTTTGCCCTAATTACAGCTTTAGGCTGTAAATGTTTTAATTTGAGGATAATTTCCAGCCCTTTAATAAATTTCTTTCCAATTATACTGCTGTCTTAAACTTACACTCTCATAAGAAAATGTGGTCTTCAGAGGACCTTTCTTCTCCCCTTAGTAGAAATTAGATAGATTGATTAATTTTGGCTTCACTTTCTAAAAATGTTCAGTTGTATCTTGAGATTATCCCACCATTAACGGTTAAGTGTCCCCAGAATAAGTAATAATTGTCATTAAAAAAATGAGTTTCACCAGAAGAAATGTCCTTTGAAAATCCCCTTTTTGGTATAGATGTGTCCTTATGTATGACCAAAATTTGTTGAATTATCTCAATGCCATAGAGCACAGAGTAATAATTTTTGAAATGATTGATTCTTCTTTAGGTTTTAATGGGCAGAGTGAAATGCACTTTAAGACACTGTTTAAAATTCTGAGAACTCTCTGGAAACTAGAATTTTTTGATTTAGTGTTCAAATTCGAATCCTTGACTAGTGAACACAATGGAAAGACCTTGCGGGATCTGGTGGATTCCTTAGGCAATTTATCTCAGAACTAACTGCTTTTGTAGTGGATTTTGCTTACAGTAGTAACAGCCTATATTTATAATTTGTTCTCTTGGCAATTATCTCAATGGAACTGAAACACCTACAAGGTCAATGGTGCAAGACTAAGGTCACATACTGGTAACTTGTGTATTTAATTGGATTTATCATTATAATGCTCCAACTTAACAGTGCTGAAAGGAGCTGGAATGTGATCATTAAAAAGAGAAGAAAAAAAAAGTCTGTTAATCATCTGATGTTCAACCATTCCCTTGTGATTTTAGTCTTCTCTTTTTAGTTCCAAGACCTATGCAGAATACCTACAGATCTCAACGAGAAAATAGGGTGTTTCTCTGCTATCACCTGAAGTTGCTGTGACCGTAAAACTAATAAATCGCTACAAAATCTCCTTGCCTATAAAGAATGTCCACTAGAGCAGGTCCAGTATCTTATCTCTCCATCCAGATGGTCCTTGTTGCTAAATACACAGAGCCTGATTTTACAGTCTTTACTCAACTGTGGTTTCCACTATTTTCACTGGGGTGGGGGGGAAGTCATATGAAACGTTCATAAATAATGTGAAATGGGCTATATTTTTGCCACTTGCGTTTGTTGTCCTCTGGGATCCATTGAAATTCTTCTGGGTCAGCTGAAATTCTTTTGCTGCCAGTCTGGGGGATGAAAGAGTGAAAGCATGACACCAACCACTTGGATGGGAGTTTCTGACATTGCAAGGGCAGAGATTCTGGAGATAAAGGATATTCTTTTTTTTTTTTTTTTTTAAAGATTTCATTTGTTTATTTAACAGAGAGAGACACAGCGAGAGAGGGAACACAAGCAGGGGGAGTGGGAGAGGGAGAAGCAGGCTTCCCGCTGAGCAGGGAGCCCGATGCGGGGCTCGATCCCAGGACCCTGGGACCATGACCTTAGCCAAAGGCGGACGCTTAAGGACTGAGCCACCCAGGCACCCCGATAAAGGATATTCTTGATCATAGATCTTTGAAAACAACTCTGAAGCTCTCAGAGTGGACCAAAGGAGGCCTTTCCCATTGCCATGAGTCCTGAGAAATGAGACAAATATTTGTGATGCAGCAAGAAGGATTTTAGGTTCTTAACTTCTGTGGGGTCACATACTCCTTTGATAGTGAGATGAAAACATTTCCCTTGAAAAAATATCCATAAAGGCACACCCCTAGAATTTTGCAAACTTGTGGGTTTATTTATAAAAACCTGAAAGCCTTTATTCCCTAAATATAGCTTTGGATTGTTTAGGGGTCCTGGAACCCAGGTTAAGAATCGCTGGAACTCTGAGGATGATTATGGAAACTTGCCTGGACATCTATATAATCTGTCTTTCCCTAGCTACACTTACCTAATCTTATACATGGGGAGCTGTTAATGGTAATAATCCATGTTGTGTGCCTTTCGTGTCTGTCTGCCAATACAGGAACTCTATCTCCTACAAAATCCTTTTTGCTTTCTCAAGTCATTATATCTGGAAATCCTTCAAGACATTTCAGTTGGGTTCATAAATAAGTCACATGGTCTCCTCTGGGTCCTGATGCCTTTGTTGGACAATGATGTCCTCTCTGTTGGATTCCTCTTCTTCCCCTGAGTACTGCCTCGTCTGTCAGGCACTGATGCTCAGCCTACACACCATTGCCCCTTCTCCTGGAGTCCATGGTGTTGACCTTCTGCTGGTGCGTTAGAGTCCTTGAGGGTCCAAGGCTGCTATGTCTTCTCCAGAATTTCAATGATTCCAGGCCCTGTTTCATGGAGAATGCTATACTCCCTTCTGTGTACCTGTTACTATAGTTAGATGGTTTCTAATCAGTTCTGGTTTGAGGGTCTTTAGCAAGATATATCTTTAGCTTTTATTTCTAGTTCCTCCCTTTTTGGGGTGAAGGGAAAAGCCAACTGGCCCTGGATTATACTCAGAATCCTTAAACCTCTCCCATAATTATAGTTTGTCTCTGGTCCAGGGGTGTTTGCCTGACTCCCTCTCCCTTTGGGAGTTCCTTATGCAAATGCCATGCTAGGGGCCTGCCCACCACTTTATCTCAGATGCTCAGAATTGCTGCTCAGCAAGGAATGGACCCAGCACTGATTTAAACTAGGAAATTCAGTGGGGCGCCTGGGTGGCTCAGTCGTTAAGCGTCTGCCTTCGGCTCAGGTCATGATCCCAGGGTCCTGGGATCGAGCCCCGCATTGCGCTCCCCGCTTAGCGGGAAGTCTGCTTCTCCCTCTCCCACTCGCCCTGCTTGTGTTCCCTCTCTCACTGTGTCTGTCTCTGTCAAATAAATAAATAAATAAAATCTTTAAAAAAAATAAACTAGGAAATTCAAGAACATCAATATTTAAGCAAAGTACAGACAAAAGTGGGACCTCTGGGGCGTAGGCATAGTATTTTTAGGGAATATTTTGGAGAGGTTTTTCAGACCTCTGTGGTGGCCTTCCAAAGACAAACTCTTTGTAATTCTACTCTGTCCTACATCTAAGCCAGTGCAGGTACTGTGAAAATGGCATTAAGAAAATTCTAGGCTCTTACTGGAAACAAGCACCTTCTTTATTGTAAATAACTCCATACAGCATCTGTAATAAGTTAGAATCAGAATGATCTTTCTGTCATGATTCCACGTTTTTGTACAACTCATATACCTCAAGCTCCACAGGAGTCAATAAAATATGATTTGGAAGTAATACTGAATTTTAAAGCTTAGTACGCTGTGTATGGAAAAAATGCCCCATCATTTTTCTTGCTGTCTTTTGAAGACATAGGCATAGATAGATTCATCACAATGTTGGAAGCACATTTTTGAAAACGTCATTATCTCCATCGATGGAGATTTGTTATAATTAATGCCAGCGACTCCTGCTGTACCATTGTATTCTTCACTCAGACCCTCAGTCCTCTCTTTGACACTCCGGACTGTGTTGACCCACCTCAGTGCGGCTCCCTCCCCCGATTCCGTATACTCTCACCTTCAACTTCCTGCACCTCCACTGGCCATCCTCAGACCAAAAATAAAAAAAAAGGGGGGGGGATTTCCAAACCAGTCTTCATCCATATTTGTCCTATGAACTTTCTTTCCCTCCATGTCAGTTGCATTTTCTCTCATAAACTATAATATATTTTTTTGAAGATTTAATTTATTTGACAGAAAGAGAGGGGGAGAGAGAGCACAAGCCAGGGGAGAGGCAGAGGCAGAGGGAGAAGCAGGCTCTCCACTGAGCAGGGAGCCTGACTTGGGGCTCCATCCCAGGACCCTGGGATCATGACCTGAGCAGAAGGCAGATGCCCAACTGACTGAGCCATCCTGGCGCACCATAAACTATAATATTTAAGACATATATATATATATATATGCATATATTTATGTATATATGTAATATATGTGTATGTATATGTACATATGTAATATTTTGAGGGAATCTTACTTTTTAAAAGATTTTATTTATTTGAGAGAGAGAGAGAGAGAGAGAGAGAGAGAGTTAGAGAGAGCACAAGCCAGGGGAGAGTTAGAGGGAGAAGCAGACTCCCTGCTGAGCAGGGAGCCTGATGGCGGGGCTCGATCCCAGGACCCTGGGATCATGACCTGAGCCGAAGGCAGACGCTTAACCGACTGAGCCACCCAGGTGCCCCTTGAGGGAATCTTAGATGAGAAATGTATGAGATCAAGTTGGATGTGAAAATAAGATGGAACTTTGTCTTTCCTGCAATTGATATAATTTCCTCATTGGGCTTATCTCCTTGGGTTTAGGCATAGGGAGTGGTAGAGGGTGGTCGAACAGGAGAATTCTGAAGTTGCAAAATGATCCTCTGACTCCTTCAGGATCCTTTTTGTCTGGCATTCTCTTTTAGGTAAATGCTCCGTTCTTAACGCTTTCTCCCCCTCTCCTCAGCTCCTTTCTGAGATGGCACCCTGTCACATAGAGGAGGGCCTTATGTCATCTAGTGGTGTTGGGGCAGGGAGGCTCATTGTCTGCCAGGCATCCTCTGGGTCCTCTCTGATCTGATTGGTCTGGAGTGCACTGAGGCGCATCTGAGCCCACCTGGACTCTTGGACATGTGTGCTGTCACTGATTGCTGGAGCCTGTGACCTGGCCATTTTCTCTTGATGCGGAAATCCCCACATGCTCCAGCGTGTGTGGACTCCATTCTTCCGCCAGTCCTGCAGTTCTCTTGGGGCCTCTGCATCTCTGCATGTGCTCCACCACACCCACAGCGCTCCATGAGCCCCTGAAGCCACGTGGAGGTGGAGGAAAGGCAGGAAAAGAAGCTCCGACTCACCTGCCTTGCCAGGTCCATCTGCCAGGGCCACCTCGCTCCTGCATATGGTGGATGGGGTGCTGAGCCACATGCCAGGCTACTCCTAGAAGGTTGCAGGTTTTCCAGACTACCCGCTGAGGAGGCCAACCATGTGTTCTCCTCACCTCACTATCACCACTGTCTTCTAGAATTCTCACCTAGGCCTGGAAGTAGAACGTTTGTGTTAGGCTGCCTCCTCCTCTACTTTCATTCTGCCGATGAGGTCTTCCTTTATTTTTTCTTCCAGCCTGGAAGGAACTTTCTCTGGGCTCATGATGGCAATCATGATTCAAGGTGGTGGTGAATAGAGGGAGAGAAATAGAAAACACATCATTTAAAAGATTTCGAAATAACATCCCTGAAAATAAAATTATATGCTATCTGTAAGTAGTGTTTCCTCAAACTACATATTATCCTTGAAGAAAAATGGGGATCCTATGAATGGTAATAAGTACTGTTGTTTTGGATCTCATCTTTATCTTTTATTTGGGGATTCTAGTCCCACTTGAGGTTTTCCACATTTGTGGCTAGGATTCTTACTCACGTATTTCTCTAAGTAGTGTGAGTGTAAGACTAATCCTTTTTTTTGTGGCCTCTTCTATCTGGGCAACCCTGTACATCCCTTCCATGGGTATCCAACATTGACAGTGAAAGGGATGATGCTCAGGCCAAGGGCACTGTCTTCAGTTATCTGCAAACAGAGTACCCTCTGCTGCTCTGGAAATGCTTGGTGCAGGGTCCCTGGAGAACCTGACTGATGAGGTCATGCTGCTGCCCAGGGAGGGCCATGCCTCCTGGCTGCTTCCTGTCCTGCTCTGGCTTCACCCATCCTGGGCCATGAGGAAGTGGCAAGAAGGTTTCTCTCCTTCTGGTAATATTAGTCAAACTTCTTAAAGTCTCTCAAGGAACTTTTGAAGGCCCCAAAATTTATTCACTGTGAACTTGCCACTCTTAGGGGGTTATGACAGGGCACCTGGGTGGCTCAGTGGGTTAAGCATCTGCCTTGGGCTCAGGTAATGATCCTAGGGTCCTGGGATCCAGTCCCACATCGGGCTCCCTGCTCAGCGCTTCTCCCTCTCCCTCTATGCTCTCTCTCAAGTAAATAAAGAAAAAATCTTAAAAAAAAAAATAGGGGCTATGACAGAGCAAAGTAAATCTAACCTTGCTTCTCTTTCGGTGACTGGTGTATTGCTATTGGGTAAAGCCTGTAATCCTTATTTCCTCTTTTGGGATATTTTTTGTGTGTTTGGGAGTTTGTCTCTAGGACTTTCCTTAATTTCTTATGCAAATGCTTAATTTGTAGGCTTTTCCAACCAGTTTTCCTGACACTATATCACTGTGGTAGTAAAATTTATACTTAATCTGGGGCTCCTACCTCCACGTATAATTTAAATAAATTACAGATTTACATCTTTCTGTTTAAATCTGTAAATGTTCCAAGCAATTCCTTGTGAATCTTTTGGTCTCTCCTTTCCTGGGTTGCCAAATTGTTTCAACAAATTCAAGAAACCCTTAAAATGTTTGAATCTTGTCCCCACTGCCTCCATTCCATAATAATGGAAGTAATTGATTAAATGATCTCTTGGTGAGAGATCCTTTTTAGGTAAAGACTTGTTTGTCTGTCAGGTCTGTCTCCTCCTCCCACTCTTTCCAAAGATGGTATCTTCTATCTCCTTCCTTACACTGGTTTGTATGACTTTCCGAAAAGCCTTTTGCTTTCAAATTGGGGAAAAGTAAATTAAATGCAGTGAGAGGGAATGAAACGACCCTCCGCCCCAACCCCATTAGGATCATACATAATCTGTTGGGAGACAGTGCCATCCATTCTGGGTGACTCAGGAAGAGCCATTCTCAACTAATGTGTGGGCTTCTGATAATAAAAGGAGGAACAAGTAGGAGTCAAATGTTCCTTTAGCAAAATGATGTCAGTTCTTTCTCAAAGTTCTCAAGGAGCAGCTTTGAAATCATCTTAACATATTTCCTTCATGAGAGACCAGTAAACTGAGCCTGCCTAGGGTAATTAATCAATTAACTGATAATTAATTAATTCCTACTGTGATGAGATGAGCTTGACTTTAGTCATGGAGGAACTTAGCACCAGGCTTCCGTGGAAATAAATGAAGACCAACCAAATGAGCATGAGCAAAGGCTGTTTATTCAGGGCTTGCAGGGGAATCAGTGACTGTCACTTTTGTTTTGTTCATCTCAAAGGCACGCAGAGGACTGGAAAGACTTTATAGTGGAAAAAAGGAAGACTTCAGAGATGCCCTGCATGGAGGCTGTTGGCAAGGGGAAGGTACAGGTGGGCTAACGGGAAGCCAGGCAGTTCGTGGTGCATATTGGTGAAGGGTATGTATTTGGCTTTCTCTGGTCAGCTCTAAGTTGGAAGCAGGTTCAAAAATTTAAAAATCCATCAGTTATTAATCAAGTTCTGGCTGTTTGGGGTTGAATGTTACATGGGTTATTTTTGTCTTCTGAGACTGGCTGCTAGAGAGAGTGGTCTAATTTCTTGCCAGTCTGGCTTAGCACGGTGGCTTCCTTGTGCTGGTTACTGTAGATAACGGGTTGGTGGTTGCTACAGATGGTGGGTCAGAGTTCTGTTTTTATATGTGGTCTGGCCATTGTCTGTTCGTGTATTTAGTCTTTCACTTTACTCATAGAGAGTCAACCAAAACCAGGCTATATACTCTTTCCCTGTATACATGTATAGTACCAGAGCTCATCCACCCTTCTGAAGCCAACAGGAACCTTAGGCAGGAAAAAAAAAACCTACATAACTTCTGGCTGAAGTTGAAGCCATAAGAATTTGCAAGAGACAGGAATAGGGGGCTGGCATTGCTGAAATGGTGGAGGTGGGATTTTCTGGAGGACGGAGGTAGAATGCTGGCCAGGAGACAGTTGCTTATAGGTAGACTGGGAGGAGAGGATACGGGACAGCTGGGAAGATGAAGCAACCTCCCATGGCCTAAATTCTAACCTCTTGGGTCCTCCTTGAGTTGTCCTGAGAAAATGAGCTAGGAATAGAGCCGTAGTTCTCAGTCTTGTTTTTCCGATTTGCTTTGTGATGCTTGTCTGATGCCTCAGTGGAAGAACTGCCATGCCTGCATGTTAGTGTGGGTTCAATGGGAGGCTGGGCATGTGGTGCTGAAGGACAGTGTCCTGATCGATCAGCCGGTTGGGCCTTGATGAGAAAGGGTCAGGGGACTCCTCAGCTCCTCAACCATTGAAGACTGGTGGATGGAAAGAGCGATAGGCAAGTGAGCATCATTCTGAAGAGAAGACAGCAAGTCCACATTTTCTGATCTTACTTTTATGTTCCTTGGCAAAGCAGGGCGAGGCCCAGAACCATCGGGGCAATATTAAAACTACCTCTGTCCCCCAAACAAACAAACAATCAAATGAAACAAAACAAAATCAAAGCTAGCCTGAAGACAGAACCTTCCCAGATTGGGACTCAGCGCTGCTTATCTGAGTGTGGATTACCCATATAACTACACACATAAATAATGTCTATACTCTGCTTTGATATAGAAGTTGAAATAAAACAGTTATCTAGACTCATCAACTTTTGATACGTAGGTTTTCTTTGCTGAGTATTGTTTTTATGGATCAAAAAATATCTTCCCTTGAGGAAAATGGTTATAATGGCAAGAAAATTCTCACAAATAGATTTTGTAGGATGATCTTTTTCATGGGGAAAACATTCAGATTTGAGTTACTTAATCAAAAGAAGACTTCTTAGGATTAGTCATATGGTATTGAAGTCTTTTAGGGTGTGAAACAGTGAATTATAAAAAAGAAACCAGTTTTCAGATATTTGGAGGTTCATGTTTATACTTTCAGTTCTTCCAAAATACAATTATTACCTTATATAGTGCTTCCATTGTGATGTGACTTTAGTGTATATATATATATATATACACACACATATATATTCTCATATATTCACGTATATATTCATATACATATATATGTATGTATATAGTCATACTATTCTCTGACTCAAGGACTTTTGGTACCAGAGTCAATAAAGTTTAATTTAAAAGATGAATTTGAAAGTAAGAAGAACACAGTCCTGTTTGAACAGTACCTTCAAAAAGGGAACTATTCTACACATCTGTATGGAATACATATTAGGGCTCATCAGTGCAAATTTACGACAAATAGCACACAGATAGCCGGGGACCCAGATGTAAAGATCTGTGGTCAAGGCAGGACTTGGAGCTCTAAAGAATTTCTCCTGGGAAGGAGAAGACAAAACCTCAGACCAAGTGACCTGGCTTGGGTCGTGGGTCCCACAGTAGAAGGCCAGTGTCCTCTTACTCAAGTATCCTCTGCATATGAAGTCAAAACAGTCAGGCCACACAGCTGAGATGAAGTGCTGAGCCACAGAATTATTAGTCTAGAGCTCTTCAGATTCTGTCTACTTTTATGATAGTACTGGATCCAGTGTCTGGGACAAGATCAAACACACAGGTGAGCACAGAGGGCCCAGTTTCAAAGACTAAGGGGATGTCAGGGCCTGAAGCCAAGCAGATCCAAGTAGATAGGACAGTCTGGGGAAAGGATGATGCATTGAGTGGGACTTTTGCGTCAGAGAAAACAGCCTAAAACAGTGGTAATCCTTTTTTTTAAAAATTTTTTATTGTTATGTTAATCACCATATATTACATCATTTGTTTTGGTGTACTGTTCCATGATTCATTGTTTGTTCATAACACCCAGTGCTCCATGCAGAATGTGCCCTCTTTAATACCCATCATCAGACTAACCCATCCCCCTACCCTTCTCCCCTCTAGAACCCTCAGTTTGTTTTTCAGAGTCCATCATCTCTCCTGGTTCGTCTCCCCCTCTGACTTACTCCCCTTCATTCTTCCTCTCCTGCTATCTTCTTCTTTTTCTTTTTTCTTAAAATATGTTGCGTTATTTGTTTCAGAAGTACAGATCTGTGATTCAACAGTCTTGCACAATTCACAGCGCCCACCGTAGCACATACCCTCCCCAATGTCTATCACCCAGCCACCCCATCCCTCCCACCACCAACCACTCCAGCAACCCTCAGTTTGTTCCTGAGATTAAGAATTCCTCCTATCAGTGAGGTCATATGATACATGTCTTTCTCTGATTGACTTATTTCACTAAGCATAACACCCTCCAGTTCCATCCACGTCGTTGCAAATGGCAAGATCTCATTCCTTTTGATGGCTGCATAATATTCCATTGTGTATATATACCACATCTTCTTTATCCGTTCATCTGTCGATGGACATCTTGGCTCTTTCCACAGTTTGGCTATTGTGGACATTGCTGCTATAAACATTGGGGTACACGTACCCCTTTGGGTCCCTACATTTGTATCTTTGGGGTAAATACCCAGTAGTGCAATTAAACAGCGGTAATCCTAATCAGAGTTTCTGTAAGGAGAGTTCAGGATACCTTGTTTTGAACCAAAGAGTCGAGTGTCTTTAGAAATGCAGTATTGGTATTTGGGGCTCATGTATGGGACGCACGTGTCCACTGTTTTCTTATTAAAAACTTTCATTACCATGCTATGGTATGACCTTGGCAAGAGCATTTCTTCTCCCACATTCTAGACCTATGCTATATGTTGCTAATTGATTGGGTAGCATGGGCACGAGCTTGCACCTTACTAGATCACCCAACAACACCTGTATTTTTATATGGCCATCAAGTGAGCACGTCAGAATAGCTCTGAATTTGTGTGATCATAACCTACCGGGTAGGTAGGACAAAGGACACACCATTCTCCTCTCTTACGTACAGATCCACCAAGCTAGCTCTCTGATCCTTTCAAAACTCCAGTTTCCTCACCCCCAACACATCATCTCCCTCCTTTCCACCCTCACTTTCAGAATCTGATGACATAGACTTAAAAGATTGGTTAAACTTTAATATTGTTCACATCTCTCCTATCAATTCCAAATTGTTCACTTATTATGTCTGTTTAATTTGCCCTTTGCCATATTCCAACTGGACCAACTAGAATATTTGTCTGATAACTTCTCCTGTTGCACTTAGATTACTTATGGTGATCTAGCAGGTCCTGCTGCTAGAAGTATCTCTCTTCCTGAAACCACTTTTATTAGGAGATTTCCTATGTAAGGTCTACAATTGTTGTGGGCTCATTTGTACCTGGTATTCTAGATCCCTCACCAGTGAACCCCACTGCCTAGCCTGCTCTGTTTCCCTGCTTCCTCCCATCCTAACCCTGCACCTAGATAAAACCTTCTCCTGACTCCATGTCCCATGGCCTGAGATAGTCCCCTCTCTACTCTGCTATTCTGATCCCACCTGTCAGGCCAAGCCCAACCCAACACTCATATTCCCCAAGACATTTTTCCAGTCAAACTTTAGTCTGCAGTGATGTTCTCTTTACACCAATTTTCTATGTTGTTATAAAAAGCATTGTCCTGGAACTTCTCTAATTTGAAAAAAAAGTTTTCATATACAGTCTGTGGTACTATTGAGTATAGTCTCTTAAGTTAGTATCCATTAAGCCTACTTTCTTGCCCTAGTGGTCAAGCTTTTTTTTTTTTTAATAACTTATTTTATTTGGAAAGAATTTCTACATTTTGGATTGAGACTAGTGGTCAGCATGGGGCTAAGAGATGAATGGATAAAGAAGATGTGGTATATATACACAATGGAATATTATGCAGCCATCAAAAGGAATGAGATCTTGCCATTTGCAATGGATTGGGTTTTTAATGGAGGTTTCAAGGAAAATGTGTTCTTCAGCTGGAGACAAGAGATTCATTTGGTGACAGAAATGAGAATAGAGCAGTTTTGTGTAAGGACAAGAATAAATTGAGCTAAATGATTATACTTGGATCGAATTACTGAACCTCAGAAAAAAATATAAACTGTATTAAATCAACAGTATCAAAATCCATCATGAATCCTCTATCTCATGGACTAGAAAATGATTTAATTGGATTATTTTGCTTTGTTTTCAGAACATATGACAAGTAATAATTTTCTGTTTGTGAGTGGTAGCTCTGAACTTTTTGATTTATTTGCTCATAGGTTTGTAAAAATATGTTTATTGGTTTGGTTGAAAAAATATTGAAGTTTTCATTCAAAAAAGGGCTTCTCTTAATAATACATTAGCACATAGACATGGGGAGATATTTTATCATCTTGTAAAAGCAGCCTTGTGAAAATCTGGAGGTCTGATCCAGGAGGTCTGTATTTCAGTGTTTCTAAAAAAAAATATGTTAGGTTCTTCCATGTTGCAAGGGATATAATACCATTGATGAGCTCCCATAGTAAGGATTTCTGGGAAGGATTGCTATAGAAATAAGGGAGGAAGGAATTGTTTTCACAACTAAAGAAGAACCAGGACATTGAGCAGGCTACAACAGCTGCGGGCATGCTCTCCAGTTAGGAAGCCCCTGCAACTTTTTCTCTGCTGGTCACTAGAGACCAGTACCTCCCAGTTCTTTCTACCTTATAGATTCTGCTTTCTTTCATTTTTTAAAAAAGATTTATTTATTTATTTTAGAGGGGAGAGGAGGGGCAAAGGGAGAGGGAGAGAGAGTCTTAAGCAGACTCTGAGCTGAGCCTGGAGCCCAGTGCAGGGCTCAATCCCACAACCCTGAGATCAGGACCTGAGCCAAAACCAAGAGTTGGATGCTCAACTGACTACACCACTCAGGTGTCCCTAGATTCTATTTTCTTATGACTTGTGCTGCCATATTGCATCTGTTGCCTCTTGGCTTCTTTCAGCTGCATTCTCTCTGTATCTTTTCACTGTTATCCATCCTGATGTGTCTTGACTCTTTTTGAAGTCATGTCAATTTTTCCTAAGGAAGATCTAATAGATTCTCTATTTTATCACTCACTTCTTATGCCAAGGCTCTCTATAGCCTGCTATGGCTTGGACACCAATCCGTGGTCCAGTTAGGTGTGGTCAGAGTGGGAGAGGTCACATTGTTTGAAGTGGGACCATACCAGGTTGCATTTTATTGGTAAACTCATCTTAAGCTAGAGTTGGCCTTGCAGGACCAGGAAATTTGTCTTGTCAGTGTCCCAGGATAGATAGATGTGGGGATGCTGAAACTGTACCCTGAGAAACTCATAAGACTAATCTGAAAGCCAAGATATCAGGTTATTTACTTCAAATGAGAAATTTAGCTATCATGCAAATTAGGTATTTGTGACTGCCTTGCCAATTCACTTTTCCTCCCTGTAGGCTGAGCTAAATCATGGGCAGGTTTGCCAGACAACTGGCCAGAGGACCAAGCTAGGCGGTGTTCTAAACAGTTTTGGATTTCCACATATAACTCCTCACATAATTGGCCAAATGGAATTGGTTCCACTTCTGACTCAGTAGGTTGGTACTTAGTAGAGGTTTATTGAATGTGAAAGTTCCTTACTGCACCTTTTGGTGGAAATAAAAATTGGTCCTTACCAGGGCCAATCTATCTCTGAGTTCTTTTTCAGAATAGACAACCATGTTGCATTTTGGACCTGGAGACCAATGCCCAAACTCTAAGACCTCCTGGTCTCTTATTAAAGTTTATGACAGGGGCGCCTGGGTGGCTCAGTTGGTTAAGCGACTGCCTTCGGCTCAGGTCATGATCCTGGAGTCCCGGGATCGAGTCCCGGGATCGAGTCCCGCATCGGGCTCCCTGCTCAGCGGGGAGTCTGCTTCTCCCTCTGACCCTCTTCCCTCTCGTGCTCTCTATCTCTCATTCTCTCTCTCTCAAATAAATAAATAAAATCTTTAAAAAAAAAAATAAAGTTTATGACAATAGCCAATTGACTGACTTTTTACTGTCTCTTATCTTGGGGCAGAGCTTTGGCCTTTCCTCCTACTGCTCCAAGCATTCTGGCTTTACATATGTTAATACCTTAATCCAAATTAAACAGGGCTGCCTGAAATCCTGTTCCCAGGACAGTGGATGGTGGTACATTCAAAATCAATCTCTCCCCAAAAGGCTTGAGACATTAATTTAATAGTATCATTAATTTCTTGATAATAATCTAATCCCAGACGTTTATTCAAGATTTTCTCTCACAATCATGCATTTCTAACCTAGGAGCCTTTCTACTCTTTTTAAGAGGAATTTACATATTTCTGATCTGATCAATTACCCATTGATTTAGCATTCACATGATGCCACAGAAAATTATTCAAATATGAGGCTCTGTGTTAATCACAAAGCCTAGTTATTGGATAGCCAAATTTGTCCCCAGCTCTCCAGAGTTCGCCTTCTCTGTCTCTCCTACTAAATCTTGAGCAATCTGAAGCCTGGGTGGTGTCTTAGTGCCAGGACCTAGCACCCTGTCTGACACATGTCTGGGACTTGGTTGAAGTTTACTGAATATGAAAGTTCTCCATTGCTAATACATCCTGGTGATTTTTATAACTGCCTATAGATTCAGATTGAAGATAGTTGTAAGGAATTAGTGAATTTAGCAGAGGAGCTGGCTTAAATCCCATAATGTATAGATTTAACACCATCACTGTGAGAAACACATCTTCCCTTTTCTGTCAAGGATGTGATTTCAATATTGATTCAACATCCTATCTGAGAGTAAATTGACAGAGTATCAGTCTATGGTATAAGAAAATGTGAGACTATATTGCTTAAGTATTTGGATTTGAACACTCTATCAAGAAGTATGAAATGATCACCAGGCCAGCTAATGGCACACTATGTCGGCTTACTGTGATTCAACAAACAAAAAAGGGTAAGTCTCCTTTGGCGTATTTGCTCTTTGTGTGGATATATTTGCTTTTTGTGTGTGGTGATGATTTATCCCAATCGGAGATTCACTTTACTTCTAGAGAGACGATGGTGATGACCTTTGCTCTTCATAAGAGAGCTATGTTGTGACATCTTTCAATGACTTCAAATATATGTACATATATATATATATACACTTTGTATATGTTTATATACATACACACACACATATATATGTGTATATACATATATATTTCTTCTCTTTAGCCATCAAAGAGTAAGGCAATTGCTCTCTCTTTTTAAGAGCCATTACCTATTATTAGCTGTAGTACAAAGTATGCTTTTATATATTATCTGGTACACTAATTAAATTGAATGGGGTAGTGAGAACGTATTCACAGTGTTGGAGCTAATGACCCAGTGCATTAGTAGTGATAGAGAAAGCACACTGGAAGACAAATGTCTTGTTTTAATTGCACTATTGTACCATTTGAATAAAGAGAGTGACATTTCTTTCAAATTGTAAGTAAAGTCTGTCATTATATGAATATGAATGGTAAAGTATCATCTCTGTCTCCAGACTAACTAATGTTTAGTAAACATCTTTCCTCTGTTGATTATATCCATTTAGGGACTGTAAAATCAGTGCCGCTAATGTAATTGTAAATGGGTATTGATACCAATTATGGTTATTATACTGTTGAAAAATTAGGCAGTATGGGAGCCGCAGAATTACGTTAGAAAAGATAGTCTATATGTACTTGAAAAAAAGTAGCAGTGCTAATTAACAGTGAGAGCCTGTGTTCAGGACCTCATGACAGAACAGACACAGAAATACATAGAGTCATGCGGCAATGTGAGCTTCACAAGAGTGGGGTTTTGTTTGTTTTGTGAACAGCTATGTGTCGAATATAGAGAGGAATGCCTGGCCCACAGTACCTTATCAATACATATTTGTTGAATGAATAAAAGTCGTATATAGTTTCCTATGAGACTTCATCTTCTCATGAGTATTGAAGATGTATTTCTGTCTCAGTCCATTCAGGCTGCTGTAACAGAAATGCCATAGATTGGGTGGCTTTAACAACAGAAATTTATTTCTCATAGTTCTGGGGGCTGCAAGTCCAAGATAAGGGGGCCAGCTGATCCCTTATCTGGTGAGAGATGGCTTCTTGGTGCCTTAGTTGGCCATGTTTTGTTTTGTTTTGTTCTGTTTTGTTTTTGCTCTGACCGCACATGGCAGAAGGGTGAGGGAGCATCCTGGTTTTTAAAATTTTTTTATTTTTCTAGATTTTTATAAAGGCACTAATCCCATTCATGAGGGCTCCACCCTCGTGATCTAATCCAAAGGCCCTCCCTTTAAATACTGTCACATTGGGGCATAGACTTCAACCTGTAAATATTGTGAGGACACAAATATTCAGCTTATGGCAATTTCCAAACTCCCCTTTACTGTTTCATTTATTAGGATTGGACTTGAAGTATAATATTAACAATCTACCTCTCTCCATTCAACTGAGTGTCTCTTGTCCAATATTAAGCAGTATCTGTTCCCTGTTATTTAAGAAACTAGGTTGTAAGAAATTAGGAGATTTGGGCACAGTCGTCTGGTTGTGCGCCCACAGAGCTGTTCTGTCTTCTTCCTCATGCTCTCAGCTCCCACCTCCTTCTGCAAGATGCTCCAGCCACAGCTAAGGTGGTAATAATGCTGTGGCTCCCTTCTTGGAAGAAATAGAATCAGAACATCAGTGCGCAGGTAACTGATAAATTTAATTAAACTGTAAGCTAGGTTTGTATCATTACAATTTTATACAGTAGAGAAACTGAGATCATTTGTTTGCACTAAGCAACAGAGCACTAGAATGTCTGAAAAGAGACTGTAAATACCAGTATTTGCCATAGCCCTCATCAGGAAAATTATTTAGTAATGGACACTGACAATCTGACGTCTAAAACCCTAGGCCTGATGGAGAGGAATTCATTAGTCTGAATTGATTTGGGGCCCTAGATTTTTCTAGGCTCTCTTGCAGTGACAAATGATCCCAAACCTCTACAGGTTTCAACAGTTTTTATGTGGCATACAGGTTGGTTGTATCTCTGACACACAGGCTAGAGAAACAACCCCAGGATCAAAGAACAGTCCCTATCTGGGACTTACCATACTCTAGGCAGAAGGAAAGGAGCAAGAGAACTAACAGAACCACCCAATGGTTCTTCAGGCTTCTGCTCTGGTGTGCCACACAGCATTTCCCTTCACATTCTGTAGGCTAAAGCTAGTCATGTGGTCAAGCTCAGCTCCCCAGTGGAGCTCTGAGGTATATTCATGGTCCTAAAACTCCTGTATCTTCCTGGACAGTCTCCATAGTACAACCAAATCTCCTTATTCGCTAATAATCTGATCATATCACTATCATTCCTGAAACCCAGTAATGGCTCCCTCATTGGAGCGAGCAGTGGGGCTGAGCTCTCGCGATACTACGACAAGGAGACGAGAAGTATCAGAAGCCTCTGCTGCTGAGCTGCTGTGGTATATGTCCAAGGGGAGACGGACGGAAAAGCATCCGATTCCATCCACAATCCCAGCATGAGGCTCCTTAGATCTGAAGACAAGGGCCTGTCGTCTAGTCTTTTTTTTTTTTTTTTTTTTTTTTTTTTGATGATTCTTTTAATGAAGTTCAACAGTTCTGGATGGCGGCTTAGAATCGTTAAGGGGAATCTGAAGAGAAACAGAGTGCTCTCTCAGGTGGGACGAAGTGGCTTGGGGAAGCAAGAACGGTAGTATCTCTTTGCAACACTCTTGCTCGATGGTAGGGTTTACCAGTGTCACTGGCGCAAGATTTAAATTGAAAGACGAATTTCTCATTTTCACTTGGTTAAACGCTGGCATTGTCAAACCAAAACAAAAAGCAAAAACGGATTTTTCAGTTGAGAATTTCACCGAGAGCCTTGTGCCCACTCAAGAGAAATACTTCAAGAATGAGACCAAAGTATTTGGCCTCCAGGCATGTTTTCTGAACAGTTAAATTGGCTGCCTTGCAAGCTCTTTCAAAGACATTTCCTGTTTGAAGCCTGCTGCCCACTCTGCGTGAGAGGATGTAGCTGATTATCTTCCTATAAACAAGGGAAAGACCTCAGGTGGTCTGACTTGGAAGGGAAACCTGGCTGTGGGAGAGAGGAACCTTCAGGGCTAAGAGAAAAGGCTAGAGAGGAAGCCAGGGGAAGGCGATTTAAAGCATAAAATGGACTGGAAAGAATCCAAACAAGGTGCCGTGGGAAGGTACTGTTGGCATTACTCATCCTGGGAACGCTGGGTCCTTCTCTGGGTGAAGGACTGAAGCCGCTTATCTCATTGAGACAAACTTGGTGCTGTGTGCTATGCGGGAAAATGTCAGAACTGAGTGTGCGCTGGCAAAACACTGTATTGTGGAAGTTTTGACTATTTTGTGTAGTGCCTGGCTTTCTAAAGCAGAATATAAAGTAGAGGTTAACTTGGGAGTTCAGAGAAAAAGTTGCACTGGAAGTAAACTGGCATGAAAGACTTTATTCAAGGCATTGTAATAGGATTGAGAGGTTGAACTCAACGCCCCTGAAACAAAAGACAGGAGTGTTTTAAGTGATGAGGTGAGCTAGTGGAAATTACCGGAAGATGTCATGGGGGAGACTGGTCAATGTGATTAGGTCAGCTGAGTTTGCTAAGTGATGCTTATTACAGTTAAGCCCCTACCTTGCCATAGACCGACAGATAAGGACGCTGTCTCCTATGGTTCTTGGATCTTCCAGACACTCCTGGCTTATAAAACCGGCAAGAGGCTTTTAAAAAGATTTACGTCTCATGGAGCAGAGAAAGAACTTATAGTAGAGCATTTTCTCAAGTAAATTCTCTAAGTAAAGGAAGATCAGGGCCTTTGGTCAGGAAGAAACCTGCCTGAAGTTCAGGGAAGTCGAGGGAAATGTTAAGCCCCTCTTGATCAATATAGGTGAGGTGTGTTTAAGAGGTCAGTGAGAGTGGGTAAAGGTCTAGCTGGTTGCTTCCCAAGTCAACTCACTGAATTAATAAAGAGCAGGTGTGTTGTTTCATGTCACAGAAACTTCCAGGTCACTTTTGGTTTGATCCAGGGCAGAAAAAGTTTCTTTTTTCAGTATCTCTGCTTTGTTTCCTTGACCCTCACACCACTGGGATGGAGGTTCTCCCATACAGTTTCAAGATGGCTGCCCTTTCCAGGGCTAGAGCATTCTTCTCCACTTCCAAAAGGAAAAGGAGGTTTTGTCAACAGCTCAGGAAAAAGAAGGAGGTTTTCTTTCCCAGAAGTCCATAAATATCTCCTCAAGTCCTCTTGGCTCTTGCTGAGTCACATGTTTATCCCTAAAGCAATCCTATGGCCCGGTAGATGGACTTTGCTGATTTCCTTGAATTAGGGGTGGGTTCTATCCTACCCAAAGAAGTGGCTGAACGTGAGGAGGGTATGTGTATTCATTTGCTTGGGCTGCTGTGACAAAGTACCACCAATTGGGAGGCTTAAAATAATACAAATTTTTTCTCTCACAGTTTTGGAGGCTAAAAGTCTTAAATCAACATGTTGGTAGGACCATGGTCTTTTGCAAGCTTTCAGGGAGAATTTGTTGCATGCCTTTCTCTTAGCTTTTGGTGCTGCCAGTAATCCTTGGCATTCCATGGCTTGTAGCTAAGTAACTCCAATCTCTGATTTTGTGTTCTTGTCATTCTCCGTGGGTCCAGATTTCCTTCTTTTAATAAGGACACCGACTCTATTGGATTAGGGCTTACCCTAATGACCTCATCTTATTTGATGATATCTGTAAAGACCCTCTTTCCAAATAAGTCATATTCACAGGTACTAGGGGGTTAAGACTTCAGCTTCTCTTGTGGACATGATACAACCCCAAACAGGATGAATTCCCATAAAAAGGCTTCTTTTGTTTTGAAGAAGGGAATGGCTGTTGCAGAGGTAATTGCAAAATATCCATATATTGTTGTTAGAAATAATCGTAATTTTAGGTCTCCTGCTCCCTGATTCCCATCTCCTAATTTAAGATTTCCCTTTTTCCAAAATACCTACTCTAGCCGTTCTGTTCTCCTCAAAGGATCTCTCCTCCATTGACCCCATCACCTCCCTGCCCTCCCTACTTGACTTGGGTTGCAAGGTTCTCATTATAATCACTCTCTTGCTCATACCCTTAACACACTTGTCCTCCTTCCTTTGGTGAAATGTATTATACAAAACCATGACCCTGGCTGAATCTACCTCTTGATTAGCTCTGCATCTGAACCTGAGCCCCTGAACATGACTGGGGAAAAAGACACTTAAATGCTGACTGGTCTCATTGAAAATTTATGACCACAAATCGCAAATCTCAAATGGCCTCTCAATATTGCTCAGCCATCCTATTATATATATATATATAATATATATAATTATAATATCATTATATATGTAAATAAATATATATATATTTATCTTGTTCATTAAAGTTCTCCCGCTCTCTCACCCTATTTCACATCTTCCCTTTTCTTCAACCCTCCCACATTTCCCTGACATTCCTGAGGTCCATCTGATGCCCTTGTTTCTTATTTCACTGCTAAAATAGGAAATGAAATAGAGCATTTTAATCCACCGATCACAGAATCTACCAAAGTGCCCCTCCCGGTACCCATACACTTCGCTGTCCTTCCTCTAGCAGCAGAGACGTGGACTCCCACGGAAGGTAGTAAACCTATCTAGTTGTGCCCTTGGCTTCTGCCATTCTCCTCTCTGCAGCCCCATTTCCCTCCATCTACAGGGTCATTTCCATAAGCATAGAATAGGCTGTAATATCTCCATTATATCTCTCTGAAGCCATTTGCTCATTTTCCTACTTCCCTATAGAGCAGAACTTCATGGAAGAATTGTCTTTAGTCACTAATGTCTACCTCCTACTGCAACTGGGCTTTCATCTCCAAGACTCTACTTGAACAGCTCTTGTGTGGTCCCCAATGATCTCTACCTTGCCAAAACGAGTGGCCAATCGCAGTCTTTTATCTTACCCACCCTCTTGCAAACATTTGATACATTTGTTCTTTTTTAGTCTTTTGGACACACATCCTGGGGATCACATGTTTGCAGTGAAAACACATGTCTGGGAAGGACACCACCATCAGTGGCTATGCCTCTACAGTCTCTCTCTTCCCGACATTAAATGTCCAAGTGCCCAGAGTGCAGCCCTCAGCCTTCCATTCCCTCCAACTTCCCTCACCTCCTTAGGTGATCTCATTCATTGCATGATTTATAGGTAATCTAAATGCTGATGACTCCAATACATGTCTCAGGTCCTTACCTCTCCTTTGAACTCAAATGCCTACCTCTAACCATGTGTCTTCCATTTCCATTTAGATATCTGCTAAGCTTCACAAAAATTATTGCCTCTAACAGAAGTCTTGATTTCTACTTCCAGTCCTTTTTTAAATTTTTAGAAGATTTTATTTATTCATTTGCGAAAGAGAGAGCGAGAGAGCATGAGCACAGGAGCAGGGGCAGAGGCCATTCTGGCCAGGTCTACCATCGGCAGAGAGCCTGAATCCAGTCACTCTGACCGTGTCCACTGTTAGTCAACCCTAGGCTAATGCACTATTACTTCTCTCCTGAGTCATTTTTGACCCTCCCCGATCTGGTTTTCCTGCTTCCACTCTTTCTCTTTGAGGGTTTCTTTCCCCAACCAGCAGCAGCCAAAACGATTTTTTGAAGTTGTTTATCAGATCGTATTATTCCTTGATTATCAGTCTTTCAATAAATCGAATATTGCCCAAAGTGCTTATCACAAGCCCCTGAGGCTTCGCATGATTTAGCACCTGTTCTCCTTTCTAATCTCATCAACCATTTCTTCTACCACTAGCCCTGGCTCCCTCTATCACTTGAACCTACTATTTCTATTTTGTAGCACTTAACACTTCTTGAATACTATGCTATGTATGTATGTATGTATGTGTTCACTGCTGTATCCTTAGCACCTAGAAGGTGCCTGGCAAGTAGAAAGTGCTCTATAAACACGGGTTGAATAATAGTAAGGACATTACCAACATCTCATAGTTGAGCATTTTATATATGCTATGTGCTTAGTATTCCACTAAGGGATTATTTCATTTAGTAATGAGAACAGCTCCATAATGGAAGTTCTAGCATTATGTCTACTTCAGGGCTTAGCGCACTGAGTCTGACATAATGTCACATTGGCTTCTAAATGGTAGAGACTGAATTTAAACCCTGGCTGTTGGTTTCTGGAGCCTTGTTCTCAACTGTTCTGTCTCTCCATCCTAAATTTCAAAGCCCATTACAAACTCAGAGAACTTCACCGCTCCGTTTCGGAAGTGCGTGTGGAGATGAATCACGCGGGCATAGCTGTATGTTCTTCACGTCACCCCCCAGCTTCCCTCCTAGCCTAATCTCCAGGTCCTTCTGGTTGCATTACTGCACAAAGGCATTTCACCGTTGCCTTTTACATGTGTTCCCCTGTAGCCCCAACACAGCCTGTTAACTCTTTTAGGAATTTTTTGTTGTGCATTTTATCTCCCAGGGCAAACACCGATTCTCCTTTTTCCACTCCTATAATATTTTCATTGCCACCAAGATGCAAATGCACACTTTCAGGTCCATGGAAATACATCGAGATGGAAGAAACAGAGTTACCACAAATAATTAGGCATTGGCTATAACTAAAAAGACGTTACACCTGTCCTAGAGACTCACTCATTACTTGATTTATTAGTAAAGGATGACCCAAAACAAGAATACCCTTGTTTTTCGTTCTTTTAAAATGAATTTAACATAATTGTTGCTTTAAGAATTACTCTACTGATGCATAATGGTCTTTAATGTCTATGTTTTAATGGCCAAAAATCCTAAGTAGGCCTAGGAGTGATTTGGAAGACGTTTCCTCTCCTACATGGATCTGAAATTTTATTTTTTAGGAAGGGCTACGGTGAAGAATCAGGCAGCTCATTCTAAGAGCTAGTTGCTGTTTCCTTCACTACTTGTCTTCCTACAGTCTGTGTGATGTAATTCTGCTCGGTGCTTGCTTATCTTGAATGTTCAACTTTAATCCACTTATCATTCTGTGGAATGTCCACTAGATAGGTGTTTTATTTTGTAGCTGGAAAATAATCCTTTAGGCTATTTTTAAACATAACACATTCACTTTCAACTTGAAGTCAGCTCACTTATTCTTGTTTATGCTGAAAACCTCTTCTTGCAGAGAACTTTCTCCCGCTCCCCCTTGGATAATTTAATAACTGGTTTTGCTCCTTGCTCTTTGGACCTGGAGGCTTGCCCTGATTCTGCAGCTGATTTTCATGCAGATCTCAAGATAAAACCCTTTTTTCACTCTGCTTCGCCGTTTCCTTAGATTAATACACTTGAAGGACCAGTGGACCCCACTGGACAAATTAATTCTGAAGTCAACTAAAAAGCTAACTGAGCGCTTCTCTCAGTCATCTTTGAAGAGGAGGCACTGGAGATTTTGTTTGAAAATGCAAACCAGGGAGGGGCTCTCCTCTAAAGAAACGGTTCTCTTGATCTACGAGTAGCATGGCTTCTTTTCTTAGAATTGTTCCCTGTCTTCCTACTTTGGTTCTCCAAAAAATGATCTTCTTGGGTTCTCCTTGCACTTCTGGTACACACACACTCACTCCCTCAGCAACACGACCGTCCTCCTGACACACTGGGCCAAAGTCGAGAACAAATTACTTAGCATCGCTTTGCCAACAACAGGGACCACAAATGTGCTGATTCACCCAGTTCTTGAGGAAAAATCAATGGTGTCAAATCATCTTGCAGCATGATCAGAAAAGTTGGGAGCACGAGTCAATCCGATATTCATTTCGTACTTTGGATTTGACACTGCTTGACATGGAGCTAAATCTGACGGTCCTGCTCCATAAAGCAGGCGTGATGGGCGGCCCCTCTATCATTTACCACCACCTACAACTATTTATACCACCCCCACGGCTTCGATGCCTGCAACGGCTTCTACAACTACTGGGAAACTTTTATTAGACACTCAATATATGACAGGCACCATTCTGATTATCTTCACTTAATACAACTGTTCTTGTGCCATAAGAACCATTAATATGTCAGTTTTATAAATGTACAAATCAAAGCCCAAAGCAGTTAAGTAACTTGCTCTGAGTCACACAGCTAGAAAGTGGCAGAATGGGGGTATAAATTCTAGCTCTGGAACTCAGCACTTCCCTGGACTCAGCCTCTAATTAACATAGCAGATATAGGCCAGATGCTTCAAGGATACATTTACTTTGTGTATTTTAAGATGTTAGTGTAAACAATCTGAATGATTTGCCAGTCTGAGCTGCATATATGATCATATATATATATTTTTTTAATAAATTGCATGAGACCAGCCCACTCTTATGAGTGGTACTATCTTCTTGAAGCCTTCCCTCCCCTCTATCCCTAAATGCCCAAGAACTTAACAGGTCTGCTCAAGTCCCATAGGGTTGGTCCATCTTCCTGCTTGCAGTTCCTGCTCGGTGCCACAAGGTGTTGCTTTTGGGAACTGGTCCCCCATCATGTCACGGAGCACAATTCAGTCTTTGGCCGTAATTACGTCTTCGAGTTCATTCATTCAGCTGTTTTTAGTGACCACGTATTATGTGCCGGGTCTGTGCTGCGCTACCAGCTAAACTACAAAGAAGACGAAGAGATACACACTCCCTCTTTAGGGAACTTACATTCTCGTGAGAAAGGTTGACATAAACAAGGAAGCCGGTAACTAAGTAATACAACTATCGATCATTATTAGCTTGAAGACAAGAAGCAGGAAATAAGGGGTGTGTGTCTATTCGGGATAATCAGGGAGGACAGCTGTAAGGAGGTGCCATTTAAACTGAGACCCACAATTCTGAACATGTTCTAAAATCAGATTATGATGATGGTTGCGCATCTGTGTGCATACAAAAAACATGGAATTGTATCCTTTCGTCAGGTGAACATCCTGGTATACAAGTCATGTGTCAATTAAAGTGTTTTAAAAAAACGCTGACATGCAGAGGGGCGTGTGGGTGGCTCAGTCGTTTAAGCGTCTGCCTTTGGTTCGAGTCACGAACCCGGGGTCTTGAGATGGATCCTCATGTGGGGTTCCCTGCTCGGTGGGGAGCCTGCTTCTCCCTCTCCCTCTGCTTCTCCCCCTGCTTGTGCTCTCTCTCTCTGTCAAATAAAAAAAAATCAAATCTTTAAAAAAAATTTTATAAAGGTAAAAAACCCTGATGTGCAGAGATATGACAAGAACCAGACTGCTCTGTATTTTCTGCCTTTGTGCCTTTTGAGGATTCTATTGTATGAACTGGGGAAATTCTCAGTGATCCCCATTGATTTTATTCATCCACCTGCATTGCAGCTTTAACTTCCACTGGTCTTTTCTCTCAGTTGTTCCCTATCCCTGTGAGTTTATGCCCTGAAAAAAATTTCCCTTTGCTGTGGTTTTGGTGAAGTTCAAGAGAAAGCAAAATGAGATGTGTTTATTCAGTCTATCATCTTAGCTAATAACTCCCGTTATATTTTCTACATGGTTGCTGTTGCTCTGTATGTCAACCCGTATTCTTAATTTTCTTATATAATTGTATCAAGTGCATATTATAATCATGCCCATATCTTGCTGATACTTAGGTTTTATTTCTCTCGGCAATTGCATTCACTAGTACTTTGAGGAAAAGTGAAATAATAATGGTGACGATGGGAGTCTCTGATTTGTTTTTCCTGAATGTTCATGGGAACGCTTCAAAGGTTTCATTGTAAAGCATGATGGTTTGGGTTGAAACACATCTTTATAAAAAAAACAAAACAAAGCAACAACAAAGCTAAACATTGGAAGAATCCAGCCACACAAAGAAGCAGGGGAAGAGCATTTCATTCAGTGGTGACTTAAGAAATGGAAGGGAGACCAGGGTGAAGGAGCTTGGTGAGCATGGGGAAGAGCAGATGGGCTGGAGTTGCAGACATGGGCATATGGGCATGCCCAGCCCTGTAGAGGTCTCCCGCGTGCTGGAGTGGTGTAGACAGAGGTAACAATTCCTTGTCATTTCTGGTTAAAGCTTGGCTTTTATGATGTATTTGAATCTGCACTGGTCACTTCAGCCTCCAGCTCTTGGTTCTACCACCTCCACTGCCCATTTGCACGTCTGATGAACTGGATTAACTGTAGGGTAGTGGTGGTGGTTAGGGAAGAAAGCACTGCTATTTCCGGGCATCTCTTGGGGAGGGGGGTAAAGATACCCTTTGTCTCAAGTACTGTAGCCACAGTCGGCTAATACTATTGCCCAGCTGCCATGGGGTGGGGAGAGGTAGGCACGCGTAGTGTCTGGGTTAGAGGAGGAGAAGGAATAAAAGTAACTAACATATATTGAGAACTTGGGTCCTTGGCACTGATTTTCCTTCTGCATACATTATCACAGTTTTGCTTCTCAACAGAGACAGATGTTTAGAGAGAAACACCTGAGATTGAAAGTAACATTCCTGTGATCGGAAAGCTGGTATGATCTGATTCCATTCAAGCTCGTCTAGCATCCGCGGTGCTTTCTTCGTTCCACAGCATCTACAGTATGGCTTTAATAATTTATGGAGGCAACAAAGTCCAAAATACATTTTTTAAAAATTTTTTGTGTGTCCCTCAAATCTTTTTATTTATTTTACTGATTTATTTTTAATTGTAGTATAGTTGACATAATATATTAGTTTTAGGTGTGTAACATAGCAACTGGACGTGAGACACTTTGGAAAATACTCACCATCTGTCACCATACCAAGTTAGGACAATATTATTGCCTATATTTCCTTTTCTGCTGTTCACATTTTTATTTTTTTATTTTTTATTTATTTATTTTTTCTGCTGTTCACATTTTTAAAAGAGGTCCATCAGAAGTGCTAACGTGAAGAGGAGATACATCTCCCAGCCCTAAGGAGCATTAGCTAATTCTGAATAGACTCATTCCTTAAGGTTTTAGATTCTTTGTGCTAATTATTTCAGTGTTCTGAGGGCAGAACACTCTGAACTTGTAAATACTTAACCACAAGACTGAAAAACAACTCTGAAAGATATCAGCACAGCAGTCCATAACGGCCCCCTAAGACTTTGGGGAAGTCTTCTTACCTCTGTTAGGCTGCCCACACCACAGAGCCAGGCAGACGGGGCCCCACAGAGCCCTGGTACTTGCTGTTTCTCCAAATATGGTGGGCATTATTGAGAAGGTAGTTGAAGCAGGCAAATTTAGGGCATATTGATCGTATAACATTATCATGTTTACTCCTTTCCAAAATCCTTCTCTCCTTCCAATCCTTGCTTTTCAAGATGAGTGAGAAAAGACTGATCTTGTAACGTTCTGGGTAAGGAGGGTCAGAATGGTTTGGTTTGCATCTCCCCCCTACCCCAGAATCATTTTCTTTTTTCCTAGGACTCTTTTTCTCTGGATCAAGAACACATCCATTGAAATTCTTTCTTCCTTGCTAGTTAAGCCTGAGAGGCCAGAGCCCCATTCTTCCGGGAAATCCTACATTAGGATTTGGAGGAATTCTGGTATCTCTGGAAAATAATGAATATGGAATATAATGAATAATATGGATTATAATAATAAATAAAAAATATGGAAAATAATGAATTCCCTAAAATACATAATTACACAGAAGTTCTCTTTTTTAAATTTACATCTTAAATATTCAGTTTCTTCCCTCCAGGAGCTTTTCTTTAAGATCTGAATGGTTCTGGAGGAAGATTTCCCATGAAACTGCTTTTCTTATTCGTTAGCCCTGCCTTGATAATTCAGGAAGAGAACCCTCAAGGTATGTGTGATTATTAGAGATATTTGAAAAATAGAATTCTTTTTTTTAATTAAATGGCACTTTTTTTTTCTTTTTGGCTTTTGCGTTTCAGGACATATTAGGTGAGTCATTTGAACTTTCCATTTGTGTAGGTCAAAATGATCAAATATCGTCAATTTCATACATTCAGCCTAATCCTGGCATCTCATGTGTTACATTTTGTGTGAAGCTGTTCTCTCATAAATATTTCCTCTTCTCTCATAAATTTTCTGACTGAAAAAAAAAAAACAACCCTGAAAATGAATTCCTTTTTAAGTTTCTGAGGAAAGTCATTTACATTGAATATTTTCTTGCAAATGAATCAGCTGCTGTGTTTTTACCCCTGTCTTCTATTTTAAAGCATATCTTAAAATATTCATTTCTCCCAAAGAATTCATGGTACAGTTGCATGAAGACCTCCTATAACAAAAGTAAAATATCTGTCCTGGTATTATTTTTAGGGAACATTAGTAGAATTGAACTTGAATGCAGTGCAAAATAGCCCTAATTAAAACAGAGTAAATACCTTATTGCCTGCTTCTGGCAATACCTCTCACGTTATTTAAAAGTATGTTCCTAAGCTGACTAAAAGTAAATTACATAGCCTATTGAGAGAAAAGGGGTAAAATTTTGAAACAAAATAACTATAAACCAGATTTTAATTCTGATGTAAATACACTTACTTGGTATTAGAATTACTGGGAGTGATACTTAACAAAAATTTTCAGCCCTCTGAAAAAAAAAGAAAAAGAACAGTTCCTTTAATTGCACCTTAGCCTTTATTGAGGGCCAGCAAATGTAAAGCACTTGAAATCAATGGATTTCACTTTTAATTTTGGCTCTTTTTAAGAACTCAAGGTTTACAATGTCACATTTTTACCTATGAAGACTGAATGCACCCTCACCCTGATAATGACCATCTTGGTGGGAATGGGTAGAGTGTTTCCTTGGTTCATGAAAATGAGGAAATCACGAGGAAAATCCCCCCAGGGCTGTTCTCTGTGCATATAGATGTGTTAGAAGTTTCTGGTTTCCACCTCACCTCCCTCCCTCAGGTCCAGAGGGACCCAACAAGTGTGATGTTTGGGGGGTGGGGGCCGTGGGGGGCAGGTCCTCTCTCGCCTTCCTCTCTGCCCACTCTTCTCTTTCTCTTACTTCATTGGGAGGGTGCAGGGCATTGGTAAACTGGGGGTGCTCACTGCCTGGGGCAGCATACATTAAAACGGGAAGAGAATTAAGACATAATTTTGAGTTTGGTTGTCCTTATTATAAGTCACATTCAGACGGTAGGGGTCTATTCCTATTTTTTTCTTTTCTCCTGTTTTCTTTTTACCCTTCCTCCCCTCCCCCCTCTTCCTTGAACCCCTCCTTCCTCTCCCTCCACCCCAATTCCATTTTCCTCTTCAGTTTCCTCAAAATTACTTGGTAGGCTGGTTTGGCGCCTGGAGTGGATTTGCCATAAAATGATATTGCAAATGATGGTCAGAATCCATGCTAGTTCATAAGCTTTAATGCTTAGCGTTAAAATATTATATTGAGATTATGAAATCACGTTGTTGCAATATTGGTAATTAAACTCAACAGAAGACATTTAATTAAAAGTAGACATTTAGTTTACAAGGATAATTTTTAATCCTATTTTCTATTTCATTTCATTTGCTCTCATTTTAACTTAATTTTAGGGTTCACTATAACTTCCAATTCAATTCTGAGATTTTAATTTATTAAATCATTTAATTCACTTTTTTCCCCATTTAACTTGACTCGGAGAAAATGTCCGTGAGAAAATCTAATCAATACTCTTCCATTGAAGAAATAAAGAAATTAAGAAGAGTAAATGCTTAAGGCAGTGATTCTCATTATTAATTAAATGAGGCAGAATTAAAAAAAAACAAAACAAAACTGTGTGAGGCTAGTAATTTTCTCCTTCCCTACCTGTGTTACCTAGTTGGTAGTAGCGTTTTTGCAAGTCTCCCAGGCTCGAGATTTCAGAGACAATCTATAGTGATTTGATATTGCCTCTCATTGCTTTTCTCTGCTACTTCCTTGCACTCTTGGACATAGAAGAGCCATCAGCTCTCATCATGTGTGATCTGATGAACTCCTCTGGTTGACTAAGGTCTGGTTAGTTCTGGAATGCCACATTGCAATTTTTCCAGGATTTCCTGAATTTTTCTGCTTAGGGGAGGGGCCCCTGGTCCCTCTCTTCCCAGTTCCCACAAAATTTCTTACGGTTTCTGAGGACAGTCACAACGCAGGGCCCATTTCTCAGGAGCCAATGAATGTCTTGGTTCTGATGAATAATTCTCGGACCCCCTTTTGTCGCAGCCTTAGGGGAACCTTGGTGTGATAGAAGTGTACGGGAAGGCTGTAGGCTGACTTTGTCTCTTCCTCTTTTCTTCCAAATCTGTTCATGTTTCTTCCCCTAGATCTGAATGTGTCCAAGGCCCTGGCTTTTGAAATTTAGAAGGGAAAAGTCTAGCTAAGAGGGGATGGGGAGAAGGGCCCAAGAGGTAACAGAAGGTGGAGGTGGAGACAAGCGTTAGTTATTTAGAAAATACCCCAGCTTGCGTCATTCATTATTTACCCTCATTCACCGCGTCCAATTGGGCATATGTCCCATGGATGTGAACACAATAGTACCTTTTGAATGCATTCTGTCTTCCCCAGGGAAGGTTCAGGGAAATCTTCAGTGGCTTTATGCTTCCTGCCAAATAAACACCAAACTTCTCAAAGTTTATAGCATCCAGATCTCTTCAAAACTGAATCCCAGTGACAACACTTTTTGGACCTTTTCTTGCCTCCCACCCACTTGATGCTTTACTATTTCATTTCTTGACAATGTCCTTCACATTGCTACCTTTCTATCTTTGTTCATGCTGATCTCTTAACCTAGAATCTTTCTGCTGCCTTTTGGAAGACTATTCATATGTATTTATACAAGGCCCAGGTTGAATATTACCGCTTCCATGAAGCCTTCTTAGATTTCACCAGTCGATAACTACTGGTTTTTCTTTTTTGACCACCTTTACACCCTGGCTTTTTTTGTTGTTGTTGTTTCCAAACATTGAAAAAAAATTCTGCCTTAATTAGGGAATTAAGAGGTACAAACTTGTAGTTATAAAATACATAAATCATTGGGATGAGAAGTACAACATAGGGAATATAGTCAATAATACTGTAATAACTTTATATGGTGACTGATGGTAACTGCGCTTATCATGGTGAGCACTGTGGGATGTTTAGAATTGCTGAATCACTATGTTATACACTTGAAAGTAATATCACGTTGAATGTCAACTACACTTTCGTAAAAAAAAAAAGTGAAAATCATTTGTTTATACATTTAGCTTTTAGATATCTTGAAGGAAATAATTGTTTCTTGTTCTGAAATTTAACAAGGATTTCTGATTTTTTCTGTTGCTTTTATAGTCTGCCCTTTCAGTTGCTCTAACAGAGGCCAAAAGTTCAGTTTTGTAACTCAGTCACTCTTAATACAGTTTCCATCTCATGCTCTCCGATTATGGTGACCATAAGACCTTTGAGCAATAGGAGCAAATAGGAGTGTCTTATGTAAACTAGTGGATAAGGTCACTCTGTCTGAATTGGCTGTTCTTTCAAAGGGATGAAAAGGAGGGAGATGTGAAGGGAAGGAGAAGGCAAGCTTCTGGAAGTTGTGCTCATACCTTCCATTACATCTCAGAAGACAGATTGGAATCTCAAGGGTGCACTTAACTGCAGGAGAAGCTGGGGACATCTGACTGGGTGCCATATTCCCACTCAGGGGTTATTAGTACCAGGAAGGAGTGAGGCACAGCACGTAGTCTCTCCACACAGACTGAAGCTGAACATTTCCTTTTAAGTCCGATAGTAGAGAACTAAAATTTCTACCAACTTTTTGAAGTGCTTTCCTTTGGGAGACGGGGGAAATCTTACTGTGTTTCACTCTTGCATTTAATAAGTAGACTGTCTCTTTTGCAAGAGCAAGTACTGAATAAAAATTTCTGAGCCGAAAGTTTTGAGGAAGCCGCTCAGGAAATGTAATATGTTTGTCTTTGGTATTTTTAGGTTAGGTTTTCTTATGGAATTAACTAAAGGACAATATTCCATAGGCTGTCCTGGTAAGTAGAGTTTAGAGGAAATTGGTGAGGAAAACTTATAATGAAACTCAGGGTTGTCTGTCTAGGTATTACCGGCTTGGTTTTCCAGCTCTGCTCTGGTGGAGTGCTGAGGCTTCACACTGGCATGACAAGTAGTCGGGCTATGCCTTCAGCCACCTTCTCTAATTAGCCACACCATCCAGTGGGCAAACCCAATTGGGAGGAAAGTAGCCAGAGGCACCCGCGGTGTGCCGACAGCAGGAAAGCGTATGCCGACACATCTCCAAGAGATTTTTTATTTTTTTAAGATTTCAGAGGAGGTGAAACGCGCCCTTGTAGATACCTCCTTTTAATCAATGGTGACCTCAATATGTCATCCCACATTTTTGAAAGGGATCTGTGAAATGCAACAGCTATTCTTTAAATTTGAATGTATACTTTGTCCTCTCTCTGCAGCCCCCAATTTTGCTTTCAGTCATGGTTGCTAATATCCCTGCTGTCTTCAGCCTAGCTGCCAACTTTGTCAGTTACTGAAATATTGTTTATGCAGGAGCAATTTATATTTTAGAGAGATGAAGAGCAGATTGCAAAGCAGACTCTTGCCAACTTGTTGGAATGTATTCCAGTTCAGAACATTGTAATGTAATTTTTGAATTACTATTTATTATTTTATGTTGATTGGTAAAGGGCTTCTTGAATAATTGATTCATAAAAAAAATCATGCTGTGTTTGAAATAATTGCCGGAGCTGCTTTATTTACGTTTTAAGATACATAATTATACATTCTTGAAAATATTAAATGGAGAAAGGATGAATTGACACTGCCTCAGTGTGATATGTTTTTGTCCTGTAACACGTGTGATGGTAATTTATGTGCAGAAGCATATTTTAGTGTATTTTTCACCTTATTTGTAATGACTTGTAATTTGTTTCTAAACAATGTTTTATATATATTTTTTCCTATTTTAAACAACCTTAGAAGAATGCAGGTAAGGCTGAATGGTTTTTGTCTTATTTAGTGGCCTCTCTCTATGTCTTGGAAGAGACAACCAATAGCAGACATTTCTACTTCCAACATGTTGAGCTTTGTAGGGAAGAAAGTGATGCTTGAAACTCGATTTTCTGCCTTTGATTTACTTTTTTTCCTTTCTTCATCACATAATGTGCTGTTTTCCTTCTGGTCTCCCTCCCTTTCGTCTTCTCCCCACCTCCCCCCATTTTTTTTCTCTCTCTCTTTTAATTGAAGTACAGTTGACACAGTGTTATATTAGTTTCAGGTGTACCACACAGTGGTTTAATAAGACTCTACTTACCCTGTGCTCACCAGGAAGTGTAGCTACCATCTGTCACCATGCAACACTATTACAATATCACTGACTGTACTCCCTGTGCTGTGCCTTTTATTCCTGTGACTTACTCTTTCCATAACTGGAAGCCTGTACCTCCCACTCCCCTTCACTCAGTTTGCCCATCCTCCAACCCCCTGCCCTCTGGCAACCATCAGCTCTTTCTCTGTATTTATGGGTCTGTTTCTACTTTTTGTTTATTCACTTTTGTTTTTTAGATTCCACATGTAAGTGAAATCACACAGGATTTGTCTTTCTCTGTCTGATTTATTTAACTTAGCCTAATAGCCTGTATGTCCATCCATGTTGTTGCAAATGGCAAGATTGCATTCTTTTTTTTTTAAAGATTTCATTCATTTACTTATTTTAGAGAGAGAGAGAGAGAGAGAGAGAGCAGGGGGAGGAGCAGAGGGGGAAAGACTCTTAAGAGACTCCCACAAGCTGAATGTGGAGCCTGATGCGGGGCTTGATCTCATGACCCCTGGAGATCATGACCTGAGCTGAAACCAAGAGTCAGGCACTTAATGTACTGAGCCACCCAGGCACCCCTGGATTGCATTCTTTTTTTAAGGCTGAGTAATATTTCACTGTGTGTGTATATATATATATATATATGCACATACATACACACACTATGTCTAGATAGATGGATAGATAGATTATAGATAGGTAGATACCGTATCTTCTTTATCCATTCATCTATAGATGGACATTTGTGTTGTTTGCATATATCAACTATTGTAAATGTGATAAGCATAAGGGTGCATATATCTTTTCCATTCTTTATCTCTTTATATTTTATGTTATTTTTAAAGTGATTTCTTTATTTATTTTAGAGAGAGAGAGCATGAGTGGTAGGAGCAGAGGGAGAAAGAGAGAGAATTCCAAGCCGATTCCACACTGGGTGTGGAGCCTGACGTGGGGCTTTATTTCATGACTGTGCCACCCAGGCACCTCACTATTTTTTTTTTTTTTTAATTCCCTGTCCCTCTCTCTTTTTTAAAAAAATATTTATTTATTTATTTATTTTAGAGAGAGAGCATGCATGGGTGAGCGAGGGGAGGGGCAGAGGTAGAGGGAGGGAGAGAACCTCAGGCGGACTCCCCCATGAGCATGGAGCCTGATGCAGGGCTTGATCTCATGACACTGAGATCATGATCTGAGCTGAAACCAAGAGTTGGGCGCTTAACTTATTGAGCGACCCAAGCGCCCCTGACTCTCTCTTTTTTAACTTCATGTAGAACTTATGGAAGTTATGTTACTTCCCTTTTTCCACATTGATTACCTCAGAAAATTATTACCTCACTCTCTAAGTACTATTCTGTATTTAGGATATCTGAAGTGTTGGTCAGTTTTAACTCAGATAGCATAACTTGAAAGTGTCAATGACTTTCCAGCTTTTCATCTTTTTTGTCCTCTATTGCTCTCTTCTATTTTGTATTTTATAAACAGAATCATATCAAAGATCATTATAATATCCCTAAGAAAAAAGAAAAACAATACCCAGGACCTTGTATTTCAGGATAGTAGTTATTATTTCTGCTTTAGGCATAGTGACCATTGTTCAGTTTGACCTCTGTTGACTTGTTGGATAACTCTATTAAAAAGTTACATATTTTTTATTTTTTTGAGTGAAAATGCAGCTTACCTCTGTGCTATTGGAGAATAAACCCCCATTTTCCCTGAGATTACACGAAATGGCAGAAAGTGGGATCTTCCTTTTTCTGGACAGAATGAAAAAGAACTGCCTCCCCCCTACCTTTTAAAGTACAATTGCTTAAAAAGTACTAAAAAGGAATTTTTAAAACCTGCCTAAATGAAAGGCATAATACAAACATTTCAGACACCAGTTTTCAATCTCATTTTTTGACCCAGGGTTTTCTGGGTGCTGTATAGCAGTTGGCAAACTAGGCTGTGGTAAAGTCTTTGTGCTTATAATTCTTGCTGGTTGTTTGATATAATTACAGTATTTCATTTTCTGTATAATGAGAAATTTATATACTGAATAGAAGGAGTGTCTTATAATATTCACTATTTGGCTTTTTATCATTTTATTTGATGTGTAAAACATCTTCCTATGTTAGCAAGCAATGCCCGTAGCAGTGCTATGCTAATCACCTTATTAAATAACCTGTGGTATAATTTAGTGTCTAGATTTGTTCAGGAATCAAGTAAATGATTCAACAGTTTTTACCAAAAATAAATTTATTTTCATTTTTCTGAAAAAGTATACACTGAACTTTCTTATTGCCAGTGGTTGTTTGGAACAATTATAAAATCAGTAATATCTGCTACTGCTAGAAAGAGTGAAACACGCTTACCATTTCATATTTTCACCTCAAATGGTGCACAGTGCTCTCTAATTATGCATTGTGTCTGCCCTGAAATAAAGTTTGGGATGGATGATAATGAGACTGTTGTAAATAAACAAACCTCACAGTGGTTGGTGTGTCGTTTTTGAAGTTGAGACTTACTTAGACTTGAAACTTGATTCTGTGTATGTACATATATATCCCCTTGATTTGGCTAATGAGGATTTTTAGGTGTGTAGATATCCTAGAAAGTGGACGTTCCATGGTGCAGTAGGTATACTTGGTTAGATATCTAATTGAACCCTCCCAAGCAAGTGATGGTAGACATAGAGGGACATGCTGCAAATAAAAGGCAAAAAAAAAAAATTTTTTTTTTTTAGAATGCACTGTATATTAGCCGTGGACATTTGGTAAGGACCTCAGAATTTATTGTCTGTGTAACTGTAATAACTTCCTGAACTAACTTCTCTGCCCACAGTCTGGCCCTTGCCGCTGTATTCTTCACGTAATTTTCATCCTCAGATGCAAAATGAGCCTAACATTCTCTTACTTAGATTCCCTCACTGATCCATTTCACCTGCAGGATCATCTGTGCTCTTTGGTGTCCTGGGCACAGCCTTCCACGTGTGGACCTGGCCACGGGCACCGTCATTTTCACCCCCCCCCTCACCTCTCCACTGAGGAGCTCCCCTTGTCTAGATGCACCAGGCTTTCCCTTGACCCCGAGCCTTTAAAGTGTCCTCTCCCACTTGACTTTCACCTTGCTCTTGCGTTTCTGGGCCCAGCTCAGGGTCACCATGTCTGGGAAGACTTCCTTAATCCTAAACCTCCAAAGTTCTAGGAGCTAGGAGTTCCTCTCCCCTTCCAGATACTCTGTGCATAATGTCACCATATCCTTCATTTACTTCCCTGTCTCACTTCTAACCTGTCTGATGACATTTACATCATGGGTGGCAGCCAAAATGACTTTGAGTTTCCAGAATGACAGGTCCCTTCCAGTATGTGCTTGGGGAGTTCTCTATTCTTCTTGGTCTCTGAGACACTGTGGAAAGTATGGGCTAATGTTCCCCTGAAATTCCTCTGTTGTATTGAGGCAGGTTACCACGCTTTTCTGGAGTCTTCTGGAGTCACACTTGTAGTCACGGCAAAAGGAAAACATAGAGGTTGTTTTGTTAAGGATATAAATTGTTCTATGCTATATAGAAGACAATGACAGCTAAAGTAGGGTTGGAGAACACATTCATTTTGTAACAAAGAAACAAATAAACATAGGAGTGAATAAATACAGTGGATATTCAAAAAAATATTACATTGACTTGAACACCCACACCCTGTCATAAACCTATTCATTTCTGGTTGGAATATATAAAGGTTATATTGTTAGTGCCAGTGATATGTTGAATGGTAATTCATTCATTTATATAATTTTACTCATTTATCACACAGTTATTAGCTGCTTACCATGTGCCAAGAGCTGTGCCAGGTACTGGTAGTGACCAAAACAGGATGTCTGTTCTCAGAGAGCTCCTAGTGGTAGAAGAGCGAAGCCTCTTTCAACTCTCTTCGAGAGAGCTGGAATGTAATTCAAACAGATCTGATAGTAACGGTTCTGAGAAATACTTTTTGTTTTTGTTTTCATTTTTTTAAATATAGGAGACATGTTTTGGCAATATTTCTTGACTAAATAAGTTGGAAATTAAAATTTTCCAGTTTGAAAACAAAACTGAGAATGGCCAACCACGAGTGAACAAGAAGGTATATTCACTTGCACTGAATGATGGCAAAGCTGTGTTCTATTGATCACTGGAAATAATACCCTGAAATAGAGGAAGTTCTACAGAAAAGAAATTTAAACTCCTTTCTCACTTGATTATTTGTTAATAGCTTCATATTTCACGTGGTACCAGAGGATATTACTTTGGTGACATTCAATAAATCTAAGGCAGCAATAGAAATAATTAATAATCTATTCATAGAAATCATGATAAAATACTAGGAAAACACAATCCGATTATGGTAGTAGTAGAAAATAAAATGGCACAGGATGGAAACCGTGACAAATGAATAAAGACTCATATATATACCCCTGTGTTTCCAATTTTTATGTTTAAATGGATGACTCTCTTTAAAATGGTTAATTGTGTTTAACTTTAGAAAATTGTACTTTATGTTCTTGGTTAAAAATGTGGTAAGTTTTTTGTTCACCATATTGCAGAGTAGGGAGGTTTGGTGACAATTTCTGCTCATTATGCATAGTTTCCAAACATCGAATGAATGAGGATTTCAGCGGTAAACTTGAAAAGCCTGGCCCTCACCCACATCAGCTTGTGGTACTTCCTTTCCGCTTGACCTATAAAGAGAAGTGTGTATAACTGTACCGTGATCACTGCATGTGTGATCCTGACTGATGTTCGGGAATCTTCGATCTAGCTTGATTCTCTTGTCATTTGGCAAGATTTTGAGGTCTGTTTGATTTTCCACTTCTTGTAAGTCATTAACCCCTTTTAGTAAACTACAGGAAAGGTGCGGGAGGAGGAAGTGGTGGGAACTAGAGAGGGTCTGGCGTGGGCAGAGGTTCGAGCTGGGGTTATGGACTTGATTCTGGGCTTCAAGTGTTTTCTTAGTCTCTGTTTAACAAGTCTTCAAGAAGGGCATTGTGCTGCTTTGGCAAAAAGTGCCGATTGATGTCTTCTAGTGAATGCTGTGCTTTGTTAACAGACCCTGGCGGTCAGCTAGAGGTATCTGGGTTTCTGGAGAGACTGGTTGGAAGCCAGCCTATAGGCATGGGAGTGAGCGGTGGTCGCCACTTCTGTATATAGGCTGGGAAGAGACTCGGTTGCCAGGCTGCTGGAGTCGGAGTTGGTTTAAGGGGCTTGCCTATAAAAGATTTCCAGAATGAATTCAAATGGCCTCTGTCAAAGGAATTGGGCCCTGTGGATCTGTTAACTGAAAAGTGCACAGCTGCCTAGTGATTTGGGTAGATGGATATATAAAGGAGAGTGAGAAGAATTGCAGCACTTCTAAGAACAAGATTATTATGCAGTCCCTTTGTTTCTGCAGTCCTGTCAGCTGACAGCAGGTTTCTTATTAACTCTGATGCTAAGAAGCCTCCAGAGAGGCTCTGTGGAACAGTCTGCACTGCAAGTGGTTTCTCTTCTTCAAGGGAGAAATTTCATAGAGAAGTGTGTGGAAGGAGATGGACCAAAGGGCTGTTGTTCTTGACCTTGTGAGGGAGTGGTCGTGGGACTATAAAGTGAGAGTGGTGGTCTCAAACTTTTTTAGGCATGTGTTTCGTGCTGTTCGCATATCAAAAAAAATTCAAGTAACCGTAAGAGATTTTTATATTCTTCCAAGAAGATTAATTATTGTGTTTGTTATTGGGGTTTTATAACCTCAGTACTGTTAACCTAAAAACAGTGGAATATTGAAATGTGTGGACATAAAATTATGATTAAAAAGTAATACTAATAGGCATCTCTCTCAGTTAATGGAACAGAGCCATCTCCAGAATGCTGCCTTCCAGCGAGTTCTTAAAGCTTTATGGTCTCATCTTTTTGGTTGTTACTGCATTTCTGAGCAGAGGGAAAGGGACAGATAGGCTTGTTTCCATTTCAGGACGAGAAGAATTTTAAGATGGCCTACTGAGAATAGTTGAATAAATTATGGAATGTTCATATAATGCATTAAAGGAGATGGATGCATTTTGACTTGGGAAAATGTCTCCAGTATGTTGTTTAGTGAAGAAAATAACATAATAAAATGAAAACACTTGAAGATGTCGCATAAAACACGCACAGTCCCCCACAGAAACACTGTTGTGATAAAAGGGACTATATCCATGGGATTATATTATAAATTATTGTCACTTCTTTTTTCTATTTTTTGTTGTAAGATCTAGATGTAAAAGTAGAACACACATATCTGTATGTACATACACCATATACATATATACACATTTTATATATGTATAAAATTACAAAACGACTCCCACGCAGGCCACCAGTCTGTCCCACTCCAAATGCATCTGCTCTCACCCTGCCTCCTCTTTCCCAGGTAACCACTCTCCGTCTTTTGCCTGACTCATTTCCTTGCTTTAAAAGATGATTTGCTTTCTATGTATTTTATCTAAACAATATATTGCTTGGTCTGGGAAAACTGAGTGCGTGTACAAATCTATTACCTTTAGATGAAGACTCCCGGGAGAAGATAACATGAACAGTCTCTGATTCATTTGCTTCAGGCATCTTTATAATTTCCAAGAATCCTTTCTCAGAAAAGTCAGTCTACAAAGTTCTTTGAGTCCTGGGAAAATGGGGCTCACACCACTAAGCAGGGTATCTAGCATGACTAATATAGAATACCCTGAAGAAATGTACTCAGAGGAGGTAGAGTGCTTCATGTTTTCTTCTTTAAGGGTACCATGGTCTGCTTTTCAAGTCTCAGGTTTATCTGAAGACAGAACAGTTCTGTGGGGTAAAATGAGTGAACTTGCCTGCTTCAGGGTGCAGTGTCTTTAGAGAAGAACAGGAGTTTCATCAGCACATAAATCAAGACAAACAAGGCATACAGATAATCCATGCAACCCATATCCAGGTGTCCTATCATCAGGTACCTAGGATTGTGAGAATAGAACTTGTGAATGTCATCTTTTGAGTGACACTACTCCAGCCAGGACTGGAAGCCATATATCCCTGGGCACAGCAGCAACCCTGGGATCTCTCCTTCCTGTCTTGAGGATTCCTTTTGCTTCTTTGCCTGTCTCCTGGGTCAGATCCCCTATTTCCTGATACTAATGTCCTTTTGTTTGTTTATTCTTCTTTGTTGTTGTTGTTAGCACAGATTCCCTAGCAGATTTTTGAGAAAGGGGCAGAGGGCTATGCATGTTAAAAAGACATTTCAAGTCTGAAAATGTCTTTGTCTTATCTCCACACTGATGGATGATTTAGCTGGCTATAGAATTCTATTTTGGATATCATTATCCTTCAGAATTTTGAGACATTTCTTCACCACTGTCTTTTTGCTTTCAGGATTGCTACTGAGATGTCCAAAGCCATCGGATTCCTTCTACTATCAAAGTGATGTGTTCTTCCCCATTCTCCCTCACTCTGCCAGAAATACATAGAATTTTCTCTTTGTCACCAATATTCTGAAAAACCAAGTTATGTCCTGATACAAGTGGTTTGTGATCCACTGCACTGGGCACTCACTGACCCATTTCAATCTGGCAGTTCATGTAGAATGCTTTTGTTGGTAATTTCTTCCTTTCCACATTCTCTGTTTTCTTTGGAAAACCTAATTATTTGGATGCTGTATTTGAGGAACTATTTCTCTTATCTTTTCATAGCTATTTTCCATCTCTTGGTCTTTTGGTCTACTTTCTGGGAAAGTTTCCTCTTCTTGACCTATTAGTGCTTGCATTGGGGTTTTCATTTCTGCCATCATGTGTTTTAATTTTCATAAGCTCTTTTTTTGTACGCTGAGTGCTCTTTTTTATGTGTCCAGTTTGTGTTACAATATCTTCTTTCATCCCTTTGAAAAGGTTCATGAAAGTTATTATTTAAGATTGTCTTCTCCTCAAAGTCACTCTTTATCTAAATTTTTTGGACTCTATGATCTAGGTTAGAGCTTTTTCTGATTATCTAGGACTTTGGCTAATGATGAAGATATTCCCCCCTCCCCCAGTTTGTGTGGCCTGTTGTTGATATTATGCCTAATTGTAGGGTAACTTGGGTGGGCTATTTGTAGGGTAGGGGCACTTTCTAATGACACCATCTCTAGGTGTTTCTTTTGGGGCTGGACAGATTTTTCGAAGGATAGAATCTTCTAGTCTCCTGCTTGAAGGATAAAAGCCTGGTTGCTGGAATTCTAGAAGTGAAGTTGTATTTTTTGCTCTCAGAATTGGGAATGAATATAGAAACACAGTTTAAAATTAAAGATAGGTACTTAGACTCTCAACTGTGTGCGATATCCCTCCAGCCAGAGAGCCTCGGAGATGAAATCCACAGATTTCTGCTGAGATGAGAGATGTTGCCCAGCAACATGGCTTACAGGGTTTGATTACCAATCAACAGTTGGAACACCAATCTCAGTGTTCCAACAGTTCTTCAATAATTTAATAATTAGCCCTTTTCCCCAATTTTCCCCTATTTCTGGAGGTACCAAGAGATGCCAGACTCTGAGTTTGTAAGGATTCTGTGATTTTTAAATAAAGTTATTTCATAAACTTTTCCTCTATTGGCAGGGAATTTAGCTTCCTTCTGTCTTCTAAATCAGTTACTACACATCCACGTCTGGGGCAGCATGTAGTGCTTCATTACTGCCCTCTCCTTAAGGGTTGACATCTTTTTTTTAAATTTAATTTAATTTTATTATATTATGTTAGTCACCATACAATACATAATTAGTTTTTGATGTAGTGATCCATGATTCATTGTTTTCGTATAACGCCCAGTGCTCATGTAGTACATGCCCTCTTTTTTTTATTATTTTTTTATTTTTAATTTAATTTTATTATGTTATATTAATTACCATACATTACATCATTAGTTTTTGATGTAGTGGTCCATGATTCATTGTTTGCATATAACACCCAGTGCTCCATTCAATACATGCCCTCTTTAATACCCATCACCAGGCTAATCCATACCCCCAGCCCACTCCCCTCTAGAACCCTCAGTTTGTTTCTCAGAGTCCATAGTATGTGCCCTCCTTAATACTCATCACCGAGCTAACCCATCCCCCCGCACCCCTCCCCTCTAGAACCCTCAGTTTGTTTCTCAGAGTCCACAGTCTCTCATGGTTCGTCTCTCCCTCCGATTCCCCCCCTTCATTTTTCCCTTCCTTCTCCTAATGTCCTCCCTGCTATTCCTTACATTCCACAAATAAGTGAAACCATATAATTGACTTTCTCTGCTTGACTTACTTCACTTAGCATAATCTCCTCCAGTCCCATCCATGTTGATGTAAAAGTTGGGTATTCATCCTTTCTGATGGCTGAGTCATATTCCATTGTATATATGGACCACATCTTCTTTATCCATTCATCTGTTGAAGGGAGAACTTCAGACCCATATCCTTGATGAATATGGATTCCAAAATCCTCAACAAGATCCTAACTAATAGGATCCAACAATACATTAAAAGGATCATCCATCACGACCAAGTGGGATTATTGCCGGGATGCAAGGGTGGTTCAACATTTGCAAATCAATCAATGTGATAGAACACATTAATAAGAGGAGAGAGAAGAACCATATGGTCCTCTCAATTGATGCAGAAAAAGCATTTGACAAAATACAGCATCCTTTCCTGATTAAAACTCTTCAGAGTATAGGGATAGAGGGAACATTCCTCAAGTTCATAAAATCCATCTATGAAAAACCCACAATGAATATCATCCTCAATGGGGAAAAGATGAAAGCATTTCCCTTAAGATCAGGAACACGACAAGGATGCCCACTCTCACCACTATTGTTCAACATAGTACTAGAAGTCCTAGCAACAGCAATCAGACAACAAAAAGAAATAAAATGAATTCAAATTGGCAAAGAGAAGAAGTCAAACTCTCTCTCTTCGCAGATGACGTGATACTTTATGTGGAAAACCCAAAAGACTCCACCCCCAAATTACTAGAACTCATATAGCAATTCAGTAATGTGGCAGGATAAAAAAAATCAATGCACAGGAATCAGTTGCTTTCTTATACACTAACAATGCAACTGTAGAAAGAGAAATTAGAGAATTGATTCCATTTACAATAGCACCAAAAACCATAAGATACCAAAGAGGTAAAGGGTTGACATCTTTAAAATAAATCCCCCTTTACTCTGGTTTCAGTGGCGGTTTGGCAGAAAACAAATTACAACGAATGAATTTGGCCCTCTTACACTAGAATGACTTACTTTTTAAACGTCTTCATATTCTCCATGTGTGTTTAATAATTAACATATATTACTTTAAAATTACTTAAAGTCACATTCATTTTGACCAAAAAAATGATTAAATACATGTTATGATAATAAGAAAAATAGGAGATAATAAAGAAAAATGTAAGATAATAAGAAAAAAGGAATGAGGTGTGCCTGGCTGGTTCAGTAAGTGGTGCATATGACTCTTGATCTCAGGGTTGTGGGTTCAGACCCCCCAAGTTGGGTGCAGAGATGACTTAAAAAATAGAATCTTTAAAAAAAAAAAGAAAAAAGGAACTGAATATTTTTGTCTCTCTTTCCAATATTTACACAAGTAGTTGAGAAATAAGAAATTTTTCCTAATTCCTTGTGGACCATTTAAATGAGTCCTTCAGAAGATTGGCATAATTTTGAGTGACTTGGAGAGTGAAAGTTCTAGGTAGTGACATATGACGCATGTGCCTATAATATGTATATAATTAAGGATGTATGTATATATATTGCATACACATATATTTAACAGATTAGATGATATTGTGAAGATTGATTTTGCATGAAGAACAGATAAGTAGACAAGCTCAGAGTTGCTTAATAAAAGCCAGGAGTAGGGACTGCACCTGCAGGCCTCTGGAGTACACATTCTGTAACTGGGGGTCAGGGTCACTCTCCCCAGCATGTAGTGTAGACTGTTGCATCCACCCCATGTCCAGAACTTTCATACCTTCTCATGGAATCCCATGCCTGTTGCTTCAGGATCTTTTCTGCTCGGGCATTCAGAAGCAAATATTGCTAAATTCTCCAGGTTGTCAGTGATTTAATACATTGCTATTCATGGTTTACAGATTTGTAAGTTACCCAGGGTTTCCTGGAAATAGTACGTTAACACTTAGATTATCTCCAGTGGTATTCATATTCATTTCAGGAGCCAATAAAGGATGGGCTTAAAATGGGCTAATGTAGTATCAACTCAGGGTCAATTCCAGCAGACCTAGAATGTCCTAATGGATTAAAAAATGTACCTCAGCAGCACTGACTTCCTGGGAAAGGCACGAAACATGAAGGGTATTGCTTTGTCATTGTGGGTCAGAATTTGGGGAAGTTTGTACCAGCTTGTCAGCACTGTTTACTGAAAACAATGAGATTGATAACAGTGAGATGAATGATTTATACCCAGAGGATTCTGCTCTTGAGGCTATGAATGTTCCACCATTTATTTATTTCTTTGACTGATTGTGGTCATTTGGATGGTTTCCAGCTTAGGGCTCTTATGAAAGTACTACTGTGAACATTCTAGGACATGGGTTTTGGTGAATAAATGTATTCCTTTCTGTTGGGCATATACTTAGGAGTAGAATTGGTTGGCAATTTAGATATCCATATTTGTAGCTTTAGAAGATATCGCAAGGTGTTTTCTAAAGTGGTTGTACCAATTTATACTTGTATGCTGATGATCTTTTAGGAGGTTGGAGGATGTTGCAGACTTCCCTGGAAAGTGAGGAAATTCTTTTTTGATGACTCTGTCTATATATAAATTAATTATTTTAAATATTTAGCTATGAATTTTACCTAATGGGAGACACCAGTTTGGTTGGTTCTTGTTAAACAATTCCTACCACTAATTTTCTTTTCTTAATTATTATTGATTTCTGTGTCCAAATAATTTTTCCATTCTATTCCTTTTAAAAAAATGAAGGCAGGGGTATCTGGGTGGCTCAGTCAGTTAAGCATCTGACACTTGATTTTGACTCAGGTCATGGTCTCAGTGTTGTGAGATCAAGCCCCGCCTTGGGCTCTGCGCTCAGCAGGGAGTCTGCTTGAGATTCTCTCTCCCTCTCCCTTTGCTCCTCCGCCCTGCTTGTGCCCTCTCTCTAAAATAAATAAAATCTTTAAAAAATTATAAAATTAAAAAAATGAAGGCAGGACATCATCTTACAGATATCCCTTGATGTGGATTTCTGAGATCAAAATTGGTCAAATTCTAATCTGTAAACTATTTTGGAACCTTCTGGTTATTTCAGGTTTATGATGTTTTAAAGAACAACATCGTCCTCCCTACCATTAGCTATTCTCTAAATTCCTGTGAGAGAGAAAGAGAAAATCTTCCACAGACCCATGAAATTTTATTTTTCAAAGAGATGCATGATTAAGGCAGAACTTGAAGTATATCTAATTCACTTTGGAAGCCCAAGGAAATTTGGATAAGTATGAGCAAGTTGAGAAAATTAGACGTGTAATACGTGCCAATTAAATTTAAAGAAGGAGAGGATGACTCATCTGGAATTAAAGAAAAGAAAAAAAGATGAAAAAAAGACATGACCAAATTGAGAACCGGTCTTGCTGTTGGAGCACAGGAGAAGGGCACTTGGGCTCTCACAGCTTGGAGGAACAAGCTTTAAATGCTCTGTAGAAAAATTCTTTTTTTTCCCTCCATCAATAGATATTCCTTTGAAATGTCCCAGAAATGTCCAGCCATCAAATGTAAATTAGTGTAGATGATTAAATTTAATCAGTAACAACCCTGTGTGCAAGGCAGGCAGGGAATGTAATGGGGAGACCAGGCTTGCTTGTGCACATGTTTCCCTTGCTGACCCACTATGATTGGTCAGTCAAGGGCTTGGCATGTCAAGGAATTAATAATTCATAAGCCTTGGTTTGTTTGTCTTTTAATCTTTTTTTCTCTTTATAATGGAAATTATCAGATATTCACAGTGGTAGAGAGCATGGTGCTATGAATCTGAGATGCCCATCAGCCAGCCTCAGCAGTGATCATGGCTGTTCCGTCATGTTTTATCTATATAGACCCTCACTTCACCCCACCTCTACACAGATAATGATGACGCAGAGGCTAGACTCCATAATCATTTCATTTAAAAATGTTTCAGCATATCTTTAGAAGACAAGGTCTTGTCTTTAATAGTATAATTGCCTTATCATTATCACACCTGAAACAAATTTCCTTGATCTGTGTTTAATATTTTTCTGTTGTATTACTCAGGGAAAATTTCAACACAAGACTTGGATCAAATAACCATGTCTTGGTGTCTTAAAGTTTCCATTACATTTCATCACACATGAGCATGACACAATCTATGTTCAGATCTACTCAAATTCATGGCAGAGTTCAGTTTAACAATGGCTTTCTTTACTTTATCTTCTTCTTGTATCACTGTTTCTCTTATATCAGCATTTCTCCCTCTACTGGCATCGCCTGATGGAGCAGATATCTGATGGGTCCTTGTGTGTTTCTGCATAGGTGTCTTAATTGTGGAGTACGGTGTCTTCCAGCTATGAATAGTTAGAAATGAGTACAAGTACAGCATTTCATTCAGCATTTTAAAATTGTTCCCATATGGGGCGCCTGGGTGGCTCAGTTGGTTAAGCGACTGCCTTCGGCTCAGGTCATGATCCTGGAGTCCTGGGATTGAGTCCCGCATCGGGCTCCCTGCTTGGCAGGGAGTCTGCTTCTCCCTCTGACCCTCTTCCCTCTCATGCTATCTCTCATTCTCTCTCTCTCAAATAAATAAATAAAAATCTTAAAAAAAAATAAAATTGTTCCCATATGATGTCAGTAGACCTTTGGCCAGGGTACCTAGAGTGGTCTTCCTATGCTTGCTAGTGGGAATTCTTTTGATGAGATTACATTCTCTGAGCCTAGAGAGAGTCCAGTGACACCATCAGACATTTCAATCTCATAAATAGTGCCATTTCATGCTTTGAAAAGCAAGGATGAGTTGCAAGTCTTCTTCTGTCTCTGCTAAAAGTGAATGTGTGGTGGATAAAGAGTAATCAGTGAAAGCCAGTGTAGCTGTCCTCTTGTTATCCAGGCATATTCATGTGTTTTTAGGAAAGGAATAGCTCCAGTGACGTGCTTGCTTTATCCAAAACCTATAGACACTTCTAAGCACCTCAGAAATAGATGGGTAAAGCCTGCCATCAGTACAAAGCAGTATATTTGGGTATTTTTAGGAAGAAAGAGGAGGTTCAGAATTCTATTAGAGCTACTTCATTCTCCTCTCAACCAAGAAAGGACTACTTTCTCCTTTCTATAGGCGGTCGCTCAAGATATGATGTTGCATTATGCAACTGTGCAGCGCCAACATGGAGGGGCTCGAGGCACTCCCCACTTACACTGGCATGGATGCCTTTGAGGGGGGCATGAACTGTACCTCTTAGCTCTGCAGCCCTCCCTTGCCAGGGGGCGCTGATTACTTTTTTCTATCTCATTTCAATTCTGTGTCACCAGTTGTATGCGTTAGGAGGGAGGAGGTTATGCCATGGTAATAAAACCCCGACATCTCAGAGGCTTGTTTTTTTTTTTTTTTCCTTCTATAAAATCCTCTGCTGATCAAGGCATCTCTCGGGTAGCTATCCTCCGTGTGTTGGTGGAGATAGGTTCAGACTTATTTCTTTGAATGCTGCTAAAACTCTGTGTTCACTGTTTTTTGTGAGGAGGACCCCTCCCACCCCCCAAAAAGGCAGCATGTCTCCTTTTCTGTTTCTGTCTCTTTTTCTTTCTTTCTTTTAGAGTATCTCTACATCCCCATGTGTTTCCCTGAACTTTGGCAGTGGAAGGGAAAGCCTGGGAAATGGTGCACCAGTTTCTAAGTGCTTCCCACATGGAAGTGACCCGAGTCCTTTCCCACTCACGCTGCATCGGCCAAAGCAAGTCACCCAGCCGTGCCCATGTTTAATAAGTACAAGGAAACGCAGCCCTGCCATTTTCTTAGAATGGGAGGAGGTTGGAAGGCCTCATGAGCCTCACTGATGGATATCCTACCAGTTGCATTCTGACTGATTTCTTTTAATATTGCTAGAACTCTACACTTTACATTCACATTTTGGTGAGGACACAAAACAAGCCACCATTTCTTTCTTTTTTTGTTTTTCTTTTCCTTCTTCCTAAACATTGTATACTACTGCAGATATTTTGATGGTGGTAGATCCATGTGTCTCAAGCTTTAAGGTATATACAAATCACCCAGATTCTGGCTCAGCTAGCCCGTGGCGCACACTTGGAAGAACAAGCCTTTGGTCTATCACTCTGTTGAGACGGGGACAAGCATCATGATTTTCACTGGATTCAAACAGAAATTTAGGCCATTAGTTTTTTTTCTCTCCCCTACAGCTGAATGACGGGCTGTGTCCCATGGTGATAGTTGTCAACCACATACAAAGCTTGTCAATGCAACTCAAATGCATGCTTCTAAAAGATAATTGGCTTTGTGTTCATTCATATTGAAACAGGACTGCTAGGAAGAAAGGAGACCTAATTGAACACTCAAGACATCCGCCTAAAAGCCAGAGTCTAATTATGGTGGGGCCCACACAGCAGGGACACTGAAGGGGAGAGGATAGACCAAAAACATCTTTATATGCTTTTGCTCTGAAGAGCCCTTCCCGAGATCAAATGAAATTTGTGCTAAGGAGGCAGCAACTGACAAGTTTTACCCCCAGCAAGCTTCTCAGAGATAGGCAGTTAGAGCATTTGTCATCATGCTTCAATTTTGCCTAATTATTAATAGAACACTTTTTTTTTTGTCCTGATCCTTGACTGATTAAGATTCTTGCATGTTTCAAAGAATTTCACTTAGCGCTCAGGATTCCAGATGAGTTGCCATTTGGCTCCAAGATACAGACTGGCTGCAGAGGGCTGTATTAGAATTGTGTTTAGATGTGCACTGGGGGTAGAAATTAGGCTGGGCTGGGTAAGAGCACTCATAGGCCCTTCTCATTTTATCCACAACCTGTTTTTGACCTTGCTCATTTGTAATGCCAACCCAGGAGGGCGAATGGGTGTATTGCTATAAATTAACAGCCGTGTCTCATAGTTCTCATTCTGGAGGTGTAATTCAAAGAACTGTCACAAGGAATAGCAAAGCTATATATTCTTCTTTCCAACAACCGTCATAAAAAAAAATCCCAATTACTTTAAATTACCACGAAATGACTTTAGAATCAACCCCCAGACCTGCTGCCGTTGATTTTCTTGTAATTAGTTCAAAGGGCAGGAGACAGAGCAGTAAGTTTTGGGTATATTATATAGCAGTTACATTTTTCATGATCAAGGAACTTTTAGTTTATAGCTTCTTTCCTTTGAACTAATTCATTGAAGGAGATAATAATTCTAGATCCGTTTCCTCATTCTGCTGACACTCAATTTCTGGGACTTGGGCATATTTCACTTCCTTTTTATCATTAAAATATTTAAAACTTTAATTTAAAATCTTAGCAAATGCTTGGTTTTTATGCGATCAATGGAAACTCTCATTGGTATTAGCCCAAGGGATCCAGAAATGCCCGAAATCTGTCCTGGCAAAGCCACTCTCTTTAAGAGGCTCTGAAGAAGATGGACACGTGATGGACAGTTACAAAGGTAAATACTTCTTGGGCCCACATGTCTAATCTGCCACTGCAGGATTCTTTGTTAAACCTGGCTGTAACAGAAGGCTTCCTCTGGACATTTGAGAACTTTCCTCCTATTCCTAAAATTAAACCCAGACTTTGCCATCAACACATTGGCATAAGAGGAGAAACCAAAGAAATCAGAGTCTTTACCCCTGTGTAAGTAGAACACATGAGTGCTACATCATGGACCAATCCAGTGGGAAAGGCTCTGGCACATTTACTTCCTATACAGAGTGGAGTGGTGTTTCCCATGGATTTAGGCAGCTTGGAAGGTTGAATTACTTTTTGTACAACGTTCCTTACCATTTGCTGATTGCAAAAAAAGACATTTGAGTTCTTGTGCAAATGCGGAAACTCTGTCTCTGGATCCATCTCTTTGTACACCCATCCATGCATCTGAACTATCAAGAGAAAAATGGTGGGAAATAATGGTGTCTGCTTCTGACCAGAATCTGTTCCAGTGTCTTCTCCTGTTCTCACTAAGAGCAGTCATATGTACAGCAATTGCTTCAGCAATTATAATTATATTTTCAAAATACGTATTTTAATGGGACACAGGATGGATGGTGTGGTGCAAAGGGCACTAGATCAAATAAATTTATCCAAAGGTGCTGTATCCCCCAGCTCCCAATCACTTGATTTCCCCCTATATTTGGAGTGTTGGACTTATTATCCATGGGTGCGATTTTTAATAGCTATTCTTACCCTTTCTTCATCTCCACTCATATAAAAAGCATATGGAAATGTTCTGTAAGTTTAAGGTATTTTTTCCACCTTAATAAACAATTTTAGGGAACTTCAAAGGATGTTTTTCTCCTGAGATGTCAGGAAATGTGTAATCTGATGCAAGCGTTTCTCAGGATAGGTTGCTTTTGGCCTTTTTCTAGGTAGGTGCTTTTTGGTCATTCTGTCCGCTTCCAAAATTTTGATAAATCTGCTAAAATCTTCTGCTGAGGGCATTTCTAACACTGTCATTACGCAGAGTTGACTTTTTCTCAGGAAACTTTCACATTTCGTTACCTCTCTATAGCCAGCCTTCTTGTCAGCTGACTGCTTTTTGTTGTTCTATATCCTGGTCATCTGAATGCTCCCTCATTCCTGTCCAGCCACCATACTATTTTTCTCTCCCATTAGCTCTATACAATGCTTCCATTTCCTCACTTAACACTCACCCAATTGTGCAATTTAATGTGGCTCCTGATCCATCACTCTGCTGAGCCAGCTCTTTCTAAACTTGCTAAGGAGTGGTCTGTTGCTAAACCCGAAGAATGTGTTCTGGTTTTAAGATGTATGACTTTTGAATTGCATTCAATGCCGTTGGTCACTACTTTCCTCTTGAAATAGTCTCTTAGTCTGCCTTACATCATATTCTTTGCACCTGCTCTGCAGGCTTCTCCACGATGTTCTTCTGTGGTCACTCTCTAGTCTCTCCCAGGGTGGAAGCATTTATACTTAAGGCTCCAATCACTTCCTATAAATAAGTGACTTAGAAAGCTGTAACTGTAGGTAAGACCTTTCCTCCTGGCTCCAGGTAATCCACTCTCTCTCTGCTTCCTTGACCTCTCTCTTGCATGAGTTACAGACATCTCAAAATCAGTGTGATTAACACTAAACCCATGAACTCTTCCCTGAGCCTAGCCTTCTCAGGTGTTCTGTCTCTGTGCGGCATCGCCATTCATCTACGATAAGCCATCTAGAATCTTGGGACTCATCCTTGACACCTTATTTCCCTTATCCTTGTATATGCTCCTTCAACATTTATTCCACAAATATTAAGTGTTCTTATGTCCCAGGCACTGTTTTTTTAGCACGAGAGACACATCATCAAATAGATCTACATCCAGTCCCAGTGCTGTCAATTTTACCTCTCATGTGTAACCTACTCTCTCAATTTCATCCATTCTGTCTGGAGCTCTCATCATCTCTCACTTATGCTACCGCAGTAACCTGTTCAGTGTGTCTACACTAAAACAAACTTTCCAAAAGCTTAGTGTTACCCTAGCCCATCCCTACCTCCTGCTTTTGATTAAAACCCCCCAGTGCTCTTGGAGAAGAAAATGCATTGTTTTGACTTGCTGGGCCATGACTGCTCTAATCCCTGCTATCTGCCCAGCCTTGTCTATCCTTAGCTTTCCCCTTGGTCTTTCCTCTCCATCTACTTTCCATCCCTTTTACTGCGAGTTCTTTGAATATTGCTCCTTCCAGCTTTTGCAAAATCTCATTTCACAGCCCAGCACAGCCCTCCCTTGGACAGACATTCTCCTTGCCTCTCCAGACTAGATCTAATGCCATTATTACACACTCGAGTGGAATATGCCCAGGTCTCTGCATTCTCCCCACAGAGTCTGCAGTGCTTTGTACAGCACCTGGCACATATTAGGGATTCATTGATACTTACAAATAAAGAATAGTTCCTTACCTCATTTTTATGAAAATGAGTTGCCCAGGCCTTTTGCACATTTGCTCATCATAATGGAATTCTTTGGATTACCTGGGCCTTTGCTGACACTTTTCTTAGGCTCTACCTAGATTTCTCTGTCCTGAAGTGACCTTTTAATGAGTTCTATGTGGACACTGTCATCTCTGATTATTTAAGATGCAGCAGAGAACCTCAGACCATTTACATCAGAGATAATTGCTGGGGAATATGTAAATTAACATCAATTACTTGCATTTGTCAAAATTTTCATTTAAACTCATAGTTGAGCTGTACACAGTTGCATAAATTATTTTAAAAACTGATATCCTTAGGAGAAAACCTTGTAATTACGCTGGAGTGGAAAGATGACTGACAGAGAAGAAGATGGAACTATTTATGTTGCTTAAAGTAATTTAGAAAAGTGCCCAAACAGTTTGGTTATGGTCTTGTGACTCTGCCAAAGTCAGATGCTAAAACTTGGCACATTCAAATTTATATTTTATCTTTTTTCCCCTCATCCTGCCTGGTTCCTGCAGTGCCTTTGAGAAGTAAAGAGGAGAAAAAAGTGGGTAATTTGGATAAGACACCAAATTAAAAGTAAACCCAAAGACAAAGAAAATATTTATTTATTTATTTTTAAATTTTTATTATTATTATTGTTATTTTTTAGAAAAACACCCACCCAGCTGCTATTATTTACAGGTGGCATCCATTAGCCACATGATCTTGGGAAGACCCCTTTACTTCCTAATAAAAGAGGACCAATAATATATGTATTATATATGTGTGATATATATATGTACACATATGTAATGTATGGTGATGCTCTGTAGAGTGCCATTCCACATGGTTAGCTCATATGATGAGTGTTTCTCTTTATTGTGAATAACCAGGCTTCCTGGGATTCCTATGTCCAAGACCTTTGGGAATGGCAAACACTTTTTAGTGTGCTTTATGTGCCAGATACTAAGTACCTTACAAATATTTATTCATTTGATCCTTATAACAACCTGATTATGAAATAAATATTATTACTGTCATCCTTATTTATAGAGCAAGCAACTGAAGTGAGGGGAAGTTAAATAATTTGCCATGGGTGAGGACCACATGACTAGGAAGCAGTGTTTTCATTTTGGAAAATAATGACCGTATTCTAGAAAATTCCAGGTCTTGGCTAAAACTCTTCCCCTCTAACTTACCTTTCACCCACAGGGTGTGGACCCCATGTTTCAGTTGTAGCCGCTATGTGGAAAAATTATTTTCTCCGTTTTCTGTTTGAATGTCCCACTGATTCACTTTGTACGTCGGGTTGGTGTCGTGAGACAGGCTCTTGCTTCAAGATAGGATTTACTGTTTCACTTTATTTTTCTTTCAGGATACCATGCCAGAATGCTTTTGAAATTTTGTTATTCTCTGCATCAACGATTTGTCCTTTGAAATAGAGAAATAACATCTGTCATTCTGACATTTGGAGATTTAGACTGTGCCATTTGTCCCTTCTTAGCCTTGTTATAGATAGTAAATCAGGCAAGGTGTAGGGGTTCTTGGCTTGGAGATTAGATATTATCTGTAATAAGAGTCTCTTGGTATTGGCATGTTTTGGATATAAAATGGAGGATTTTTGTTTTCATAACATTTTTACCTCATGCAGAAATTTTTTTTTTCCCTTAGGGTGTTAGCTCGTCTGACATAATATCAAAAGTATCTATATTTGTTATTCTCTATCGCGCCCCCAAGGTGACTGGGGGTACAAGTCTTAGAACTAATGATTTGATTTGACTTCAATGATAATGAAATTAAATATCTCTTGATTCATCTTTGTTGCATAGACCATAGGATTACTTGTTTCGTATATATGTGTGTGTGTTTTCAAATTTAGTAAACAGTGTTAAGAATCTCTCACCTTAAATTTGAGCAGATTTCAAATCTCAGAGCAAAATCTTACAGGTATTTTTAAGAGAATGGTAAGCTGTTTTTTTTCCAATGCTGATTTTGAACTGTGGTAAGAATCCTATTTTTAGTTACATAGGAAAAAATGTTTAGGAATGGAAAATGTTTAACTTTGTCTGATTTTCTACTTCTGTTTTGCACTTTGAATATTCTTGAATTATGCTGTGTTTGACATAATTAGGTTGGTGAATATAGTAGAAGGCAGTTCTTTTATGCTTTATATATAAAAACACTGGGAAATAGTGAGAGGTAGATAACGTGTTGTTTTAGACTTTCTGAAGCCCTGATCTAGGGTTGCCAAATAAATATAGGACACCTACTTATATTTGAATTTAAGATAAACAGTGATTTTTTTTCTAATGTAAATATGTATCAAATATTGCATGGGAACATATTTATACCTCCCCCCCTCAAAAAATTCATTGTTCATTGTGTAACAGAGCATCCTGTATTTTTATTTGCCAGATTTGGCCACTCTATCTTAGTTCTGGTTAGTCCTATCATTGTCCCTATTAGATTTTCCTCTCAGGACCTCTAATTTTATCATTTCTAAAAGTCACATCAGTCCCAAAGTGGGATTTAAAGCCATTATGGAAATAAGCAGATAAATAAACACATGAAAAGAGAGCCATGTAAGGATTGTGGTTAATCCATTTCCATCTACCTAAGGCGCATAAGGAAGGACAGTCAAATCTCCACTCCCCCCATTCCAAGCGTTTCGTGGAGACAGGTGGCTGGCCTGCCCAGAGAGGTGCACATGAAGCCTTACCTGGGCAGCATGGCTGCCCCACCCAGTCCATTCTGAGGCTCTCAGACTGGGACAACGCCACACGGGATATGATAGCTACTCAAACCCTATGTTGCTACTAGCAAATTGGGCATTCAGTGCATTTCTTTCCTCTTGTTGCCCTGCTTCTTTCTCTTGCCTTGTGTCTGTTCTTGGCCCATACCAGTAGATTCTGCCACAACTATCAAACAGTACTGAAGGACAACCGTGGCTTACTTATAATCCACTCCCAAGCTCCCAATACTTAGCACAATGTTTTGGACATTGTAGATATCAAAATGTTGTTACACAGATCAAAATGCTGTAATCCTACCATGGCAAAGGCCAAAAGAAAGTATCCAGATTCTATTTAGGGTGCTAGACTAAAAAAAATTATTTGAGAAAATCCTATTTGAAAAAGCTTATCATGGTATTTGCTGTGATAGCGTTGACTGTTTTTATGGGAGTGGGTCTTTCTATGAACCCTAAATTACAAAGCAACCTCCTGCTAACTTACGTCAACAGTAACATTATTAAATGCATGATAAATACACACTTCATCTCTTAAACACAAATTAATAAAAGTGAAAGTGCCTTCATCATGGGTAAGAAATATGGTGGTCAATTTTTTTATCAAAGTGTACTTGATGTGCAATATTATATTAATTTCAGGTGTACAACATAGTGCATCAGCATTTATATACATTAGGAAGTGATTACTGCAATAAATCTAGCCACCATCTGTCACTACACAATGTTGTTACTTATTCTTAACTGTATTCTCTGTGCTGTACGATTTATTTGTCTTTCTTATTAATTTTATAAGGAAGTATTATACCCTTTAATCCTCTTACCCATTTCATCCATCGCCCCCACCCTGCCTCCTCTCTGGCATCCACCAGATTATTCTCTGTCTCTATGAGTCTGTTTCTGTGGTATTTTGTGTATCCATTTGTTTTGTTTTTTAGATTCTACATATTGTAAAATCATACAGTATTTGTCTCTCTCTGTCTGCCTTACTTCCCTTCATATAATAACCTCTAGGTTGCATCCATAATGTTGCGAATGGCAAGATGCCACTACTTTTCCTGGCTGAGTAATATGTCATCATATGTGTATTTATACCACATTTTCTTTATCCATTCATCTGCTGATGGATATTTAGGTGGCTTCCATAGCTTGGCTATTATAATGCTGCAGTGAACATAAGGGTGCATATATTGTTTTCAATTAGTGTTGTCATTTTTGGGGGATAAAATACCCAGAAGTAGAATTGCTTGATTACATGCTAATTCTATTTGTAATTTTTAAAAAAGATTTTATTTATTTATTTGTCAGAGAGAGAGAGAGCACAAGCAGGGGGAGCAGCAGGGGGAGAGGGAAAAGCAGATCCCTGCTGAGTTTGGGAGCCTGATGTGGGACTCGATCCCAGGACCCCGGGATCATGACCTGAGCCAAAGGCAGACGCTTAACCGACTGAGCCACCCACGTGTCCCTATTTATAATTTTTTGAGGAACCTCCTGCTCACTGGTTCCCATAGTGACTGTACCATTTTGCATTCCCACCAATAATGCATGAGAGTTCCCTTTTCTCCACATCCTTGCCAACACTTATGTCTTGTCTTTTTGATACTAGCCATTCTGCCAGATGTGAGGTGATATCTCATTATGGTTTTAATTTGCATTTCTGTGATAATTAGTGATGTTGAGCAGCTTTTCATGGACTGTGGCCCATTTGTATGTCTTTTGAGAAATGTCTGTTCAGGTTCTCTGCCCATTTTTTATTTATTTTTATTTATTTTTTTTAAAGATTTTATTTATTTATTTTAGAGAGAGAGAGAGGGCATGTGTAGGGGGAGGGGCAGAGGGAGAAGCAGACTCCCCGCTGAGCAGGGAGCCCTATGTGGGACTTGATCCCAGGACCCTGGGATCACGACTTGAACCAAAGGCAGACGCTTAACCAACTGAGCCACCCAGGCGTTCCTCTGCTCATTTTTAAGTTGAGCTGCTTGTTTTTTTTTTTTGATACTGAGTTGTGGGAATTCTTTATATATTTTGAATATTAACCCCTTATCAGCTATACCATTTGCAAGGTGAATTCTATTTAATTTGATTTACTTTCTCTATTTCTTTTTGGTTTACGTCAGACACCTTTCTTACAAGTTTTCCAGTTTCTCTAGTTTTGACCTCATCTGTTGGGGGAAAAAAACCCTAAAACTGTCTTGATAGAAAAGAGGTGTAATTTCATCTGATGCATCTCATTTTACTTACGTGTTTTTGTGACTCATAAAGTGTTTGTCCTTCTGTGGCTATAACAAAGTGGTGTTTGTTTGAGCTTTGATCTAGACATGGACATTCAAACCTCAGTATTCTCAATTAAATCTGGAGATAACAGTTACCAGGTGGGTTTTTTCCTCCTGTCTCACATCCTTATTATCAAGAATATTGTTGATCCAGATATCTGAGTTACCTGTAACTCTTTGCTGGAAAAGAAAAGGTTGTTGATGGGAAAAAGAAACTTCTTAGAAAACTGGGTCTCTGTTTTAGCTCCAGAAGTGACTGACCACTTACTAAAGAAACTTGAACTAAGGACAGTAGATTCAGAATGCTGACAGTTCAGTCAGGATTTTATTCTAACAGAAAAATATTTGAACTCTAGGCAAGAGCTCTGACCCCGTGCTTTTCCCCCCAAAAGGGCTGTCTTGCTGTCAGATAGTCAGATAACTTTTCCCTCCTGTGACAGCTTTTGCAGTGGATGTGACAGTCTGTCTACAGCGGGACAGCATGGGGCTACTTGATGTAGTGTAGCCGACGGGGACGTCACTGTTTTTCTAAGACTCTCATATGTGACTGGTTAAGTTAATAAGGGAGTAAGGTATAATCCAGTCATTACCCTGAGACCAGATGGTTTCAGACAACACACTTTTGTTCACATCAGCTGAGGTCCTAACAAGCAGAATACTCTTTGATTTTCATTATTCTCAAATGCCTTCTGTTCATGATGTTACCCTGTGCTGGGCACTTGGGAGAGTAGTGTCCCCATATCATTTCCTCACACATGAAGTTCTGGGAGGTAGGTCTCAAGGGTGAGGTAGGTAGGTTTGACTTGCTGAGAGAAAAAACCCTTCGCATGGTCAGTGTTCTATCAATTTCATTTTTGGTTAGAAATGTACCACAAATGAAGCTAGAGGTTGTTATGCTAAGCGAAATAAGTCAGAGGAAGACAGTTAGCAGATGATCTCACTGAGATGTGGAATTTAAGAAACAAAAACAGAGGATCATAGGGGAAGAGAGGAAAAAATAAAACAAGCCAAAACCAGAGAGGGAGACAAATCATAAGAGACTCTTAAGCGTAGGAAACAAACTGAGGGTTGCTGGAGGGGAGGGGGGTGGAGGCATGAGGTAACTGGGTGATGGACATTAAGGAGGGCACTTGATACAATGAGCACTGGGTGTTATATAAGACTGATGAATCACTGAACTCTACCTCTGAAACCAGTAATACATTATATCTTAATTGAAATTAAATAAAAATAAATAGAAAAAAAAAAAAACACCCCCCCCCCCCCCCCCCAGAATGTACCACGATTCAAATGGTTTTGAAACTTTCCTTCTTTAAGACAGCATATTTTTTGCCTGGAATCATCATCCTTACCGTATTTACTTGAGTGATTATTTTGTGCAAAACACAATGATAGTTCCATAGTGAATTTTCCAATTTTTCGTGATACCATCCTTAGGAAGCCCTGAGTAAAGCTAACCAGCTGAGTTCTCTTGTGCTTCTGAATTTGAGCACCATGAAACATGGAACATTCACACCCAGATCCTGGCTTCACAACTGGAGACTAGGCTTCTTCTTGTGGTTTTGCCATCCTTTCATAATTAACCTTGGAGAAACTTGACTCTGACCCTGAATTTCTTCATTGTTCACAAACAGGAGTGGTCAAATGAATGTTCCTTGGAGGGTCTTACAAGTCTGCACTTTAGTGATGACCTGTTAGTCAAAGGGCTTCTCCTGGTCATCATGAGAGGTAATGACCTTCACTTCAGGCCCTTGTGGTATTACTTGTATATGACTTTTGTTGTGGTTGTTGATGTTTTCTTCTTTGTGTGAGGGTTATGCTGGACCTGCACACCATTCCCTTTCCATAGACATACTCATAAACGCCATTTTTCATTTTGATTTTAGAGACACTGTATTCCAACCATGATATTTGTGGCTCTCTCTCAAGCTCCAAAGTTAATTATTACTCAGAATGATCTGCTTATAAATAGGCAGGGTTCAAAACACATATAATATTTTTTATAGACTATACCTCTTTGTGGTTGTAGGCTACTCCCAAGTGTTTGTACATTGACTCTAATTTTTCCCCAGAAAATGGCCTTTTTCTTCTTTGAATAAGAAGAAAAACAACTGATTGATTAGACTGTTCCATTTGTGGAGGAAAGGAGGGGTAAGGATGTGTGCGGGTGTGTTTTTTTTTGTGTGTGTGTGTGCGCGCGTGCGCGCGCATTTGCGTGGTGTGCTCTGGGAGGTTCGGGGAGGAATATCATTTGCACAACGTTTTCCTGGAGGAGCAGTTTAGAGTTTGTTTTGGTGTAAACTGAGCCGAAGTTTGAAAATAAGAAAAGACTTCCTAAACGCTTGTTCTCTGTATAACTACCTTGTTAAATAAATGCAGCGTTTGGACCAATTCCGTTTTCCTAATTCCATTGTACACTTGGGAAAGCAGAAGGCGTTTTGCATTATGCAGAATCTGGTGTTTGGTTATTTGGAAAGCCCGCTTTACCCACCAGGTCACAGTAAATGACTACAGATGCTGAGAATATGTTGACAGTGTCAGCAGTGAAATCTTTGCCACACAGATTGTGAAAAATTACAGGAGGGCAGGACATAATTTATTTTGCTAATGATCTATTTCCCATCTGCAATTTGTACCTGTTGAAGCTGAAAGTGCTCTCCTTGTTTTGATCCAATTCTTGCTTCCCTCTTTCTCCTTCCTCTGACAGGCATGCAACACTTGAAGCCTTAAATTCAGATGAGCATTATTAACAGCAACCTTTATAGTCTACCGGGGATTAATTTAATTTTTTTTGGTGTGTGTTTTTACAATAGTTTCAAGATGCTGGAATGTAGATATAGTTCTTGTAAAAGAAAAAGTTTAGACAGGCTGATTCATTTAGCTACCCAGCAGGATCTGATTGCTTTTGCTAAAATTAAATTCCAAAGAAGAAAATCTAACATACAATCCCATCCACATCCACAAACACGTAGCACGTACCACACAAATACACACATACACACAGTGTGGTAGTGATGTCCAGGCCGGGCAAGACATACTTTCTTACATGGAAATAGATTAGGTTTTAATTAATTTTTAAAAGTGTTTTTACTCTGGTCCGTTTTCCCCTTGGATGAACCATGACATATTAAATAGATATTTACATGATTTTGTTCTCACTGAATCCTTATTTTTTTCAGTAATCGAAATCACCAGATTCCAGTGCAAATTAAGAGGTTGTTTTCTTTATACACTGGGAGTGGGAGGGTGTGTGTTTTATCTTGCTTGTTTGGTTGTAGCTGACACAGTTAGAAAAATCTTTTGTCCTGTTTTTTCAAGCTGTATGTGAGCTCCATTTCAATGCTGAATAGGTAGGTAGGGCTGTAAATTATACGTGTTGTGGATGTGCTAATAATAAGTTATTCTTATGGCTTTTCCAAGAAATCATTCTGGAGGAAAGTCAGTGGGAAGTATGTCTTGCTGTTTTTGGAGCACACAGAGAGTGAATGATACTCAGACAAAAATGAAAATGTTTAATTTTTATACTTTCACCTCAGTTTGAAATGCAGATGAAAGTTGTATTTTTATTTATGGCTTGAAGGATAGCGGGGCCTGATAACAAATCATAAAGAAAGATGGAAGCCCCAATAGCAAATTTCATGCAGAAAATTTCATCATTTGTCACATATCAGTTGTTAAAAAAAGAAAAAAGGAAGTGGGGAGAAGAGCCTTGAATTTGTGTGATCCTCCAAGCTCCAAACGTAGCTGAAATCATGGTGTGCACTAGATCATTTGGAGAGCATATGCAAAGCTCTGGGCTCTTCTTTTTTTTTAAAGCATAGGGTAGAAACATGGAGTGTCTTGAACACTTTCTTTTATCAAAGATACATTGACCTCTCACAGAGATTTTCCCTAGTATCCAGTGCCTCTGGCCATGCAAGGACCCATGCTTTGCACAGAAAGACAGAGGTCAAAAAGGGAGCTAGGGATATTGAATTAGTGCGTTTGGTGGTGTGGAGGTTAGAGGGCAAGCTGCCTCAAGTTTTCTCACGGTCACCTAATAGCGTTAATGCTCTGTAAAATTAATTCAATTTAGAGAAGCCGACCTCCAGGCTAGTCATGAAGTAGGGGCCTTTGTACTGAGTATTCCATTTTAATTCTTCAAGGCAATCTTTCTCTCCTTCCTCCAGCCTCCAGATCATACTCTGTGCCCCTGCCTGCCATCCACGAATGCACGAAACCAAAATAAGACAGACCCCAACCTCTGTTTCTGTTTGGGTTTGGAGATCTCACAGCGTTTGCCAGCTGATGTCTCTTGCCTTCCTCCTGTAAAATTATCTGATGATAGATAGATGACCCCTTTCTTAGGTCAGCTGCATAACACAAGATTCTATATGTCACAGAAAGATACAACGGACAGTGGAGAAGATATTCTGGCCTGGGGGGGTCTTAGCAAATACTCTTTCTCTATTTGAAAGAATGACCACACCTAGTCAATCAGAGATTGATAGAGATAAAGACATGATAGATAAAATAGAGCTTCCTCAAAAATAGAGGATTAGATTTCTTCAAGTCCTTTTTGGGGTTGTATTTCTTTTAGAACTTTTTAAAGCCTTTGGGCAACATAGGGAGACCTGAATGATTAGAATCAACTAAAAACATTTTAAATGTTAATTTTTATGGCTATGATGTCATAAATTGAAAGACGGTGTCTAGATACAGACTTTGGAATCGGATGACCTAGGCTTTGGTTGTCCAGTGTGTCTGAACTTGACCTTCTTTGATTATTATAGTGGGAATGGTTGTCAAAGGGCCCTAATGGGGATGGTGTGCGTGCAGGTCCCCATGAACACAGAAGGTGTGTGAACATGTTAGTTATCGTTAGTAATAAGTAGTTGCCAACCCTTTCTAGAAGCACTGTCTGCTGGCGAGTTAATTAAAAACCTATTAACTGTGATATATGTGGTGGAAAGAAGAGCAAGAAGGGAGTGGCAAAGCTGATTTCTAAAAGAGTGGGACAATTATGTAAATAGCTTGAATTTATTGATTTAATGCTAATTATTTTTAGCTTGAGTGAGTTTGTCAGACATAGAATGTTACATTAATATATCTTAGCTAGTTGGATTGGTTTAATTTTCCATGTAATTTTCAAGGCCGTATTGAACAGCCAGTCGCTATCATGTGGGATATTAGAGAACATTGCAGTTAAGAGTCCTCGTTTTGGGCAATGGTTTTAGAGACGAGTATAGCAATAAATGCACTCTGAGATTTACATTTATCCATTCCACTGGAAGAAGTTCAAAAGAAAAGGAAATGTATTTCCACAACCCTTATGAAGTAAGTTTTATTTCAATGGTTTACAGATATATCTGTTTTTCTTAATACTATATGAAGAAGTCCCTCAGTTGGAAACAGAAGAGCCACTCGTCATTTATATGAAATGGTGCCCTAGAATATCTTTGACCAATATGCACAGAAACTAGTGACCAAAATCTGTTGACAGAGTATGTGAGTTATTAATAAAATTTCTGGAAACCCCTGGATTTCAGGGAGTCATTAGGTGGCCTCAGAGAAATAAGGGGAAATAAAAGTAAACTATTTCTGTGACTGTAAGAGGAATTTTTAAAGAAGCCCATGAAGATCTGTAATTCATCACGAGACACCAAGTTGGGGTGCCCAGGAAATTGCTCCAGTGACCTCCAAGGTGATGCTGTGTTTACTTTTCTGCAGTTTCCAAATATGTACACTGCCATGAGGCTGGATTCCTGTAGAAGGAGGTGAAAGGAACATTCCTTAAGCTCACAAACAACACACAGTGCTAACACTTCAAGGGTCTTGAGTACCATCTGGTTTAACCTTCTCTCCTGGATGAGGTAAATGAGCTCAAAGTAGTTTGTCTGAGTTATTGCACAAAGACTTATTGCCCGAAGGAAAAGTGTGAGGATAATTAAGAATTATTACATACTTGTTATTTATTTTTCAGTATACTCTATATCACAAAGCTAAATTGGGCATTATCACATCTATTTCACAGGTGAGAAAATTGAAGTTCATTAAGGATAAGAAACTTGCGTAAAATGTGCTTGCTGGTAATTGTTAGGATTTGAACCCAGAAGGATCTCACCTTTCCTCTAAGTCACACTATCTCCCAGGAACCATCATAAATGATAACAACAACAACAAAATCCATCTTGGTTTTAAAGCAATGACTACTTCTTCTTCTTCTTCTTCTTCTTTTTTTTTTTTTTTTTTTTTTTGTAGTAAGATTTTCTCCTTAAGTGGTGAACAGGCCCAGGCAAAGTGGAAGAAATTATTCAAGAAGGGAGGCAGGAAGAAAAAAATTCCATGAAGGTGGAGGAATCCCAGTACCAGGATGAAAAAAATCAGTAAGTGGTTAAATGTGACAAAACAGAAGAAGGGAAGGAAAGCAAATCCCCTACTGTGGGAGCTCTGTAAGGGTCTGAGAGGGCACAAAATGAAGCTGAACCTTTACTGGAAGATACAGACTGCTAGACTGCATGAAGTCCTAAGGATGCAAGAAACACATGTGCATCAGTAAGTAAGATACATATAGTTGTAACTCTTCAAAAGTAACAATGGTTAATATCTTTCAAGTGAGGACTGCCGAAAAAAGTAAACTGACATGCCTATCCAGTAACTGAGCTGCTTTCTGGGGGCATAAATCTAAGCATAAATGAGACCCACTTAGACTCATTAAACCCACTAATCAATTAACTCCAGCTGGGACTGAAGGAACAAACAAGAAATTTGTTTCCAAACCACGTTCCAAAGGAAACTTCCATAAGTAGGGGGAAAAAAAAGGCTCTGTGCTGAATTAAGCTCAGGCAATACCACATGCTAAATTTTTGCTCTTGGAGAATCCCAGGAAAGAAACCTGGTAGACTTTGTTTAGCCTAGAATTTTCCAAAAGATTTTGGCCATGGGCCACTTTTTCAGTAACACGTATATTAATGTGTGGAACAAACTTTTTGAACATATGGTTCTCAAATACCTGCTAATACTCCTTGGCCTGTCAAGTGATTTGATATTTACAGAGAAAAAAGGGAAAGAAATACTTTCATTTCAATATATTTTACAGCTTTGAAATAGAAGATTAAATCTTAGATCTTCAGAAATTCTGGCATTTTCTTACAGTCTTGTATGTTGTTACATGTACCATGTCGGTCAGTTTATCTTGGCTGGAATTCAGTTATCAGGGAATAGATTGTTTTGGCTAAAGTCTTTGCTCACCACTTCCTTACTGCATAAGCTAAGTTCATGTTTTGTTTTTTAGAGTTGCTTTGCCTTTTAGCTTCAACTGATGAAAGTTGATTAAAATGTTGTATAACAACATAAATGCCGTGGTAAAAATTGTAAAGTAAAAGTATCCTCTCAAAATAATTGCATGGATATAGAACATAAATCTGTGTACGCTCAGAAAAATAATTAATCAGCTTCAACAAGTTCACAGAAGCAGCCAAAAAAAAAAAAAAAAAGAAAGCTACAGGTAAAAAATAAAATGAATATTCAGATGGATGTGTGAAAATGTAATTTTATAGGATCTGCAGTCTATTTCTAGAATTATGTCAAATACAAAAAACCCTGTTTACTATGCTCGTTTCAAAGTACTGGTAAATCAATCAATCAAATCAATCTAGATTCTTCTAAAATAGGAATTGGAATAAAATTATGTTTATTCAGAGAACTGCTGGGATCTCCAAGTTGTCAGAGCACAGCAACCACAAACTTTGGGGACAAGAGAGGGAAGAAAGAGGTAATTGGTGAAATCGAAGAGCTGGAGAAACTTCAAAATCTTTGGGAGCTAGAAAAAATTGACATTGCATTGGAAATTCTTGAATCTTGTTATTAAGTCAAGAAGACACAAAATTTACTGTGGGATTTTTTTTTTTAATACTACATTCCTCAAAAAAAAAAGCATATTGTGCTTTTGCCAAAAAGAGAATAAACTGATAAACTGATATAATTATGTTGAGAAAGAAAATTTGCAGGTTACAATTTTTGAATCAAATAATATTGTTGGGTGTTGCCTAATATCAAGGATATGTGATTTAAAAAGGCAGTTATCAGCATGTGCTTACTAAACACTTAACAGTTTTGTTTGGACAAAACCACTGATGGGCTCCACATGAACAACGTTCTTGGCAACTATGCAGTCGGTTTACAAGAGAAAAGTGCTCAATGGGTCTCTGTTTTAGTTATCACTAAATATATTGCTGCAGAAATTAAAAAAAAAATTGTTAATGATTATATTTGAACTGTGCTGCAGAATAGGAAAGGTGGGGTCCTGTGAGTGGCCTGGGAGAGCAGGAGTCAGACAGGGAGAAATAGCGTTAGTAACATAATAAAAAAAATAAAATAAAAAGAAAGAAATAGCGTTAGTGGGTGCATTGCCTTGAGCACTGGGAACAGACAGCTTTATTCATAGTAAATGATTGGAAACATTTTTTTTCTCTTCGCCATGAGATGAAATGCTAAGAATTATGAATACAGCCACATTATTGTGAGTGTTCATACTTCTTTTCAGTGTGTTTGAGAAGAAAGAAAAGAAGATTGCATAAGACTGATTTTTTTTTGTTAGAATATTCTAGGTGTCAGTGAAAAACAGGTACTCTCACCAGTTTTTGAAATAAAGATGATATAAAATATTTTTCTTGAAACTTTTTATGCTGAATAATTTCAAGGTTTAGTCAAATGATGAATCCCATTGATATGTTGAGTCTTGAAAAGGCTAAACTTCCTGCTTAACCGCATATATATCATTACTGTATTCTGTTTAAGCGTTCCAAGATTTAAAACAAGACTAAATTATGGAGCAAATGGCTCATACCACGAGTATGATTCTTACCCAGGGCTTGATGATTTTCTTCTCTCATCAAAGAGAAACACTGATAATATGTCATGGTTATATTTTACATCGATATCTAGATGCCGCCACAAAATTACTTTCCAGGGGCAAATACAATGTAGCAAATGAAAATCTATTTGCGACAGTATTGCAAATTAAAACATTTTAATGTGGTGTGTTTGCCAATTTATATTCTGAAGGTCCATTGAAAATAGTGTTTGATGTGAAATTTCTTCGTAATTTTTGGGTCACTGTTTAACTTTTTAGCCAGAATTATACACATGTACTGCCATTATGGTTGACTTACAAGACTTATAAATCAAGCCAAACTCTACCTATTACCTAATCTATAGCTAATCTTACTTATTGCTGGCATTATGTTGAGATCTTGGTATAAGGTGAGAGACAATATTTTCCCTACCCCTGATAGGAAATTAATAAAAATACCAATTTCAATATATACTTTATTTTTATAAATGAAAATCATAACACTTAAAGTTTATTTAATATTAGTGATTAGGGATTTTTGTTAAATAACTAATACATGTTTTGTAGATAAAATGTTATAGAGACATTGATGTAGGAGAATATTTTGGAAAATGCTAGATGAGGAACTCAAGTGTTGGAGGCATTGAACACAAAGACCATGAAAAGGAAATGCATGGTTTCTAAAGCCAAACTTGAAATAAGAGAAAGAGGAATCTCATGCTCAAGTAATTCTATAAAGCAGAGTTTTGTTCACAAGGACAGGTGTGACTGAGAAAAAAAGTATCCTGGCGGAATACCAGTGGCAATTAGAAAAGGAGAATGAATGAAGAGAAAAAATGCACTTGGGTGCTGATTCTTTATTCATTTGTCCAATTAATAATATAATAATATTTTCTGAAGCTAAGTAGCTAATTGATACGGAACTGAGTTAGGTGTATGAGGTAAATCTAGAGCCCATGAATGTTGGACTGGTAACCAGTGCTCTGGACCTTTGGTAACCGCCATTGTTAGAATAATACACCCAGAACAAGGACTACTTTCTGAAGAAATATCATGAGTTCAATTTTACTTGAGTAAAATCAAGGGCCTGTGAAATATCTGCCCGGGATATCAGTTTTGCAGTTTGATATAAGGTCTGACATTCAAAGTAGCCGTCTGAGCTAGAGATACCAAGTTAGGTGTCATTGTGTTACATACAAAACCTGGAATCGATAGGAATTTCCCGCAGATATTTGATCTGCAAAGCAGGTCCTTGTTATTTAACAAGTGGAGGATTTAAAGAGAAGGGAGTCTAGAAACACTCTATATTTAAAAGATGTAATCCCAGTATTGACCAGTTACGTAGAGGAGGAGAAGCAGTTAGAGAAGACCAAAAGGGAGCGATTAATAAGAGGAGAGGAAAACCAGTGGAGTTGATGTCCACAGAATTCAAAGGAAGAGAATGTATGTGTAGAGAAGGACTACCATGTGCAAGTCTGCTAAAAGTCAAGAAAAAGAAGGGAGGAAATTTCCACAGAGGTTTTAATGCAGAGAGGTATGGCTGAGGTTCCCATGTCAGTGGAGTGTTGATAACAGAGCACGGAGCGTGAGTCCTAAGCAGGAAATATGAGTAATAAAGGCAGATTTAGACACCGGATTCTAGCAGAAGTCCATGACATCTAGATATAAAGTCAGGTTTAAATGAATTTGGGTCGGGCACTGGAGTGGCTCCGTGGGTTAAGTGTTTGCCTTCTGCTCAGGTCATGATCCCAGGGTCCTGGGATGGAGTCCCAGTGTCGGGCTCCCTGCTCCGCGGGGAGTCTGCTTCTCCCTCTGCCTCTGATCCTCCTCCCCACTCATGCTCTCTCTGTTTCTCCCTCAAATAAATAAAAATCTTAGAAAAAATAGATGACTTTGGGTCATCAGCTGGAAACTTTGGAGTTCTCCAATTGAGAGTGATTGGGAGAGTAAGGACAAACATGGTCTTTAACACTGGAGGATACCCAATGTTTATATTCTGGACCCACAAACACAAAGTTCAAACAAGGTTGATTGGATTTTTGTTCCTCTTCCTTTTGGTTTCCTTTCACGCATAAATCTCCTCTTGAATGTCCCTTTTCTCTTAGAGAGGGGGGTATATGTGTGTGCTGTTTGGGAGGGCACAGTTCATGGGAACATGGGATCATCTTAATGTTGGAATATGGAATTAAGAAAAGAGATGCAACCGAGCTATTCTGTGGGACGAGGTAATGACATAATGGAATTCAAAAGCAAATCTTGAAAGTCCTTGTCATAGATGAATTATACACTTTATAATTTGATGAGGAAAGTGTTTAATTTTATTGTAAACTTTAAGTTGTTTTTAAAACAACCCTACCACATTCTGATTTCATAAAGATGTTTAATTTTAGAAAAACAACTGCTAAAGGGCCATGTCTGCAAAAATATTGTGTGGAAAATAGCAGTAAAAAAAAAAAAAAAACCTCTCCTTTTGACCATTTTACTATAGTATGTGAATAAGGATTTATTTAATGTTGTATTATATTTTATAAAATGAAATCAGTATCACAAAAGAAAGAAATGGTGAGGAACAGGACCATTGTACTTCTTTGGAAAGTTTTTCCCTCTTTGTAAAAAAAATCTTTGCTTCCTCATCCATTCTTTTTGGAATACAGAACTTATACCACAGAAGCAGTGGCATCTGTCGGCTACAAACTGGCAGATCATTTATTTTGTCTGATTTCTTAATTACTGAGCCTGCTGTATACGGTACCAGAATTTATAGACTTTGCCAGAGTCATTTTGTCGTCTCGCCCAAGATTTGTATAATTTATTTTTGTTGTGGTGGACATGATCCTGCATTAAATTATCTGTGCATCTATTTCCTAAAATAACTGAATGTAATAAATAAGTATTTTGGTTTCAAAATGGAAATCAATTCTGGTTAAATTTAATGGGAAAAGTTAGTTGTTTGAAAGAATTCATTCACTCCTTTCCTTTATTTGACATACCTACTCTGAGCACCTATCATGAGCTAAGCCCCATCCTGGGGTTAGGGGTAAATCAGGAAACAAAGTGAAGGCCTGGAAGCATATATTTCAGGAAGCTTATATTTCTATTAGGGAAGACAGACACCAAATAAAACAAACATGTAATATGTTGAATGGTAAAAAGTAGTATCAAGAAAAATAAAACAGTGGTTGGAAATTAGAATTGATGGGGACGACGTGAGTTGGGCTCAGAGAAATGGTCATCATTGGAGGCTTAGCAGTTATGGTCATAGCTAAAATAGTCTGGGAGGGATGCTGCTAACTCTTTCTTGGAAATCGTTAGCATGAGGACAGGATATTGGCTTCATCCACTGGATACTTCACTCCAGAGTCAGAGACTGGACAGGGAACGGCTGAGTGTAGGTCTTGCCCCCATCCTTGAGCTTTGCAGAGAGATTGTCTGCTCCTCTGTGACCTTTCTAATGGAAACGTGACTCTGTCACCCACCAATCTTGTTTTCTTTTCCCAATTTGGGGACGCAAGATAAAATACAAGATAACTGAAGTTGACTTTTGGATAAATACTAGTTAATGTTTTAGTATAAGCATGTTCAAATTTAAGTGAGTGTCCTGTATTTTGTTTTTTTTTTTTTTGCTAACTCTGACAACTCTACCCCAAATAGTAAAGATGTTGTTTGCTGAGAGCCCCCACATGACAAATGCCTACTCCAATCAGTTAAATGTGAAGATTTGAGAAAGAGCGTACATAAACTCAGAATCATAATACAGTGTACTTTGTGCTATAATAGGAGTGTATATAAAAATCTGTGGGAGAATATCTGAGACAGCAACTTTTTTTTTTTTCTGCCTAGAAATTGGGTGGAGCGTTTGGCCAAGCTGCAAATTGGGGGTGAATTTTGAGATGGGTCTCAAAATAGTAGGAATTTGCCAAGTAAGAAAAAAGAGAGGGAAACCCTCCACCAGCAGAGAGAGCAAACAACATGGACCAAGGGGTTATAAAGTGAGTGTCATGAATTCGGTGTGGTTTGCATGGAGGGGTTTGTGTGTAAGACGTGATTGGGGCCAAGAGTGTAAGAAGGGCTTTGAGTAAGATTGAGAAGAGTTTGATATAGTAGAAAAGACAGGGATAGAGCCTGAGTTTGGAAACCTCACTGTAGCTTCTCTATATGACTTGATTTGGGTTTTATAGGTTTGGCTTTGTATATTTATAACTTGAGTCCCTAAGATAGAACAACTTATCTTAAGTCACTCAGTAATTATTACAAGTGTGTTTGTTGGCTGGGGACAGACTGATGTCTGGTTGGTGGAGCTCTGGAAGGGAGGAATGAATCCAGTACAGATGGTAAGTCATGGAGTGAATGACAGTGTTGGGTGTCCCCACATGGTGAACACTGGTGAGGCCACAACAATGCTCTTGGTGTGGTGCACTGAGGTGGCTGTTAAGGCTGGGCGCGAATAAGCAGAAAAGAGGAAGGGAATCTCTGAGGTGACAAGTGAGTAAAGGGACAGTCGATGTGTTGCAAACTAATGAGGTCACGAGTGCCTAATAAATGTAAAGACTTTCCCGGACTTTTCCCTCAGCAGGGCACTTACTTACTTTCCTTAGGCAACTCAAAGTTGAAAGAAGTTGAAGCCTTGAAATTAAATCACACATTTTATTCAAAGAGAAAGTTTGCCGTAGCAAAATTCATACCAACTCTTTTAAGACTATGAGAATTTTGAGTTCAGAGAACAGACTCCTATGAACGTTGGTAAATACTTGTCTGTAGTTTCTCAGGGGAAATTGTAAGAGATTTTTTGAATAGTTACGCATGCCAAGACAAATTCACTTGTCACCCAATTGGCTTGTAGTCTGAAGACTTGAATCAAACAGAAGTGTAAGCTCAAAAATTTTTTTCTTACGATTGAAGATAACTTTCACCACATCAGTTTTTGCTTCATTCAGCTGTTCATTTCATTGTTTTTTTAGGCATATCGCAGGCACTTGGGGTTACATCAAGCTGGAAGGCTTTTTGATATATCAAATTAAGGACTTCCCTAACTCCACTTAAAATTTTCTTTTTGCATGTCCTACATCTTTGGGGTATATATGTATATATATATTTATATTACATTTTACCTTTATGAATATATATGCTGTTAGAGAAAGAGAAGTCAGAGACAAACCAATTACTAGCATCATGGTTTTTAAAAAATTGAGAAACTGTACTGACTGCTTGTAAATTTCATTATTTTTAAATCTGCCTCTGCCTCCCACATTAGTGTGAATAATGGGGAATTAGTATACAAAGACTTTGCATAGGCCCTCTAGTTATACATGTAATACATTAATATCACTATGTTGTAGGGGTTACATACATAAATGCATATATGCAAATGTGCATTTTTGGAATTCATTTTTTTGGTAAAGAGCCAATAATTAGTGTTAAACGCAGGAATATCGGAAGGATATACAAACTGGGGCCAACTTTGCTATATCTGCAGGACGTGTACACTGGGATAAGGGAGGATTAAATTAAAGTAGAAAACAAAAGCAAAAAAACTCAAAACCTGAACATAGCGAGAGGACATTTTGAGAGAAGGGTTTGGTCTAATATGGCTTAGCTGGGTTTCTGAAAACATAGACTTTCTTACAAAGGAGTAACCTGAGAAACCAATGGATAGCTAGTGGGAGGAGAGAACCATTTTGAGGAGGCCAGGGGGGTGCCAGGAAGGCAGTTGGGCCGGATGCAAAAGATTGTAGCTAGTAAAAGACCAGAAAGGACTCCGTTTTCTCTGAAAATCTGATTTCTAGAACCTCACTGACCCTGGAGCAGTGTTCTGGAGATTGGAAAAGAATTAGTTTATGTTAGATAAAACATTTTTTCATCTCTGTAATGTTCCACAGTTTCATTGTGGAGATGCTGAATACCTTTTGGTAGACTTATTCTTTGGTATCCAGCTTTGTATTCTTTGATGCTATTGCAAAATGATGTCTGGCTCTTTTAATCAAATTGTCTAGTTGTTTGCTGCTCTTGTCTAGACATGCATCTGTGTATCCAGCCACATTGCCAATAAATCGATAATTTTGAGTCTTCAAAATGCAATTAATGATACTATTTGCAATTATAACAGATTTGTCTCCTCAGTTCTAATCTTTGTTTCTGGTCTATTGTGCTAGTTAGGACCTCTAACTCAATATTAAATAGAAATCATCATCATCATCATCATCATAATCATCTTGTACCATTCCTGACTTCATTATTATTTTTAAAATTCTATATTTTTGTGGTAAGAACACTTAACAAGAGATCCATCCTCTTAAATTTGTAAGTGTATAATACAGTATCTTCAACTACAGATATAATGTTGTATAACGTCTTTACAACTGATTCATGTTGCGTAACTGAAACTTTGCCCATTGATTAACAATTCCTGTTTAGCTATCCCTCCAGTCCTGAGTAACCATCATACTATTCTCTGATTCTGTGAGTTTGACTACTTTAGATTCCTTGTATAAATTGAATCATACAGTATTTGTCCTTCTGTGATGGGCTTATTTCTCTTACGATGATGTCCCTTGAAGTTCATCTGTGTTGTTGCATATTGCATAATTTCTTTCTTTCTGCAGGCCAAATAATATTCCATTTTGTCTCTATATACATTTTCATTATCCATTTATCCATCCAAGGACATCTAGCTGTTCATCATCTTGGCTATTACGAATAGTACTGCAATGAGCATAAGAGTGCTATCTATCTCTTCAAGATCCTTACTTCGATAATTTTGGATAAATACTCAGAAGTGGCATTGCTGAATCATATGATGTTCCATTTTTATTTTTTTAAGGAACCACCATAGTCTTTTCCATAGCAGCTGCACAATTTTGCATTCCCACCAACAGGGTACAAGATTCCAATTTCCCCATAGCATTCTCAACATTTGTCTTTTGTTGTTTTGATAATAGTCACTGTGATAGGTATGAGGCAAAATCTCATTGTAGCTTTCATTTGCTTTTCCCTAATGGTTATTGACATTGAGCATTGTTACATATACCTGTCGGTCATTTGCATGTCTTCTTTGCAGAGATGTCTATTTAAAATCTTTAGCCCATTCTCTAGTCATTTATTAGTTTATATCTCAGAGTCTCTTAACATATTTTGGAAATTTACCCCTTATCAGATAAATGGCTTGAAAACATTTTCTCCCATTCTGTAGGTTGACTTTGTTGATTGTTTCCTTTGGGTTTGCAGAAATATTTTAGTTTGATATACTCTTTTCTGTTTCTGATTCTTCAGATATGTTTTTAGTGTCCTAGCCATGAAATCATTACCAGGATTAATATCCTGAAGGTTTCCCCTAGGTTTCCTTCTCTGTGTTTTATAGTTTCAAGTCTTAAGTTTTAGTCTTTAATCCATTTTGAGTTGATTTTTTGGTATTGTGTGAGAAAAGAGTCCATTTTAATTCTTTGACATCTGGCTATCTTGTTTTCCCAACAACATTCATTGAAGAGACTTTCCTTTTCCCATTGTATATTCTTGGCTGCTTTGTTGAGAATGAATTGCCCCTATAGACATAGATTTATTTCTCGGCTCTCTCTTCTGTTCTATTGATCACATGTCTGTTTTTATACCAATACCATACTGTTTTGATTACTATAGCTTTGTAATAGAGTTTGAAATCAGGAAGTGTGATGCCTTCAGCTTTGGTCTTCTTGTTCAAGATTGAATGGGTTATTCAGAGTCCTTTGTGGTTCCATATAAGCTTCAGAATTGGTTTTCTATTTATGTAAAATGTGCTATTGGGGTTTTGATAGAGATTGCACTGAATCTGTAGATCACTTTGGGTAGTATGGACTTTTTTTTTTAAACGTATTTGAAAATTTATTTGAGATTTAGATGTGAAAAATACATTATGGCATTCAGTGTGATTCATCAGAAAGAAGGTAGTCTGTACTTTTCAGGACATTTCAGTTTTTTTTTATTATTATTATGTTATGTTAATCACCATATATTACATCATTAGTTTTTGATGTAGTGTTCCATGATTCATTGTTTGCATATAACACCCAGTGCTCCATGGACTTTTTTTTTTTTTTAAAGATTTTATTTATTTACTTGAGAGAGAGAATGAGAGAGAGAGAGAGCATGAGAGGGGGGAGGGTCAGAGGGAGAAGCAGACTCCCTGCCGAGCAGGGAGCCCGATGCGGGACTCGATCCTGGGACTCCAGGATCATGACCTGAGCCGAAGGCAGTCACTTAACCAACTGAGCCACCCAGGCGCCCCCATGGACTTTTTAACAATAGTATATCTGACAATTCATAAACACAAGATGTTTTTCTATTTGTCTTTAATTTCTTTTGTCATTGCTTTGTGGTTTTCAGTGTATTAGTCTTTCACCTCCTTAGTAAAATTTATTCTTTTTGGTGCTATTGTAAATGGGATTGTTTCCCTAATTTCCTTTAAGGTAGTTCATTGTTAGTGTATAGAAATGCAACTGATTGTGTATATTGACTTTATATCCTTAAAGTTTACTAAATTTGTTTCTTACTTATAACAGTTTTTTATGGCATCTTTTTGGTGTTCTGTATATAAGATCATGTCATCTGCAAACAGGGACAATATTACTTTTCCATTCTCATTTGGATGCCTTTTTTTTTTTTTCTCTTTCCTTTCCTTTTCTCTTTTCTTTTCTTTTCTTTTCTTTTCTTTTCTTACTTTTTTTGCCTAGTTGTTTTGGCTAAGACCTCCAATACTACATTGACTAGAAGTGGTGAGATTGAGTATCCTTGCTTTGTGCGGATCTTACAGGAAAAGCTTTCGGGTTTTTACTGCTGGGTATGAAATTTGCTGTGGACTTTGCATATATGGTCTTTATTATGCTGTGATAATTTCCTTCTGTTCCTAGTTTGTTGAAAGCTTTTATCATGAAATGGTATTGAATTTGCCAAATGCTTTTTCTGCCTTGATTGAGGTGATCATGTGATTTTTATCCTTTATTATATGTGGTAAATCATATTAACTGATTTTCATATACTGAATCATCATTACATCTCAGGGATAATCCACTTGGTCATGGTGTAAGATCTCTTCAATGTGCTGTTGAATTCAGTTTCCTACTATTATGTTGAGAATTTATGCATCTATACTTATCATGGATATTGGTCTATAGTTGTCTTTTTTTGTGGTGTCTTTGCTGGGTTTTGGTATTATGGTAGTTTTATTCTCAAAAAAAGTGAATTTGGAAGCATTTTCTCCTTTTTATTTTGTTGGAGGAGTTTGAGGATCGGCATTAATTTTTCTTTAAATGTTTGGAAGAATTCACTACTTAGGCCATCTGGTCCTGGGCTTTTGTTTTGGGAGGTCTTAATTATTGATTCAATCTCTTTACTAGTAATTTGTTCAGATTTCCTTCTTCTAAATGATTCAGTTTTGGTAGGTTATATGTTTCTAGGAATTTATTCATTTCCTCTAGGTTGTCCAATGTGTTGGCATAGACTTATTCATAGTAGTCTTTTGTGATCCTTTGTATTTCTGTGGTATCAGTTGAATGTCTCCTCTTTCATTTATAATTTTATTTGAGTCCTCTTTTTTTTTCTTCATAAGTGTAGCTAAAGGTTTGTCTACTTTCATTATCTTTTCAGAAAACCAGCTTTTATTTTCATTAATCTTTTCTATTTTTTTTTTTTTTGGTCTCCATTTCATTTATTTGTACTTTGATCTTTCTTCTTTCCTTTTACTAATTTTGGGTTTCATTTGTTCTTTTTCTAATTCCTTGAGGTGTACCGTTAGGTTGTTTATTTGAGCTTTGTCTTTTTCTTAATGTAGGTATTTATTGCTACGAACTTGACTTATAGTACTGCTTTTGCTACATCCCATAAGTTTCAGTATGTTGTGTTTGCATTTTAATGTGTCTGAAAATATTTTTGATTTCTCTTTTGATTTATTCTTTTACCCACTGGTTGTTCAGTAGCATGTTATTTAGTCCCCACATGTTTGTGACTTTCCTAGTTTTCTTTTTATATTTGATTCCATACCATTATTGTAATACTAGGAGATGGGCATTTTTCCCTCTGTCCTCTGAGCTAGGCCCTGATGGATAGCCATGGTGAGTGTTTGCACACCTATGAAAAACTGCTAATTTTTTCTAGTCTTGGGGTTTCATGAGCAGGTGTTTTAGATGCCTTTGCCTTGAAAGGGAGTCTTAGAAGTTGAGGTCGAGTCCTTTTCTTTTTCAGGGTTAAGCTGGGAGTTGAGAGTTACCTCCTGATTGTGTGGTGTAGTGCCAGGAATTGGGTTTACAGTGAGACTGTGTCTCAGCCTTTCTAACCTGTTGCCCTGTGGACATTTTCTCATTTGCCTTATGTATAGGAACCTTTTGACTATTCTGGATTTCTTTCAGAAATTTCTTGCCTGGTGTGTCTATGGGAGGAGAGGAATTCAGGAGCCTTCTGTGCCACCATCTTGGTTGACCTATACGTATGTATTTTAAATTGTTACTTATTTTTTTGGTAAATTGAGACCTTTATCATTATGCAGTGATCCTCTCCATTCTTAATGGTGCTGTTTCTCTTAAAGTGTACTCTATCTGATATTAATAGTGCTATTCCATTTTTATTTTGGTTAGTATTTCTGAGATAGGTCATGCTGTACTGTTTTCTCCCAATGTTTAGCTGTCCTTATGTTTTTGGTGAATTACAAGCAGCATATACCTATTGGTCCTTAATAGTCCTTTTAGTTTTCCAATTTAGTATATTTATATTTATTGTAATTTTTGATATACTTGGACCTATTTCTATTAACTTTACCAATTTATTATTTTGTTCTTTCTTCTGTTTCTTTTTAGTTCTTTCTTATTTTAATGATTTGAGTTGATACTTATACTCTCTCCCAATAAGGCAGGAACTTAGCACTTTGTCTACCAAAGATTTTTCCACGCTAAACCCAGATTAGTGTCACTCCCCACCCCCAAGCCTTCTACATACTTACATGTAAATACTAGTTCAAAATAGCTCCTCATTATTTTGGAGATTTCACAGTTTCCTGCATTTTTATACTTCCAGTTCTTTCAGGGTTGATTTTGGCCAACAGGTCCAAACTAGTTTTACTAGATTTATATCTTCTCAGAACCAGAGCCCATTAGAGTTGCTATTTATTCTATAGCTATTTTCTACTATAATCCGCATACTTTTGTGTAGCTGGTTCCTTGAGATTACTTACACCACAGTTATGGAGATTTAGATTTATTACCAGTATGTTTTGTGTTTTGTTTTACATGAAGTACTTTGGATGAAGGGTACAAGTACTCTAATTGTTTTCTTTTTTTGGTGTGGGGGTTGTATGTTAAAGTTTAATGTAAACTTTTTTAAAGTTAAAAATTTATTTTCTCATACTTCTTAAAAAAATAACTGATGTTTATTTTAAACGTTGGAGAGATAGGCCAATTTGGAAAGGGTAATTTCTCTCCACTTTCACCACATTTTGGAGAAATATTCATGGCTACTCAAACCATTGGTGTGGTTGAGACACACAACCCTTCTTAGGTTAGTGTTGTCCACAAGTTCTGCAACACATTTCATAAATACTGACATGGACTTTTCAATGTAATGACAGTATTTATTTGTTGTCATCCACTACCTTGTTGAATTTTCCATTTTTCTTTATCTGGTACTCGACCTTATGGATTCTGAAATATTGTCTGTCCTCTAAGAGACTTTTCTCAGAAGTGAACACATTTTGACACCTTATCTCACAGCTGGTATTTCAAACCAGATTTTCTATTATGTCTATTTGTTAAGCAAATATTGCTGCCATAGAGACTAGGTTACCCTAAAGGTGTTTGGATTACACATTCTTAAAAATTCTTATCAAGACTGTGATATGTGTCAGACTTTGCCCTGGTAATGGAAGATTTAATGATAAATAAGTCCAACTCTTCCTGCTCTTTAAAATGACATTAACTTAGGGAATAGAGTTAATACCATATAAGATTCAGACAATTTGTTAGTTTTCTATGAAAATTTACTACTCAGGAATAGGAATTTTGAAGTCTGTAAAATCCTCATATTCTCCCTCCCACTGGCCTCATCAGCATAATCAGCAGGTAGCTTCTGTGCATGGATTCACAAAAAGGATGTTTCCTATATATTAAGTCTAAGCCAATGGATATGGATTACAGTAAGCATTGTCCTATAATTTGCTTTCTTTTTTTTTAAACATGGGTGTGAGAATGAGTATGGTCACCATATACCTGAACTTCTTAAATCTAGAAGCTCTTTTCTTTAGATAACAGATGAGGTGATAACCCAGTTTTACTGGCTTTGGGACCATTCCACTTCATTAGATAAATTTGTGTCTCATTTTGTTTTGATCTTTTTGTTAAGAGTTGGTCTTAAACAGTAGTAGTAACTTTCAAGAAGCCATTCTCATTTATGTTTTCCAGGTTTTTTTTTTTTAAGGGAGGGTTCACCTTACTATAGATCACAAGAACAGATGATAAATTTTAGCATTTTCTATATTATTTCAGAAGTGCCAGTAGTGTTACACTTAATTCATAATCAGTCTCTTTCAACTAGAATTGTAATTTGAGTTATTTTGATTTGCTTTGGTATTTATAATTTACTTTTGACTTTGAATTTTAGATAAACTAATGGAATGGTCTCTGTCATGAGTTCTGGGTGTGCCAGTCTCTTGACACAGTATTTGCAAATACAGTGTTTTAATATATGGATTATAATTTACAGTTTTTTCCATTCCACACCTTAATTCCAGAAACTAAGTATGTAGGATATCTGGTATTGCCAGGCTCTTGTTTATAGGCCAGATGTAGTCTAATTTGCTATATGCATATTCTGGCTAGTATTAAAAATATGGAAATATTAGAATATGGCCATAACATGATATTTCTGTCATATTGTGGGGTTTTTTGTGTGTGTGCATTTGTTTTAACTGAAGTATATTTGACATACAATGCTACGTTAGTTTCAGATGCGCAACATAGTGATTGGACAAGTCTATACATTATGCTGTGTTTTTAGTTAGATTAAGAATATATCTGACATCTTTGGTTTAGAGCAAAAGGTGTTTTGTTTAATTCTACTGAAATTAAGGGCTGAACTGTTAAGGAAGACCCTCTGACAGAGCATCGGATTTGGTGGTAGAGTCAGAGGCTGTCTTATGACTGGGTGAAAAACCTTATTTATTACCTGAAATGAAATCCTAAAGAACACATGAAAACAGATATAGTGGAACCACAGAGTGTCAAGATTTGATGGCTAAGCTCATGAGGTTCCAAAGTAACCTGTGTATAAAAATTTCATTTTTTTCTTAAAAAAATGGACTTATTGTGTGCATCTAACTTCAAGAGTGGCTCAAAAGGAAAATTGGTTTTTCTCTGCTTGAGTGAAATGGGAAAAAGCAAGTTATGGAATTTCGTATAATGGAAAATTTTATGAGAGGAATGAAATTGAGATTGGCGTCCCTCATTTGCACAACTTCCAGAGAATTTATAGCAAAGAGAAACAAAGTAGAACAAAAGAGAGCGGTCGAGTTCCACTCAAACAGGTCAGAATGAGGAAGAAGCAAAATAGTCTGGATCCTGCTAGGAAGGTGGGTGGAGCGAACGTGTCATCTTCAGCAGAGTGCTAACACAACCTGATTTTCAGAGCCTGTGTCCTCAGCCACCGTCTCTGCTGATGCTTGATGGGTGCACCATGTTGTTTAAATTCAGGTTAAATGTAATCTGTTGGTGAAAATCTGCCACTAGAACAGAGATTGATGCCTTGAAATGCAGAGATGGGCTGGGAGAAAACCTCTCCCGAATTCCAGAGCTGTTTTTCCATCCCCAGTCTGAGGGTAGAATCCTTTCTGAAGTTACCACTTGGAAGATCAAGAGAAATGGGACTTGAAGTAGTGAACATCTTCCCTATTTGCCTTCATATGCTTTATGTGGAAATATCCATATTGACGCTGAAAGGATTATTTGGGGAAACGTGTGTGTGTGTGTGTGTGTGTGTGTGTGTATTAGTGAAAATAAAATTGAGAAATAGAAAAGGTGATTAAATGTTTATCTTTCAAGAAATACCTGCCTGGTTTCAGGAAGGATTTAACGTATTATACCCTGTTAAAATGCTAGAAGTTGCGTGATTCGGGTTTACAAAAAAGATGTGAAAGCCTTGCGTTGTGAAAAGAAGCTAAGATCCTTAGATCAAAAAACCCCTTCATCACTTTGAACATCAGTTTTCTTGCCTCAGCCAACTGTTTTCCTAGGTTAAGTCTCCTGCAAGAGCTGACATGTCCTAAGTGAAGTGCGTGGCTTCTGTCTGTAAGCCGGTCTTGCATCAAATATGTCTTCTGTCAACCTGAGAAGAAGCCCCTCCCCTCCCCTTGCACATATGCAGTTCTCTCCACGTCTTGCAATTCAGAGACTTCAGGCTCAAGTGTCAGATGGGAAACTAGCCAAACCCTCCAAACCCCATTTACTGTGGGAAATTGGAGGACATAGCACCCATGAGAAACATCTGGTCTCGAAGATGACCACCCCCTGTTTTAGATGTTTCCAGTTTCAGAAAGTGCTGAGGTTGGAAGAGGATGAAGAGAACCATAGAGCAAAGCCTCATAAATTGGTAAAGGTGCTGGGAAAAGGTAGAGGCGTCCAATCATATGTTGATTCTGGAGATGGAGTTACTTCTGTGATGAGTAATGCAGGAGGCAGGGGCTGTGAGGTGACTGACTCGATGCACGTGAAAATGTATCACACTGGAAATGTGGAAGAGACATGGCTTAACCAGAGGACATGGTGGGCTTGAGATTGTGGAGGACATGGACAAACTGAGAACAAGGCCAGTTCCTCCTCACATCAGAAAACTCCCAACACTCTCTGCCGATGAAAACAGTCTTTGTGATTACTTTAGGATGTGGCTGCCAAGTCTCACATGTTTCCCCGTGAGGATGCAAATATCCTGGGCTGGCAGGTACCGTGAGACAGGGATTAGGGAGATGCTGCAAGGGATGTAGAGGGATATAATGCTAGGACATGGAATGGATGTGAAACTCTCCACTTGCTTGGTTCTCTTACTCAAATGTGTGATAGGCCTTCTGGACCTACTGTGAAATCTAATGAGCTTCTTTCAGATACAACATTTTAATTTCAATCATAAGGTATTTCCATTTATCTTTTAAAGGTATTATAGTAGTTGTGCATTTTTAATAGTGAATGTAAGGTATATTCTACGAAAGCTGGGTGACGTGTTTGTTGAATCTATTTTTTTTTGCATTCATGTGAATCCTCAATGAATGTTCTATAACCAGATAGAATACCAATTTTCTGTCTAATTTTTATCTCTCTCCTATTGTAGAAAGTGAATCGAGGTGATGTGATCAATTATTTTTTTCTATAAATCATCTTTTGGAGCTCCTCATGTGAAACAAACTAACTTTCTAAAAACAATCTCTTTGAGGAAAGGGCAGCATATGGTGGTGGGTGATGGGAAGGGATTTTTCATCTCCTGGCCAAGGAGTTTCCTATGCTGATAGATCATTACATCAGCATCCTGGGATTCTGCTCAGCTTTTCAAATGCAAGTCCTCCATTCACCTTTCTAGTCTAGTGTATTGAGGGTAGAGTGGATAAGTGAAGCACCTTATGCATCTAACCGATCAGCCTGGTGGGTGTCATGGGCTTCTCTTACACCCCACAGATTCCACTGCAAGCATTTGTGACCTCCCCCCCCCTTAAAGACATTCCCATATGTTTTGGTACAAAGACTTGCAAGCCCTTTGAATTGTGGTTTCTTATTTCATATGTTATCTGTCTTCCAGTTTTCAGAGATTCCTCGGTATATCTTAGTCCTTTTGACACTTCTTGATTTGGGGGGCTGTTAAGGATTTCATTTATCTATAATTTAATGTCATCTCTAGAGAATTTGATGAGAGAGAGAAAGGTGGGTGTCCTTAGGTCATTACTTGACTCCTATCTTGCAGATAAGATGGATTGGTACAGAATATGTATAGTCAATTTTTTCCCTAGCAAGGAATGAAAAGTCCTTTTCTTTAGAAAGAGTAATTTCCTCACTAGGAAAAAAAATATGGATTGTGTTTCTCTAGATTTAAATTGTTTTTTGTTGAAATCAGTTTTTACTTCCAATGATGTCCAAGTGCTCTCATATTTACATTTGCTATTGTTGTTTTATTTTATTTGGTGTATCTTTAACTTCTTTTCTGCAGTCTGATTGGAAGGAGAATTATCCACGTTATTTTCACTTGTCTAAGCAAGAGGAAGTCCAGTAAAGAAAGAGAACTGAAGCCAAACCGTGGAAAGAGCCGAGATGCCCTTCAACAAATGAATGGATAAAGAAGATGTGGTCCATATATACAATGGAATATTACTCAGCCATCAGAAAGGATGAATACCAACTTTTGCATCAACGTGGATGGGACTGGAGGAGATCATGCTAAGTGAAATAAGTCAAGCAGAGAAAGTCAATTATCATATGGTTTCACTTATTTGTGGAACATAAGGAATAGCAGGAGGACATTAGGAGAAGGAAGGGAAAAATGAAGGGGGGGAAATCGGAGGGGGAGACGAACCTTGAGAGACTATGGACTCTGGGAAATTAATTGAGGGTTTTAGAGGGGAGGGGGTGGGGGGATGGGTGAGCCCAGTGATGGGTATTAAGAAGGGCACGTACTGCACGGAGCACTGGGTGTTATACGCAAACAATGAATCATGGAACACTACATCAAAAACTAATGAGGTACTGTATGGTGACTAACATAACATTAAAAAAAGAGAGAGAGAACTGAAGGAGAGACCATATGGCCATTTGTCTTCTGAGTCACTTGAATTCTGTTCATTTCTCCATTTGCTGAATTTCTTTGAGTACACATGAGGATGAACTGGCATGTCATCAGGTAAGCAGCCACAGAAAAGTAGATGCCATTTACATTTTGGGTCAGCAGAAATACACATTCTAGATCAGCCAGCCATCAACCTAGAGTCAAATAGCGTGGTGTTTCATTAGGATCGATATAGGAGTGTTCAAATCAAAAGAACCTTTTGTATTTTAAAACTAGATTATTGCATAGTTCATTTTATTTAATAATCTAATTAGGCCCTATTCTTTTTTACCTTCTTGCCAACTGACCCTGTTTGTCCAGGACTTAAAGTTCTGTATTCTGGTAAGCCCCTCAGTGTATCTAGTGGTAACTGCCACTTTTAATTTACCTGAGACTTAGCTACTTTGCTTTTAGTCTTGGATGAGTTCTATGAAAATATGTGTTTTCTGTAATCCATTTTCTTAATATATATCAGATAGTAATAGAGGAATAGAGTGATAGAAGCACAAGGCTGAATTACCCATTGGTTTGGAAATTCAAATTCTCTCTTTTGTTTGTTTTATATCAGGCTGCAGGATGTGAAATAGATGAACAATAAAATGTTTATTTCTGTATTTCTGAAAAAACAATGTTGACAGATTGTAAGATAGTAAAATTGCTGCAAGCTATCACGTTAGAATTTATCTTTTTTTCTTAAAATTTGAAAGCTTTTTATTTTAGCCCATTGTTTCCTTTTCTTTGTTTTTCAGTTAGAAAATATTGCACTAGGCTGTGTGAATACTTACTTACAAAGAAATTCTGCTAAAGAATTAATGTATGAAATGAGTTCATACTTAACGACTTTTATAGAAAAAAATGAATCCAGCCATGTTGGAATATTGGAAAAGAATAGTGGTAATATTCTCATATTAACAAATACTTGTTGGGTGTGTCCTTGGGCAAGGGCCTGTTGTAGGAGTTAAAAACAAAGGCATAAGAAAATGTACCTGTGGATTAATGGGTTGACTTTCTACACAAAAGAGGTGAAACATAACATATAAGAAATAAGATAACAGTAATGAAGTTGCTAATAACATAAAACAGAAATAAATGTACTGAAAAGTAAGTGAAATGTATTGAAATATATTGAAAACTCTAACTTGACTAAGTTGAGGACAGTTTTTACTTTATTTCAATTTCTAGGAAACCTCTTCTATATCAGAGTTCTCTAGCTGTCTAGAAGGGTTTGCCTACTACTGACATCTTTTTCTGAGGCGGGGGAGTGGTAGGGAAACATGTTTCCTGGGTAGGCAAATCAAGAAAAGCTTTGTAGTGCCCAGATAGTTGGTAGAGGATAAGAAAAGCTTTATAAATTTTTCAACTACCTTGAAAGGGTGTTATACCTTTTGACTTGTCAGTCACCAAATATTTTTGATCTTGACGTCTCGCTTTTTAACCCTCTTCAAACCATCCAGGCTTTCAAAAGTTTCTCTCCCATCCCTGTATAATAATTACTGTTTGTCTAATGCTTACTGGAAGCCACATGGTGTCTTACTAGCTTTATGTACTTAATCTCCCTTAATCCTTGTGCATGATCACCCAAAAAGAATGGGTGGAGTTGAGAATTTAGCCACTGAAATTTGCTCTACTGTTGACTCAACGGTATCATGGATCATCCTAACAATGAATCCAATCACAGTTTAGTTGAGTATATTGCTGGTGATCAACACACACTTGGTGACTGACAAACTGATGACTGCTGTTGACAGAGAAAGTCCAATGCATCTTTCACATCATCCCTGTTCCATATTAAACACTTCATCTGTGTCCATTTTAACACAAGAAAGCTAATACATCTTGGGACACCTGAGTGGCTTAGTCAGTTAAGCGTCTGCCTTCGGCTCAGGTCATGGTCCCAACGTTCTGGGATTGAGACCCGCCTGGGGCTCCCTGCTCAGCAGAGAGCCTGCTTCTCCCTCTCCCTCTGCTTGCTGCTCTGCCTACTTGTGCTCTCTCTCTATCTCTCTGTCAAGTAAATAAATAAAATCTTAAAAGAAAAAAAAAAAGAAAGCTAATAAATCTTGCTGACTAGCCTTGGCAGACCCTGAAAATCAAATTGGAGAGTAGGCCTGGGACATAGGTAGTTTCAGGGTTTGGGGCTATATGAAGATGATCCCAAGTGATGCCTATCCCCATTTCTAGGAACCTCGTTCCCTTTTGAAATTTCTCTAATGCTCATTTCAAGATATGTAACCTCTTACCTCGGAATCTATTGGTTCTTCTCTATTAACCATTCTGTTGTGACAATTCAGTTCATAGTTCTAACAATCAGCTAGTCACAACTTCTTGATTGAGAATCTGTGGGTTCAGTCAAAAGAGTAAACCTGGCCATACAATTGACTTAGTAAATATTAGTTTTGAGTATACATACACGTGATTATTCATGCACATCATGGGCTTTTCATTAATCTCTAACTGATTGGAGCATACCTTTTTCATTGTCTACTTAAAAGTGAGAAATCATTAGATTCTTGAAGTGGATTGGATTCACCATGTACATTGTTTTTTTCCTCAGATACTCAGAAACACAGCAGGAGAGATGGCACGTTTATAGCATCAAGTGAGTGCAGATCTTGGCTAAATATTATCAATGTAGAGTATTTCTTACTGAGCATACAAGATGGCATGTGAAGTGTATTTATGTCATGGTGATGATTATTATTTTTTTCCAAATCCTACTGGGCAACTAATTTTTTCTAGAATAAATAAAATCATCCTCCCTCTCTCTTTTTTTTTTTTTTTTGGTCAGCATATTTTATAATGTGATTTCAAGTTAACAAAGAAAATATACTGATTCAGTTTCATCACATGGGAATATGGTCTTCTGGATTTACTGAAGACGCTTTCAGAAGTTAAAAATAATATGAATATAAAGATGGGAGTCATGATATATTTTAAAGATTTTATTTATTTATTTGACAGAGAGAGATAGACAGAGAGAGAGAGCACAAGCAGGTGGAGTGGCAGGCAGAGGGAGAGGGAGAAGCAGGCTCCAGGAGAAGCAGGCTCCCTGAGAAGCAGGGAGCCTGATGCGGGGCTCGATCCCAGGACCCTGGGATCACGACCTGAGCCGAAGGCAGTGGCTTAACCCACTGAGCCACCCAGGCGCCCCGGAGTCATGATATATTTTAGAGCTAAGGAGATCTCTTCATGAAGGCTGGCCAGTTCAATTTCTGTCAAGTCTAACCACATGTTATCATGATATTAAATCAAGAACAATAAACAAAATTCAGTGACACAGATAATGGAGAGAAAATGACAGGGTTCAGAAGCACTTTTGCTTATATGTTCTGTTATCTGTATAATTTCTAAATTCTTCCAGACATCATGATAGTGAAAGAGTCTGTGGCTTTGGTTTTAACTATCCTTTTGAGTTGATCTAAGGCAGTTTGAAGACAAATGGAATCTTTGCATTCCTGATGGGTATTTTCCAGCACAGCCTTCACATTTTCAGTACAGATTGAAAGATGTGAATAAGTACTAGCTCAACAAGCTACAGAAATAAAATCTTGAACACATGCCACAGACCTCCACAAAATCCTCCCTCTTCTTCTCGTCCTTAGAAATAGTTGTTTGAATCGAAATGATTTTTTTTTTTAACATCTTAAGGTGTTGAAGAGTTTCATGGAAACTGAGGATAGCTGTTTCTTTCAATTTTAGTAAAATTAATTTTATGAGGCTTTGGAGTTTGACAAACTTAAGGCTTACTTAGAAGCAAGTAACCCATTATACTTGAACTACTATCATATAGCTGTGTATACAGTAGTCATACTGCATTAAGATAGCTACTACCCAGAAGGGAACATTCATTTGATCTACATTTCTGTTTCCTTATCTGGAAAACAGGGATAATAATATCACTTAGTTTACAGGGTTGTCAAGAGGATTTAAAAAGTTAAATTTAATTAAGTGCTCAGCAGAATGTGATTGGGTTGGTCTCATTTCTGTGGTCTCCACTGTCTATTTAGTAAAGCTCTTTCTATCACTTTCAGGCACTTAGGTGGCTATTTTATTGAACTCCTACTGAAGAGTGCATTAAAAGAGATCTCAGAGCAGTTTAGATACATTATCTTATTTAGTCCCAGATTCTGTTACTGAGATCACAGGCAATATATACATACTGGGTCATGAATTTATTTGGTTGGGGTAAAGTATCAAAGAAAACAAGGTTAAAAGTTTAATTTTTCTTGGGACTCATCACCCAGGAGGGCACAATTAAAACTTGCCAATCAGTCATCTGTGAGGTGTCAGTGGTTTTATTTTTGTACATTATCTCAGGTGAGACTCGTCATTTTTTTTTTGCAAGCTCACAAGGTGAAGAAACCTCTATTAGGCCAAACAGATAATAAGCAGTGAAGCCTGAATTCAGACCCGGATCTGACCCATTTTCGAAGCCCGCATTCTGGGTGGTATCCTCCCCCGAGTATACTATGATGGATGGAAATTAAGACTCTGGTATGTTGTCTTAGCAAATGCAAGTCATTTAGCACAAAGGCAACTATGTGGAAGGATCTGGCTGTATGTCTAGATATCTAAAATAGAGCCTATTACAAATCCTAGACAAAAAAGCCTTTTTTTTTAAATAACTGGTTTGTGCTTTTATTTATTTATTTAGAGCGTGCAAGCAGGGGAAGGGGCAGAGGCAAAGGGAGAGAGAGAGAACCTCAGGCTGACTCTATTCGGAGTGCAGGGCTTGATCCCAGGACCCTGAGATCATGACCTGAGCCGAAATTAAGAGTCAGACACCCAACTGACTGAGCCACCCAGGCGCCCTCTGGACAATAGAGTTCTATCAGTTCGCTGTCCGATTCTCTTCCCTTCCCTGTCAAAAAAGAATCCGTTGTTGTGTTTGCTGGTATTAGCCCGTATTACAAACCTCAGAAGAAATCTGAAATAACTCTAAATTGAATCGTTTAAATAATCCATTGACATTTTGAAATTATTAGTTCAGTTTTGAAACAGATTTCATTCAAAGTAGGGGCAGTTCTTCCTATATTACAAATGTTCTCAATTCTTTAGTGAAATGGTATTCCTTTAAATTAGATCTAAAAGAAGAATGACCTTTAGTGCAAACAATTAAAAAAATCTAAAGAACTGTATATATATATATATATGACATAAATTTAATTTTTTCCCCTTTTGTTCCTCGTTTGAAAGTTAAAGTTCACGTGTACTATTTAATGAGCTCCCAAATTTTATAGATTGAATTGCCCTCTGTCTTTAGTCTGTGTCTCTCAGGGGTCACAAACCATAAGCAAGGGTTTCCACCCATCCT
>NW_027397092.1:4262762-4273551 GCF_003265705.2 Callorhinus ursinus | reverse complement strand
TGTCTCTCAGGGGTCACAAACCATAAGCAAGGGTTTCCACCCATCCTCATGCAGTTTAAAGAGGATTTGGCCCAGATTCAGAGCTTTGTTTCAGGAGTGGGCACCCGGCCTTTTCCTTCACTGCAGTTTTATTTTGAAATGCCTTCTAATTGCATCTGACAAATACATACAACCTCTCTTAGCTTAGTGGATTCCAAGTGAAGTGTGTGAAATACTTGGAGTTGATACTGCTCTTTTTTTTTCATGGGGTCCACCATCTGACTTTCTTATTCTGCCTGATTTCTTATGTAAAAATCTCTCTAAATTTTATGAGAGCCCTGCATCGGTGATGGGATATGTAGTGGGGGGGGGTAGTATGTGAGCAACTGCTCAAAAGCCAAGTGATTCAGCAGGAGGGTGCCTGTTACAAGGCTAAGTTTGAAATCTTGAAAGGAATAAAAGATGAAAATTATATTCAAATGAAGTTTTCCAGTTTTGTCTTTGATATTAAACTGATGAGGTAAATTGCTTTCAGAAGTTAAAATAGAGATCTAAAGGTTATAATAATATCAATGCAAAAATAGCCCAGAGAAAGGAAGAGATGGAGAATTCATTTAAATATGTGAATGATTTGTGGAGGTGTAATGGCCCTATTAATATTAATTATGCCATTATCATTCACTGCTCTCCAAATGGAAAATTGCCAGTCTCGATTTCACTGGCAGAGATACTGAAATGTAAATACAAGTTGACAACCTTGCTTCTGTGCATATGGGTCACCCATGACTCCTAATTTAAAACACTGTAACCAATCTAATGTTGAAACCGTCAAAGTTTGGCAGAAAAACTCAGGAAGCGAAGAACTTGTTACTTCTAAGCGTTGCTTGTCATAGTACCTTGAGCTTGGTCTTCTACTAGTTGTTGAAGTACTGATGCTACCTGGTCCCAGGTTCTGGTTTCTCTCTCTTGGGGTCTGCGTAACCCCCTGTGAAGGTGTCTGGTCAGAAAGAGAGTTCTGTCAAGCCTGGTGGAGGGGTTCTTGAAGGTAAGGAGATAGCCAAAGGGACAGTCTGTTTCTGACCACCTGGGATGGAGGGGATATTTGTTTCAAAACCCATTACTTAAACCAAAATTTTGTCTTCATTTGGGGATGGGTTAGGGTGAAGATAAATCATTTTATGCCTGAAAAACCATCTCATCAGAGAGAGGATAGTCTTTTAACTCTGCACACTGGTGCTTTTGTCTTGAAGCAATTGACATCTAATGAGGAAGAAAACAACATTTTGAAGGTTGTATTAATTTTTTTAATGCTGTGACTGTCCTTGTGTTTGGAAGATAATGTTTTTATGTGTGGTTTAAAATGTTTGATATCAAGTTGAGTTCTGAGCAGATACATTTCATTAAATTCCCGACACTTTGGTTTTCACCCCATTAAGTTCCATTATCAAAATTACCAGGCGATCTCTTAAAAGCTTAAAAGTTACATCTCTAATACTTGCACAGGTCTCTTCCTTCTTGTTCAGTGTAAAATGCTATTTTAAATGAATCAGAGTGTGTGTGTAGCTGCCAATTTGAATCCCCACATCTGGGAATCGTCCCAAGATCACACACTTCCTGTCTGGAGGAGGGATCATTCTTGGTATGAGCATCAGCAGCAGTGATTTGATGCAGTAATAAAAAGAGACATTCCTAGTGAGTCCATGTGGTTAAATATGGAAAAGGGGGCTCTGGATGTCTTGCGTCCTCGACACGCGAAGGTAGTTAAACCTCTGAATTCGAAAGTCTCCTCTTCTCTTTATAACTATGCTGCTGCTAAAGAAAGAAAAAAAAAGATTTGAAATATGGGCAGAGGGGTGTGGTGCCATATGGCAGAACAAACAAAATTACCCAAACACTTCAAAAACAAGCAGGGTGCACTTTTCCCTCTGTTCAGTAACCATATGTTAGCTCAACACGTGAGAAGCTCCCTTCAAGTTGATGCAAACAGACTCTTTGTCTTTTGGCCTCCAGTGTGCTTCCTTAAAACAAAAACCAGGGGACCTTGGAGAAACGTTACAGTGAGGTCCCTTCAGGGTCTGAATCCAAGATGGCAAAGCTTGTAGAACTGTTTTTGAAGTCAGAGAACTTCAAGAAGCAGGACGAAGATGTAGTTGATAAAAGGATCCTTGCCATCAAGAGGCAAGACTCTTCTGGGAGTTGTTTATAGAAGATGGGAGGGACATACCCCTGCCCTGATGGGATCGATCGTCAGCGAAGGACGTTTTGGTCATTACAAACAAACAGAGACATTTTTACAAAATCATGAGAATAAATTGATTGAATGAAGAAGAAATGCACTGTACGGGAAATATCGGTAAAGTGTGGTTATAGGTTATGGGTGAATACTCTTGCATCCGAACTTTCCTTTTCTTGTACGGCTGCAAAGTGTGCATGTTTTCTTGCTGACTACTAGCACAACCCCTCCTTTCATCTTTTCCTTTGAAGTTCCCACTTGGCTTATTTTAAACCTGCATATTGCTTTGGGACTAGGAAACCTTGTGCTGTCGGTGGCATCGATGATATTGCAAAATATATAAATGAAATATGTAAAATTTAATTGAGAATATAATATAAATCATAGGAAAGAAAAATCCCCAGAAGAATGGATCAGAAGAAATCAGAATCAGAAAAATCCAGAGGTCTAGAAATGGGTCTGACCAATCTGGGCTGGGGGAGACAGCATGTAGACATATCAGAGGATCCCGTGTTAGTTCTAGATTCCAATTCAAGTATTTGGTACAAGATCACTGATACTCAGTTCAAGTAGCTGTGTTAAATCGAGTAGTTGGTGAAAGCTTTAAAAGACCAAATTAATGAATGACTTGGTAATTCAGTAGACATTTTTGAATACCTAATACACGTTAGCAAACCAGTCTGGTAAACATTTTTAGTGGCCTAGCTACAGGGCAATTGGAACACAAAGTATTAGTTATTTTTGTTGTCCTCACAGCTAGCCAGGTATTCAATCCTTTTTGGAATTTTCGTTATACACATTTTAATGTTCAGAAGTTCTTTGTTTAGTGTATGGTATTACGCTAGTTATCAAAATAATAATGAGGTTGCTGTAACAACACATTATTACGGAAAGGTCAGATGCTTGGCAGTCTCAACTCTGTTTAGGTTAATAATAGTTTGGATTTTAAAATACATCCACACACTCACACAACGTAACACATGCCCACTCACATGTTCAAATACTGTTTTATTAACTGCTTCCAGAGGACTTGATTTAAGAATCCAGAGCGAAAGGAGCTTTGAAAGATCTGCGGGTGTGTAATATGAATCACTAACTGCCCATTTCTGTTTCCACATTTCTCTGGTTATCCCCGAAACGCTTCTGAACGTTCCGGCGTCTGCAACATAACCTACCCGTCAACTTGGCAGGAACACGCTTGTTAAGTTACTGTGACGTCAGGGAGGCGCGTGTGACTCTTGCACATGGCAGGGTGGCTGGAGCCCAGAAGCAGGCCTTCCCTCTCTCACCTGTTTGTTTTTAAAGTCCTTTGTGGGAGTCAAAAGTAGCAACTGCCAAAGCAGCTCAGGAGCTAACTAATCCATAGTTGATTTCAATTGATCTTAAAGTGCATGAAACACACTTTTCTCAGTGGCTGGCCCCCATTTGTATGTCAGCGCAGATCAGTGTTGAGCACACAAGTGACCCAGAGCACTGAAGGAAGAGTTGTGTTGGTCGGCTCAAAAGTTATTGGAACAGACTTGCCCTTTGGTAGAAATGCGCTGGGACGGAATAATGTCTCTTTTGCCGGAAGACAAGCACTCAAGTGATGTCAGCCGTGCTTGAAAAGGGCATTAAAGCGTCTTCTATTTAAACAAATGGAGTAACAGATTCTAATAGCAAAGCAAACTTACTTTCGAGGACTCCAGGCTGCTTTACTGGTGGATGTTCTGTAGTTTGCTTCACTTAAGATTATTTACTAATAGGACTTTCAGTAAGACTTGAAAATGTTCCATACTTACTGATTTTTTTCTTTTGTATTTATGTAATTTTATTTTTAAAAAGATTTCATTTTTAAAAAATTTTATTTTTAAGGAATCTCTACACCCAGCGTGGGGCTTGAACTCACAACCCCGAGATCAAGAATTGCATGATCTACTGACAGAGCCATCCAGGTACTCCTAGTTGATTTTTTAAATTATGCATTTTTCATATTGATTTTGTTTTGGAAAAAGCAATATAAAACATTACTACTCATTATATTGTCCAGCTATGAAATGCCTGTAGCAATGAAGTAATATGCCAAATGCTATTTCTAAGTCAGACACTTAAGGGACAACACGTTGGGGAATAATGATGATGAGTTCTAGATGGTAAGGTACAGGGATTGCCTAAACTCAAAAAGTAGTACTATCCAGGTGACCTGCAGTTTAACTACCACTTTTGTGCATGACAACTTCATCTATGTCACTTGATCTTAAAGTTGCTTATTTGAAAATAAATTATATTACTAAGGTAGTCAAAAGAAGTAGCTGCATTTCTCGGGCATTAGCCTCGTGTTGATGGTAGACCACAAATGAAATATTGGAGGCCTCTCCTTTCTCAGGTTAGGCTTAATTTTGCTAACCTTATTGTAGGCTATTACCATCTTGGTTAGAATGTAAGGAAAATATATTTTACTGTGTTTTAGTTACTCGACAAATGCATAAAAGTTAAAAATATTAGTCAGAAACAGGATAAAAAGACAGGTGTTAGAAATAAAAGAGGACTTAAAACATCATTGAGACCCTTTTATTTATTATCTGCTGTGTTCCTTTGTGACTTATTGCTCTAGTGCTGGGTTTTAAATCTACAGGTCTTTGGAACTGCTTCCTTGAAAGAGGTTTATTATGTACTTAATTGGCCTCAGCCTCAGAGTTGTACCTGGGTATTTATACAGGTGGTGGACCACAAACCAGGAGTCTCCACACCTCAAGAATCTAAGAATCTTGGACTTACTGGGAATTTACTTTGAATTCTTAAAATAAATGAATTTTCTTCTCCCCACGCACCCACCCCTAAATAGTCTATCTTTCTCCATGGAGGAGGAAAGAAAGCATTACAGGGCAAGGATGCTAGTTTTCCCTGTGAACATAGTTACAACATGTGGCTAGTGACTTCTCTGTACCAAGATTGCTGAGGAATTTGAATGGGACAACCAATGATGCTGTTTTTTTTTTTTTTTTAAAGATTTTATTTATTTATTTGAGAGAGAGAGGGAGTAAGAGAGAGGCAGAGGGAGAGGAAGAAGCAGACTCCCCGCTGAGCAGGGGCTCAATCCCAGGACCCTGGGATCATGAGCTGAGCCAAAGGCTTAACTGATTGAGCTGCCCAGGCACCCCAGATGATGCTGTTTAATAAGTAGTTAATGAAGCAGTGATTATCTTGGATGGAAACATGGAGTGATGCTGGGCACCCCCCCCACTGCAGGCTCCCAAATCCATTTGGGATCTGTCTCCCTCTCTTCATCCTTGCTGTACCCTTTGTCCAAGCCATAGTCCCAGGACTAATTCAGTTGCCTTATAACCAGTCTCTCCATTTTGCTCTTAATTCTTTCCAATTCATTTGCTGTGAAGCAGCCAGGACAGTTTTGTGGGTTTTTTTTCCTTCAAAACAAAACAAAACAAAACAAAAAACCTTAAAATGCTCCCAGTGATTTCCTGTTGTATTTGAGATAAACATAAAGTAGAATATCCTTAATATAGGATTCTGTGCAGTCTGGTCCCTATCTACTTTTTTGTCTTTATCTTGAGCTGTTCTCCCTTTTGATTAATTGCCTTCTTTCAAATATACTACTCTTAATTTAGTTCCCCCAGAGGGACAAGGCTCATTTCCATGGAAGAACCTTTACAGTTGCTGCCCCCTCTGGTAGAAACACCCTTTCCCCTACTTTTTTCCTACTCTCAGTCTAAGTGCTACTTCCCCATTAAGGGGATCTTGGGAGGACCAATTTAAACTAGATATACCCTGTGTCTTGTTTGTAGTGTTCTGGAAAAGGTTAATTCCGAGGGCTAAAACCTTATACATTTCAAAGAAAGACCCATCTTTAGGACTACTCCTAGAAGATAGATACTGAGCCTTTTAGAATTATAGATTTTTGTACCCCTGAGGCCTTAGGCTTACCCAGTGCCATTTTTTATTAAGTCTTAGCCTAACAATATGATTTATGGTGAAGACTGCTTTTGCTCTGGGGGTGGGACTAGAATCTGAGGTCAGTTGAGTTCAGTTATGCAGGAGCTACATACCTGTACGACTAGCACCCAGTTCAAACCCTGGACATCAGTGCTCAGGTGAGGTTCCCTGGTTGGTGACACTTTAAATGTGTTGTCCCACATCACTGATGGGGGAACTGAGTGCATCCCAAATAACTCCCCTGGGAGGGGACTCCAGGAAGCTTGTACCTGGTGTCTCCTAGATTTTGCCCCTTCTGCCTTTTCCCTTTGCTGATTTTAATCTCTGTTCTTTCTTTGTAATACACTATCGCTGTGAGTATAACCGCTTTTCTGAGTCCTGTGAGTCCTAGTGAATTGGCAGGACCAAGAATGATAGTGCGGACCCAAAATATCTTGTTTGTTTCCTTTGAAACAATGATCTCCATTTGTCATTCTATAGAATTGTTTTACTTTTTTTTAAAGTACTACATTCTAGTGTAGAAATTAGGCAGTGCATAATTATCTTTCTCTCCTTCTACCTAGTCCCTGGCATAGCACCATAGTCACTCAATCAAAGTTTGGGGGGGCATTAAAAAGTAAAATATACAGTGTTTGGTGAAAATAAAATTTTAAATGACTCCAAAGAACTTTATTTATTTATTTTTAGAGGTTTTATTTTTAAGTCATCTCTATACCCACCGTGGGGCTCGAACTCACAACCCTGAGATCAAGAGTAGCACACTCTACTGAGTGAACTGGCCAGGCGCTGCAAGAACATTAAATAAGATTTGGTGACCTTGTCTTCCTATTTGATTTCACCTTAAAATATTATGATTTAGTTTTAATACCTGAATAATTAGTATATAATTGGAAATAGAAAGTCACCAAGATTTCAGTTGGCTTTATAGATTTGTGGAAATTCTCCTAGCCATTTTTCACTCAGTTCTCTGAGTTCATATTTTTTGTCACATTTATATAGAATCCCTATGATAATCTGTAAATCTGAATTCCAGGGATTTTGGTATGACTAATGGGAAATAAGGGAGAGGCAAAACAATGCACACAGAATTATTTGGGCTGGCTTAAGAAAACAGAGTAACAGTGTTGTATATTAGATACCCAGAATTATTCACCTTGCATAACTGAAATTTATATCTTTTGACCAGTATCTCATTATGTCGTTTTTCTCCCCACCCCGCCTCCAACCCCTGGAAACCACTATTGTGCTTTCTGTTTCTATGAGTTTGACTATTTTAGATTCCATATAGAAGTGAGATCATGCAGTATTTATCTTTCACTGTCAGGCTTATTTCACTCAGCGTAATGTCCTCCTGGTTCATCCGTGCTGTTGCGTGAGCAGGGTTTCATTTGTAAGGCTGAACATTTCATTATGTATCTCTGTTCCTATCTATCTATACATCTCTCATCTTTCTTTCTACGCCGTGTTTTCGTGTCCATTTAGCCCTCCAAGAAATTTCATTGTTTCCTTATCTAGGCGAGTATGAATAGTGCTGCAGTGAACATGGGAGCGTTAACTATCTCTTTGAAACTCCCATTTCAGTACTTTTAGATAAATACCCAGAAGTGGGACTGCTGGATGATATGGTAGCTCATTTCTAAGTTTGGGGGGACCTTCATACTGTTTTCCACCGTGCTCTGCCAGTCAAATCCCCACCAGGGCTCACTTTGCTCCACATCCTTGCCCCCACCTGTAGCTTTTGTCCTTTTGATTAAAGCCGTTCTAACAGATAAGAGGTGATATCTCGTTGTGGCTTTGCTTTGAATTTCCCTGATGATTAGTCTTGGTAAACATCTTTTCATAAACTCGTTGGACATTTGCATGTCTTCTTTGAGCTATGTCTATTTGCATGTCTTCTTTGAGCTATGTCTATTTAGGTCCCTGGCTTATTTTTGTAAAAAAGTACTTTTATCTTGTTTTTGCTATCAAGTAGCAGGAGTTCCCTATGTATTTTGGAAGTTCATCCCTTATCGGATACATGGTTTGCAAATGTTTTCTCCCATTCTTTAGGCTGCCTTTTCACTGGGATGACTGTTTCCTTTGCTGTGCAGAAGCTTTTTGGTTTGATGAAATCCCAATTTCCTATTTTTGCTTTTGTGGCCTGTGCTTTTGGTGTCTTATGAAAAAAGTCATTGCCTGGACCAATGTCAGGAAGCTTTTATGTGTTTTCTACTTGTAGTTATATAGCTTCAGCTGTTAGGTTTAAGTGTTTTATCCATTTGAATTGTTTTCTTTTTTTGTATATAAATGTTTAGTTTCATTCTTCTGGATGTGGATATTCAGTTTTCCCAGCACTATTAACTGAAGAGACTATGCTTTTTCCATTGTGTTCTATTGGCACATTTGTCAAACATCAGTTGAGTGTAGATATGTGGGTTATTTATGGGTTATGTATTCTGTTCCATCGGTCTGTTTTTATGCCCTCGCCATACTCTTTTGATTACTGTAGCTTTATAATATACTTGGAAATCAGGTATTATAATGCTTCCAGCTTTGTTCTTGTTGCTGAAGATTTCTTTGGCCATTTGGGGTCTTTTGTGGTTGCATGTGATTTTAGACTTTTTTCCTATTTTTCTAAAAAACACCATTGGGATTTTGATAGAGATTACATTGAAGATGACCACATTCTGGGGATCTACTTACCATACAACATTGTGACTATAGTTAATATTATATACTTGAACTTTGCTAAGACGGTAGATATCAAGTGTTCTCACCTTAACAACAAACAAAGAAGATGGCAACTATGTGAGGTGATGGATATGTTAATTAGCTTGATTGTGGTGATTATTTTGTAATTTATACGTATGTTAAATCATTGAGTTGTACGCCTTCCGTAAATACAGTTGTCAATTATATCTCAGTGAAGCTGGGGAAAAAATACAATGTGGCACTAAGTGATGAGCTGTCACCGGAAGGAGAATTTTAACGCTGTGAAGAGCATAATTAATTAAAGGACTTTGTAACTTGCTCTTGACCCACATTTTAAACTGCAGAGAGTTAGTAAACCAGGACTAGAAATCTTCCAAGGAATCAAGAGGAAGAGACAAGGGCGCCTGGGTGGCTCAGTTGGTTAAGCGACTGCCTTCGGCTCAGGTCATGATCCTGGAGTCCCGGGATCGAGTCCCACATCGGGCTCCCTGCTCGGCGGGGAGTCTGCTTCTCCCTCTGACCCTCTTCCCTCTCGTGCTCTCTCTCTCTCAAATAAATAAATAAAAAATCTTTACAAAAAAAAAAAAAAGAGGAAGAGACAAAAGCTTGTCTTATAAATAGAACCGGGGTAACGAAAAATTAATTTAGGAGTTTAAAAGGCATCTGTTGTAGTGGCTGATCAGAAGTCGTCCACTATTTCCTTCATGTCCTTGCATTTATCTCCGTGTTCTCAGCAAGAATGAAGCTGTTCTTCTTCCCTTGTCCTGCATCACACCCATCATGGATGGAAGCTGATGTGGAAGGAAGTAGAGGATGGGAATTAGGGCCCATCAGAAACCAGTCATGATATGAGTCTGGTACCCGACAGTACGTACTCATTTGCAAAGATTCTCTACAGGACAGGCTACGTCCTGTAATATTAATATTATTATCATTTTCCTAAACCAGACACACTTGGTTGTGTGAGTTTCAACGTTCATTCTCTGTCTGTAAAGTACAGGGTATTGAAGTGGTCCTGTTTGTTTTTCGTCTGCCTGGTGTATGTTCCTCTTCTCATAAAGCCACTCTAGCGTCCCACTGAGTATCTGTTCTTCCCTGGCCACAGCCTGCGTGTGTGACGTTTGCTGGTCCAATTTCATACACACCCGGAAATGTAAATCTGCAATAGAAATTACAGCCAGAAATGGGTTTTCCCAGTTGCTAAGTCCTATCTGTATTCTCAGAATACCGTAATTCTTCATCTTTTCTGAGGCAAAATAATTTATTTGAATCAATGAGATACCAAGTACGGACAGAGCTGGAGCCTCAAGGTTGCAGTATTAATCTCTCACTGCTAGGAAGATCCACCTAATGAAGTGAGGCATGGCTTGGGAAAGGTCTGGGGGCTGATGGAGATGTGTTCGGGCAGATTTATTTTAGTGGCCTTGTAATGTCCCTTACGGCAATAGTGCTCTTACTCCAATTAATGCATGATCTATCAGGGAAGCAAATGCTTCTTAGTATAGTTTTCACTACAAGATTGGATCCGGTTACTGTTGCTCCACAGTAGAGTGAATTCAGTGAAATAAACTGGGTTTTGGCTGCTAAACTACTCTTCTCTTCTCTTCATTCATTGCCATTCAATAAACATTTTCAGAGTTCATACTATACAGGACACACTGTGCTGTGGGCTCATAGGGCTTCTTTCTAGGACATTTTTATGTGACTGAAGTAATCAGTTTTGCTAGAGAAAAATTTAAGAGACTTTGGGAATAAATGTCATTTCAGAGAGGTGGAGATCCATGAAGTTTTTAAAGACTTTTAAGAAATTGTGGGTCTACAAAAGAATTGTCTTTGTCAACAGCTCCTAAATATAGTCTAGGGGCGCCTGCGTGGCTTAGTTGGTCAAGCGTTGGTCTCTTGGTTTTTGGCTCTGGTCATCATTTCAGGGTTGTGAGATGGATTCCGCACCCCCCC
>NW_027397092.1:4257278-4262662 GCF_003265705.2 Callorhinus ursinus | reverse complement strand
CCCCCCCCCCCCCCCCCCCCGCCCCCAGTAGGGCTCCGTACTCAGCAGGGAGTCTGCCTGTCCCTCTCCTCCCTCTGCCCCTCCCCCTGCTTGCCTGCAGGCATGCACTCTCTCTTTCTCAAATAAATAAATAAAATCTTAAAAACCCATATTTATAAAATCTAGTATTTCACCTCAGAAGATAACTGACCTGAATTCTTCTAAAATCCATTTACGCCTTTTTCCCCATCTTTGCACCCATGGAATAGTCCATTCCTTATGATAATCCTTCTCTAGTTAATAGAGTTCGTGAAAAATCCTTTCTGTAGTTAAGGAAGCTATGAAGTCACTTTTCAGCCTTTTTCTTCTTCTTCTTCAGGCTAGGTAATCCAATTATGCCAACCTTTTTACCGTAATTAAATGAAAGGGTGCTGCAGAAGACTTTAAATCACATCCCTGAATATCCCTGATCCAACGAGGTGCCCAACAAGGAGAACTATGGTTAGTGGCCTAGAAAAGCTAAAGAGGTTTCATGTTCTGTGCTGTTCTGTTCTGTTCTGTGCTGTAAGCCTCCATCTGGCACAGACTTGGAGGAAACACACAAAAACCCCATTCCAGCCATTGCCTTTCAGTGGGTCCTGACCCGTGAGAGAATGACCTGAAACAGGTATGATTCATGCCCCACTGATGAAAAAATTCCTGAACACAGGCTAGTCAGTGTGTTTACAATAATGTCCTAAAAAAAATCAGCTTCTGGATCTAGCACATTTGAATCCGAGGCCCGCCTTGTGTGTGGGTAGAGCAACCTTAGAATTAGCAGGTTAGGCGATCTCATCTGTACCTTGCTATCCTGTGTCTTCTGTCTTCTGCCGGGGTTAGGAGAGGGGGTGGTGGCCCCATGGTTGTATGACCTTACCATCTTGCCGTGAGTCAAGGTATGTGCCTGCCCTTGGTATCTCTCTCTTTTTTTTAAAAGATTTTATTTAATTGACACAGAGAGAGAGAGAGAGAGGGAACACAAGTGGGAGAGGGAGAAGCAGATTTCCGCCAAGCGGGGAGTCCGATGTGGGGCTCAATCCCAGGACCCTGGGATCATGACCTGAGCTGAAGGCAGTCGCTTAACTGACTGAGCCACCCAGGCGCCCCCATTGGTATCTCTTTAGCTATAACTGGTCTACAATTTTTTAACAGACTCAGATATTACCTTTAAAACAGCTGATAGATTTTAACATATTCTCTACATATTTTAGATAAAATATACGTTCCAAATAACTTCATGTTCATATGCACTCTTTCACCCCCTCCCCCCTTTTTTTTAACTTCTGACTGCTATCTAAACCTTAAAATAAGGAAGAAGGAAATTACTCTGGTGGTCCTACACTCCCCCTACTTCCTAAACTGAACAGGGAGCTGACCTGAGATTTGAATCTGGAGCTATGTGACTTCTCAGTTTCAGTGACTTCTGGTGCCACTGTCTTAATAATGGGATGTCCTGAGGGCCAAGACTGGAATGAAGCAAGAGAGATGCCCAGGGTGCATGCAACATTTAAGGAGGCACCAACTCACAGAGTTTACTAGCCTCCTAGCCGGGCCCTCCTGACTTTTTCCTGGTGAGGTATGAAGTAGGCATACAGATGTACTAGAATGTGGTTGGAGGGGGGCATCACATGTTAGCTGTAGTCCTGGAGCAGTCTGACTCACATATCCATGGAATAAGAATTCTGTGGGTCCAGGAGAGGGACCCTGGGTATCAGCTGTCTGTGGGTAAATCAAGATCTCTATTCTGGTCCTTCAGATTTTTTTTTTCTCCTCTTTTGACTTGTGCTGATATTATGGACTAGATTGTATTCCCTTAAAATTGATATCTTGAAGTACTCATCCCCAGTACATCTGAATGTGACTGTGTTTGGACCTTAAAGAGTTAATTACGATTAAAGGAGGTTATATGGTGGTGCCCTTATTCGCAGAGGTAGAGACCCCAGAGATGTGTGTGCACAAAGTTAAAGGCCATGTGCAAGCCAAGGAGAGAGGCCTCAGGAGACACCAAACCTGTCAACACTTTCATCTCCGACTTCTGGTTTCCAGAACTGTGAGAAAATAAATTTCTGTTGTGTAAGCCACGCAGTCTGTGGTATTTTGTTGTGGTAGCCCTAGCAGGCGAATACAGCTGATCATATGGCCGATGCAATGCAGAACAGTCCTAGTACATGAAAAATTTCCCCTCTTAGGCCTGAATATGACCTTCTCGGGCACTCCTATGGACTCTTAGTTTTTAGCATTTTATTCTCTACTCTTAAACTTCAAAGAAGCTGTTCTTGGATTAAGAAATCCCTTTATGAGTTATAATTAGAATTTGAGGCCCAGCCAAGAAAGACCTCTAGAGGCTTCTCTTTGCTCTAGGAATAGGATTGTAAATTTTAATGGATCATCTCAATGTTCTCTAAGTTCGAGGCCATGCCCAGTCCCTGCTGTTATTACCTTCAGTAGAAAGAAAAAATTGACTAGATGTCATTCTTGAGTGATGGACCATGCCTCTCTTCCAAACAAAAAGCTGGCTAATTTCCATAATGTTCATTTCATGATCAGGATCATTCATTTTTCTTCCCAGTTCTTTTCACTTAATTTAAGGTTAAATCACATCTATTCTCTTTGCTCTTAAAAACACACCAGTGTGTAGAAACTCCAAAAATACATAACCAAAAGGACCAAAAGAACATCCCCCCCCCCCCAGGGGATAAATATCTGTCATGACTTTGGTGCTGTTGAGAACCAGGATTGATTCCACCGCCGATCAGCTCAAGTATCCATATCTACAAAGGGAAGGTATTGTACTAGGTTGGTCATCTCTAATTCTGTTATGTAAAGATTCTATAACAAGAGATAAAGAAAAATAATTGGAAAAACTACGTTATTTGTTCAGATACTAGCAGGCTAGACCACATTTCCTGAAGCTCCACTCTCCTAGCCAAGTCAAGAAATTCAAAGTGAACCTCTCGCAACTATATCCCAGCCATTGCTCTAGGCAAGCTATATTCATTCAGCATTTGAAATTTACACCCTAAACCAAGATTTTCCAACCCAATGCCTATCGGTCAGGATGGGGGCAAAATGGCGGCAGTGGTGAGCTGAAGAACAGTGCACATCAACTGTCTAAAGGGCTCACCCAGGATTTTGCCCTATATGATATTACTGACCTGCAAGATGAGGGGATCCATGGTTGCTAGATCTTCAGATTTTTCTGAGAGAAGCCAGACATCCAAAGTTTAATATCACATTTCATAATCCTAAAGTGTTAGCAACCATAATTTTTTTTGAAACTCTATAAGATAAATAAACATGTCTGCCATCATTTTTTTTAAAAATAACCCTATAGTTTTCAATGGTGGAGCTATGCAGACATTCCCTGACACTGGGTTCATGTTGTCCGCCTTTGTGGGAAATCCGTGTTCCCCCAGGGTGTAGTAGATTCTCAGGGCTTCTTATGTATTTGTTTTATTATTTTTGACTTGGCCTAAAATTTCATTTGAGCAAAGGGTTGTTTTCATAAATAGATGTGAAGTGTTTAAAAGTCCTGGGCACATCACAAGCACTACTGAAGTGTTAGCTACTGTTGCTAGTAAAGAGTTGGTAAGACATATTCTGTAGGAATCATGAGTTAATGTCCTAGTTTTTCTACCATATTGTTCTGGAGAAAGACCATCCTTCAATTTCATGAAATTCAAAAGCATTTTAAAACATCTTTAAAGTTTTTATGATAGTCAGAAATAGCTATACTTTATGTAAGGCTCTAATGTGCAAAAAACCAAAGAGAGTCTTAGCTAGTTTGCAACCTCGCTTTTGCTATTTTTGCTTTTAGATTAAAAAAAAAAAAAGTGTGCAGTTTCATTTTTTATCTAGGTTACTCACAGCTGGGCTGACTTGGGGGATTTTACCTTTGGATCTGAGAGTACAAATATTTCCATCAATATTCTATTTCCCAAAGGTATGCTAATTCTCATGAATAATCACAATGATCATGGCAAATTTTTAGAGATTATAACTGAATCATTCCTCTGCAATTGCTGTAAAGAAAGTCTGTAGTAGAAGCTACTTAACTTGAAGATTCTCTCACATTCTATCCAGCCTCTGACCTACCTTTCTGGGAATGCACACTGGCAGTGAGGAGTGTTACACTTTCTTCCTTTGCTTGCATCATAACCTGTGCCCAGAATGCCTCTCATTTCCCTCTCATTGTAAAAGTCATTCCCAGCTTTAAATCATGGTTTCAAATTCTGCCTCCTCCAGCTAACATTTCTTCAATATTATAAGCACCCTCTGCCAGCCTTGACATTTTCTTCCTTTGAGACCTCATAGCTGCTTATTTTATCTTTGAAGGTATTCACCAAGTTCTTATTATGCATGTCCACATACCTTTTATAGCTCCCTACTAGATTTTCTGCTTTGTGGGTGTATATAGATTATTGACATTTTACGAGGCATTATTGCACATCTGATTAAATCTATTAGAGGTATTGATTCTTGGTTCCTTTCTTCCTCCTACATGTTAAGCCCTTCTATGCCCAGTGGTTCCGACAGCACCTCTTAAATATTCCTCCAGTTTGAGCTGAACACTCAAGTGGTATTGGGGTGAGCAATTTTCTCTGAACTTGTTCTTACAGATACTACCATGTGTTGCCTCTATAACATTCTATTCTCTCATTGATATATCAAGTTATTGGTTATCTTAGAATGTTTATTGATTCCCTTGGGGATGGGGGTAAATTTAGAATATGAAGCCTGTCATTATTTAACCTTGTCATAGTTTCCCACAGAAATCTGTGTAAACCTTGATACTCACTTTGCTTAGTCTTTTGGGTGAAACTTTATAGAGTAATGTGGTCACAAAGTGGCTTTCAAATGATCTCCCTGTTGTCTTCTGAGGGCTCACAGTTGATGCTGGAGGACAAGCATCTCCAAAGCCAGCTCAAATGTCAAGGGAGCTGGTCTTCTCTTTCCTACAGCTAAGGTGCTCAAACGTTTCTTTTTGTCTGGAATAGAACTCAGTTATGCCTCTCATCCTTCTGTAACTATTAATAGGGACCCCTTGCACCCTCAAAAGTGTGTCAGTTTAGATAATAAATTATATAGTCTCTCTACTAATAATAGCCTTCTCTTTATTATGAAATGCCAGTTAATACAGTATTGAAGACCTGTGAATTGAGGGGCAATCAGGAATTAAATTGGAATAAAGAAGGATTTGCTCCTTAGAGCCGGGACCTCTTTCTTCTGAGTTCAGTACATTCAATAAGATCCTGTGGGCAGAATTAGTTCTTATCTCTATAAGGTTGACCTGATGTCTCCACAGGGCTATGGCAATGTGTGTGTGTGTGTGTGTGTGTGTGTGTGTGTGTGTGTGTGTGTGTGTG
>NW_027397092.1:4235093-4257268 GCF_003265705.2 Callorhinus ursinus | reverse complement strand
GTGTGTGTGTGTGTGTGTGTGTGTGTGTGTGTGTGTGTGTGTGTGTGATGGATACGGATGTAGAGGTGGGTGCTATTACTGGTAATACAAATGCTCTTCCATAATGGCGTTGGCACAGTTAATGAGTGTGGTAGCCAAGGAACCCAAAAGCTTTGGTAGCCAACCTTGGTGGCAGTGAGAAATGCCTAACACTGATCATTGTGGCAGAAGAGGCACCTTCAGAAAGTTTTTGCCTCCTGGCAGATCCCTTAATTTACTTAGGGGACGTGGGTATTTCCTTTTAGGTGAATCTTCTGTTTGGCTTTGTGCAGATTACTTTATAAACATCAGGATTCACGTGCCCATTTTTTTCTTCTGAGCTCTATTTTGTAATATTTTAAACTTACTTGTCCTTCCAATGCCCTTGTGAGCTAGAACCTCATGTTTGAAACTTGGAGATTATGCTCCTTTTCCTGGACATCCAGTGACAGTGCTCTGCAGCTGGAGTTAGAGACAACATTCAAGATATGTCTGAAAAGAGACAGAGAATTTACAATAAAAAGAAAACTAGATGTCAGAAGACTCACTTTGGGGTTTGACTCTAAAAGCTCCTAAGTCAAGAGACTTGTAAATATTTCTTAGTCTTTTATTCTTAATTCCCAACTCTTCCTCCATCTACCCGGCAGATTCTAAACTATGTTACCTGAACACAAACCGATCTAATTGATCAGCTTAGGAACGTGATAACCTGGATGTGATCTGGGGGCTAATGGAAAACATTATGGAAAAATTAAAGTCATCAGTGATATTTCCTGAATTCTCTGAATAGATTCTGCAGTGTCATGGTTAAAAGCATGAGCCCCGTAGCTCGGCTGCAGGTGGGGGGTGGGGGGGTGGGGGGTGAAGTTCCCATCTCCCCACTTATTAGCTGTGTGATCCATACCAAGTTCCTTTGGTCTCCAAATCTCAGGTCCCCATCTATAAAATAGGCATTTCAAGATCTGCCAAATGACATCATAGAAATTGTATGTAAGATAAGGCATTTCAAGATCTTAGCATTGTGTGTGGACATGTGAATGACCAGGTATTTTTATTAATCCTATGTTTCTGATGCTTTGACTTCTGCAGTGTTATGGATCCTGGAGAGACTGCTCGTCCCAGGGCTAGCCAGTTCCTAAAGATAATACATGACTCACCTGTGAGGTGAGCGACTCAGCTTTTATACACGGCAGCTAACTAATTCAGATCCAAGCCCTCTCCTCTCCTCTGTCAGGTTCAGGTTCTTATACTCAGGGCCACTAGTTGTCTGTCTTCATCATCCCAGGGTCAGGTATCTGACAATTAGGGACAACCCCTATACGCCAGAGCCCGCTGAAATGACTCAAACCAGCCAATCCTAAACCCGATTTCCATGTCTCATCCATTTCTTCCTATGGAAACCACAATAAAACTCTTGCTTCCAGTTTCCCCTTACTCCCTCTGCCTCCTGACTGCCCCCGGTGCTTCCCTGTGTGGCACTTGTGGGACTGGTGTGACTCTCCTCTTGGGAACCGTGGGCAACAAATCATCTTTTCAAGAGAAATCATCTCCTTATCTGTTGGCTGTCCCATACCTGAAAAATAATAAAATAGACATTTTAAGACAGTATTTTAAAATTATTATTATTGTATGCTAATAGGGAGGACCTTACATCAATTTGTTATCCTATAGCTAAATGCCTATCCACTAATGTCTTCATGTAGATAATTTCTCAAGGCAGAAAAAAACCACCAAATTTTGGATTTTTGCTTAGAAGTTGGAGGACTTAGAAACTGGGAGATTGAAATTCTAGATTTAAATCTGTCACTAAATTTTACTGAGGAAGTATTACAGATCCCTTCCTTTTAAAATAAATAAAACAATACAATTAGATTGATAAAAGCGTCATTTATATAAAAGGATAAAATGCGAGTGGCTCGGGAAGAGTTTTAAAAACACAAGATGGGAAATAGTATGCCACATAGTGAAATCAGTGACCCGATTTGACAAAGAATAAAGAGCCATCCCATTTCCATTGATCAAGAAATGTTGGATATCATCTCAATCATTTTAGGCAAGAAAAATAATGAGACAAAGCTATTATGGAGAATACATCTAGGGAAAAACATGCTAAACTATAAATGAACAATGCCTGTGATGAATTATGCATGATTTTAAATTAGTTAATGAAATAGATTCATATTAAATGATAATGAAGGATTTCTGGTTCTGGTCTTGAATTCCATACCAAAGTAAATCACTGTGCTAGAATTCCTACTGAGAGCCGTGGCAGGGTAAATCTCGTCATGTGGCCCATTCAGTGCATCCACCCTAATGAGGAAGGAGGACGTTAGAAGTGTTGACATGCTGGATTACAGGAGTGAGGCTACGGGTGAGTAAGGGACTGAAATGTGGAGAAAGAGCATAGCATGTAGGTCCTTGCTGAGGATGACATTGTCAGCAAAGTCATTTACAGCTCAGTCCCCACATGGCCTGCAAGTGGGGCTCTGTTTTCTCCTTGATGGATATGACCTCTTCTAGCCAATTACCCATTTGGTCCATTTTTTTGATGTTTCTTTAGCATCTAGCATTTTGTTTTGGAGGTTTCCTTTTTTTTCCTTGCTTGGTGGCCAGTTAGCTCAGCTGATGATAATGAGGCTATTGGTCAGTCCTGAAGGCAGCAGGGAGGGTCACTGGTCATTTGGCAGTGTGTTCTCCATGGCTGGAGCCAGCTTTCAAGCTTATTTGCAAGAATAGTGGACTTTTTTTTAATACCTTCTAAATGTCAGGAGCTTCCCATGCATTCTAAAATCCCTATATTTTCCCTTTGAGCTGAGTGTTTTCTATCACATTTTTCTAGTCAAGAAATCTGGGCTCATGGAGGACAAGTGGTTTGGCCAAGTCTCATACCTAGTAAATGACCAAGCTAGAAAGTGACGTCAAAGCGATCTCATTCCAAACCCTGCACTCTTACCCAGTGATTACTTCTCAGATGTTCACCTGGTCATGGGGGAGTGTGGGCAGCGATAGAACTATATGCATTAGAAACACTGAGCACCACTGGAAAAACTCCCAAATATCTTGTCTACTCACTGCTTCATCTTGACGTGTGGAACATGGCACCTTTGCATTTGGCTCCATGTATTCATGCCTGAATCTCTTTCCTGACATTTCCGGAGGTTAGAAACAACCAAATGACCCATCCAACAACTGCTCATCCTAGTAAATTAAAAGCAACCTCTGAGTGGTGTCTGGGTGGCTCAGTCGGTTAAGCATCTGCCTTCAGCTCAGGTCATGATCCCAGGGTCCTGGGATCAAGTCCTGCATTGGGCTCCCTGCTTAGTGGGGAGTCTGCTTCTCTCTATCCCTCTGCCCCTCCTCTCTGCTCCTGTTCTCTCTCTCTCTCAAATAAATGAGTAAAATCTTTAAAAAAAGGAAATAACAGAAAACAGTATGCATTGTTATTTAAAAAAAAAAAAAAGAAACCTCTGTGAGGGGAGTGAATACCTCAGACACACCAGACGTTTTCTGGCTACTGTTGAAATATCACTTACCTCTTCAAGGATGTGTACTTTTCTCATGCCCAGCTTTGGACACAGCTCGTAGATAGGGAAGCTCTGGTCGACTCTTTGGATCCTCTGGTCCCACTTCAAGACTCAGTTAAATTTCTCTCTAATCTCCTGACTGACATGGTAGCCCACAACCAGGAATTCCTCTGTGCCAATTTTCACTTGTTTGGTACTTAACGTTAGAGGCAAGGTATTTCTGGCTCATTATTTCTGTTGGTACACCATGTCCTGTGAACCTTTGAAGATTGTGTTCCTTTTTGGCTTCTCCAGACCCTTCTATAATGCTTGGTCCATTGGAGATGCTCAGGAAATACGGTTACTGTACTCCTATCCAGTAGGGGAGATCTGAGGACTTTTGCAGGTTCATCCACTGAAGTGTGTCTGAGCATTATAACAAATTTCAGGTTATGGTAGATTTAAAACTATTCCATAGCAACATTGCATGAATAACTCAAGCTGCAGAAGCTGTCTAAATTTATAGTTCCAGGGACTACAAAACACCTTCTTCTAATCAGGGAAGATGATCTCAATTAAATGGAAGCATAAAGAAGAATCCTGGCTTTGGTGATCACGGGATCTCAGACTGCTTAGGTCCTTCTTTGCCCTACTGTGCGTCCCCACATGTATCCTGCATGTTAAGCTTCTTAGGGATTGAGCTCAGTATATTTGTTTGCATGTACTTGGCTGTATGAGTGTCTCAAAATCCATGTTAAATGTGTATCTAATCTCCACAGTTCTTTTTTGTTTATATACATACAGGCAGAAGTAAAAGCATGGCTTATCTGAATTGTAAATGATTTGGTTTTTCCACTTTCCCCCTTTTAATATGAAGAAATCAAGCAAAGGCTTTTTGAAGATTATCCTGGAAGCCAAATCAAAGTCAAGTGGCTCTCATTAACAATTATAATAATCCAAATTATAATAATCAAGTAATTTTCCATTAGGTCCATGAATTCGGGAAAGGGTCTCTCTTTAATTGGTACTGCGTGGTTGTTAAATTTCCCCTTGAACTGAGCATATAGAAGTAGATTATTTTTCGCAGAGTTTCTGAATGTGACTGAGTGGGATAGAAGCTAGCTTTTTCTCTCTGGTTTTATTATTTATGTCTTCTGTGTGCATTTTCCCTCTTAATCTTTCATAAACACCTCTTATTTGATTCCCCATGTATCCTGGTGAAAGTATATGACTAATGCAATTTTAAAATAATTAATAGAACAGAAACACTGATGATACCTCAGTTTGTTGTTACCTTTTCCTACCCGTCAGTTATAAATCTCCTCATGCTCTGTGACTAGAATCATTCATTATGAAACTTTATGACCTCATTTTCAGATGATTTCTTTAAGGTGTTCTATTTGAAACTCCTAAAAACATGCCTCTGGACATAATGTTTTCACACAGCATGTGTATTATTAATTTTTGAAAATGCGACCTCCAAAACCTATTACATTTTGTCACACTGTGATGGAAACATTTACTCCTGGAAATGGTGTTGGGGCCATAAAGGCAAGCATCCTCCAAAGCTGTGCCATTATTGTCACCTTATCCATGTGTACATCTTCTTCCTGCCAGTCACCAGCTTTCATCATGTCAGCAAGTACATGACAAGGCAATGACCACATTTAGTTTTGCAGAGGTTCATTTTGGGAGTTGGTATTTTGTGTGAGCCCTTCCCGACTGTACGTATCACCTCGGGCTGCCGTAACAGAATACCACAGCCTGGATGGTTGGAACAACAGGAATTTACTCTTCATAGTTCTGGAGGCTGGGAAGTCCAAGATCACAGTGCTGGGTGATTTGGGTCCACCGTGAGGGCTCTCTTCCTGGCTTGCTGATGGCTGCCTTCTCACGGTGTCCTTGCCTGAGGTGGGGAGAGCCTGAGAGAGAGCAAGCGAGCTAGTAAGTTTTTTGGCGTCTTTTCTTATTGGGGCATTAAATCCTATCATGAGGACCTCATCTAAATCTGATTTTGTCCCAAAGCCCCGTCTCCAAATACCATCCCCGTAGGGGTTAGTGCATCAACATAGGAATTTTGAGGGAATACAGTTCAGGTCATAGCACCTATTCTATTAAAGCCATCATAAAGGGATAAAATTTCAACATGAATGTGAACTCAGCTCTGACCTTTCCCCAGAGCCTGGCCTCCTCTGGTCTTTTCAGGTAAGCAGGCTTTCATCCTGTTCCCATTCTCGGCTCTTCCTGTGCTCAGGCTGCGCCCCCTGTTGGACGTCTCCCCTGGCCCCATCATGCAGTGTATGCCCACATTTTACTTGCCATCCGAAATACATCTCAAATGCCACCCCTTCTGTGAAGCATTTTCTGCTTCTCATAACCAGAAATCACTTATTCCCACTTTGGTGCCCCCCATGACTTTAACGTGCACTCTGAAGGCATCTGCATCCCAGGGAGGGGCAGTCCTGCCTGCATCAGCAAGGCCCTGAGGTCAGAGCATCAAAAATACAGAAAATCAGAAAATATAGTTAATACACCTTCCTTTGCTGGAAATCCGTCTTAGATAATTCCCTTGGCCAGGTTGCCCACTGGGGAGATCAGGAATGAGCATATGAAACTGTGAGCCAAATTGGAATGACCTTGGCAAGAGGAAGGTGGGGAAGCGGAGATTGGAAGGTCCTTGAGAGATAGTCTCTGGTCCTCGGGATTGCTCTCTTCTCTCTCTGCCCCTTCTCTCCCCACTTGTCATGGACCCCTTTGCCTCCACTCTTGATTTTCTCTTCCTCATAGCTATTCCCCACTTGTGTCTCTTCTGCTCATGATTTCCATACAAATGCCCCGTCTGATCCTTTGTGACCCCATTCTAGCTGTGTCCTCTCCTGATACAACTCTCAGCTGCTGATCCCACAGTTTGCATTCCTAGGAAAGGACTGTGTTTGGCTTCATGCAAACCTGGTAGAGCAAAGACCATGGTACCTAGGTATACCAGCAGTTTCCCCCAGAAGAGGTGGTGGCTATGGCAGAGTCCAGGATTAATGAGTGTGGTCGATATCGAGCTTAAGAAGGGGAAAGACATGCACCTTTACCCTCAAGGAGGCTCCCACCTGGAAGAGGGGAAATGGTCCATATGAATAATATAATTCTTGTGAAAATCTCTATCCAGAACAGCAGAGTGATATATAGATAACATTCCTTTATTTATGATGATAATAATAATAATGGTAATAATAACATCTTTTGTGAACATATAACTTATTAAGTGCCAGAAATAGTTCAAGGAGTTTTATGTATATATTCTCACTGATTCCTCAAAACAACCCTTTCAGGAAGGTTTTATTAATATAATTACTTTACAGATGATAAAATGAAGGCACAGAGAAGTTAAGTAACTTGTCCAAGGACACGAAGAAAATGACAGAACTAAGATTCAAACCTAAGAATTCTGACGTGATGGTCCATGCTGTTAACCATTCTACTGTACTTCTACTGTAAGTGGACAATATGTTCCATATTCTTCCAGAATTTAAGAAGAGCTAAAGGCCTGGACATTAAGCAAGTCAGTAGCACATGCGAATCATTTTACTTGATATGTAACTTATTTGAATATTAGTAAAATTATTACTGTTGGCAAGTGACTTTAGGCTAAGGGAAGAATACCACTTACAAGATGGCAATGTGATGTGATTCATATGCGTGGTTGATATTTTTAGACCTAGTCATAGCTTTGAGGGAATGGACATTTGGGAAAGTACACACAGTTGTCCTGGTGACTCAGGCTTACCTTCCCCCAAGAAGTCTAAGAGCAGCCGTATAAACAGGATTCACTTCCTTTCTCTCTCTCTCTCTCTCTTTTTTTCTCTGCCTTTTTGTTGGGAAGCAGTATAGTCTTCCATGGGGGGAAATATTACATTAAGATGCAATAGAAAATTGACTTAAGTGAGATTTCACTGAACCAGCCACAGTTTTAACCCTGCCTCGTTCAAGCAAAAGAACTCTCCGGCATTGAACCCAAACAACCAGATGGTGAACTCATGCGTACTATGCATGTTACTGCTCACGTATGTTTTCCAGCATCTTGGCTGCCAAGGGATGCCACTGATAGCATAAATATGTCATTGATAATTTGTCAGTTTGCCTTACTAATAACAGAAACTGTAACTTGCAAAATGATTAAAAAATTAGCTAAGCAATAGCTGTCAACCCGGAAATTTTGAAGACTGCCTTTTCAATAGAACAAGCATGAGGATAGTGAGTGGAGTATGAATTCTTTTGGATCTCAGGGGGTACCTACCCCTGGGCTACAGAGCGGACATGCAATTTCTACTGATGGCTCTTAAGAAGAGCCCTGTGACTTCAGTGGCTTTCCGAAAAGGTCAGTATGGAAAACAAAGATAAGGCTTCCACCAACATCTTATAGTATTCCAGAAACATTTATTTTCATTACTGTATTTTTTTCTTATTATGTGTATGCATGTTCCAAACCTAATATGCAGAACAAAATCATTCTTTGAAAAGAATTGTCTCCATTTTATTGAACCAAGATGTAACGTGACCTTTTAGAAGAGAACGGACCCCATCTCATGTTTTGTTTGTCTGCTCCGTGTATAAAATGAATGCCATCGTGTGCCTTGAACAAAGCAAGAGACGCATAGAGCCACCTCGAGAAATACACCGAGTTGAAAGATTTACAAATGGAAAGCAGTGTGAGGAAAGATACATTGTTGATTATGCGGTTTCAGAAGCTGGGTCAAGAGAGAAGGAGTATAAAGAACAAGATACCCATTTATAGCAGAAAACAGAGAAAGAAAAATCCCCCTCTGGAAAGTCACTCCCTTAATACTGAGTAAGTGGTCACAGTCTACTTGCCATAACCCACAGTTCTTCGGCAATATTTTAGTATATTCCAGAGATATCACCAAGATCTGCTGTGCATACAATTCTACTTCAGCGCCTTCCCAATTGGCCAAACTTCTCCCTTTTATTTATGAGTTTGATTAAAATGTTAACAAAAAACGCAGCTAAACCCCAGATAATGTGCTGGCCTGGGAATATGGCGTACAAACTGCAAATAAATGTATTTAGTAAGATACTAGTATCTTGCTTCTGAAGTACATGTTAAAATAAGACGGCGCTGAGCCCTTTGAAAAGGAAGTGGTTTTGTTACCTTATTTACCGATGAGGTTTTATCGCAGGCCGTATTATATTCTGACAGTTCTATGGTGAAAGTGTATTCTGATGCCATTTAGGACTGTGGAGTGGTGCTAAATTCTCAGATAACAGAATAAAACTGCTTGGAAAACCTATGTTTAAGTCAAATATGGTTTGTCCAGTTTGGTTCAGAGTGACTTTGCCTCAAAAGGAAAAGGTGCAGTCCCTTGAAAGAGGAATGATGTGTTTTGAAATGGGAAGAGGAGTTAAAAAAAAAAAAAAAAAAAACAACACACGGCTTTCAGTGTTATACGTCAGTTATATCTTAATAAAACTGGAAAAAGAAGTAGAAAAACAAAAACAAAAACAACCAACCAACCGTGGCTTTGACCTTTTAGAGAGAAAGTGTGGCAGACTCTGGGAGAAATCAAAGGCTGGGCATCTTTGTCTTTGTCCTACATGGAGCGCAGGTTGGGGTGTGGGATGTGGGACCGTGTCTTCTTACTTCCCTCAGGACTCCTCCTGGGCCCTGCGAAGGGGCTCCAGTACCACCAACATACTTCGTTTCTTCCTCTCAGCTCCCAGACCTCCCTGCAGTGAGATGCAGTGTGACCTGGGAGCTGGTCCCAGGAGGGGATTCTCACTGGCCTTTGACATCCCAGAAGGCTGCTGAGGGGACAGATGTATGGCCTCGGGTACTTTGTACCACCACTTCCTGCTCTATCCCCTGTCCTCTTTCCTGTCATACTCTCATGAACTTTCTTTTCTTTCTTTTAAAGATTTTATTTATTTTTGTGTGTGAGAGAGGGAGCGAGCAGGAGCAGGGGGAAGGGGCAGAGGGAGAAGCAGACTCCCCACTGAGTAGGGAGCCCGATGTGGGACTCGATCCCAGGACCCCGGGATCATGACCTGAGCTGAAGGCAGACGCTCAACTGACTGAGCCACCCAGGCGCCCCGTCATGAGCTTTCTATGGGGCTTCTTAGTCCTGGCCCCTGGGTCTTTCCGATCATGCAATGAAGCCATTGCCCATGGGCCCTGAGTCTGATCTCATTCCTCAAACCTGATGGACAAAGTGTGAATATGGAATCCTGGCCTGAGCCCTGTTATGAAATGAAAGGTCATTTTTAGCATATGAAATCCTTGTCCCTCGCTGTAAAAAATTGTTCTCGCTCAGTATTAAACTCTCGCTCTAAAATTTAACAACTCTGCAATTTTTATGAACTTGTGAAACCTGTATACATTACCACTTACTGACAGGCAGTAATGACTATATTAGACTAAGTCGAAATTAGTTTAAAAATAAATTTATTTGGCTATAAATATATAAATGTGACGTGAGTGACTGAGTTTGCTAATAATTATTCTTGGTTTTACAGACATGAGAGAGTTCCCTTCAAAGGCTAGTGAGAAGGGAGTGATAAAGGGGTCAGCAGCTGAATGAACTCCTCAAGCTTGCTTTGGAGAATTTCTCTTTTTGAAACCATATCAAGATTATCAGTGCTTTGAAGTCTGTCGCATGAGTTAAAGTAAATTGGCCTGGTGAAAACAGAAACAAGGGCCATCCCATAATAACAATGGTGAATAGGATTTGAAAATATGACTAATAGTTTTTGTTCCAGATATATTGGAGATCACTCATGTCCTCTGTCTTGGCCATGAGGGTACTGATGTAGGCAGGACTGATGCAAGTATTTTCAGCTTGGAAAACATTTATGGTATGGTTGTGTTATATTTATATGGACAAAAGCCTGTTTTTAGATCTGTAGTTCACTTGAGTGAGGACCTATTACCCTCTACTGTGGGAAGATGATCTTGACAGATGTTTGGCAGTTGACTGTGGCATGGAGGGAGGCATCTCAGGCTGGCTGAAAATATATAAGCATAGTCCATTCCATAGTAATATGTTCCTGGGAAAGCAAAGGCACTGGTACACAACTCTCTAGCAATTATTCTGTGTCTTGCTTGGATTATTTTGGGCATAGTGTAGACTTTAATTGCAAACAGAGATCTCCCATGGAGAGGTCATGGCAGCGTGGCAGGTAAATACACGTGGGGGAGACCTCACCTGTATTCCTTTGGCACCATTTGTTGAGGAGATAGCTTGTTTTCTCAGCTTTCTCAAGAGGTGAATAAACTGAGGGGCAAAACAAAAGAGAAATCTAGAAGATGATATAAAAAATACAAAATGGCTTCTCTAAGCGTCCCACAGTGACTCCCAGCAGGTGGCAGAGATGAAGCATACATATCAAGGTATTCTTCAGAAAGAAGTCACCCAAATTCATCATGTCACATGCTGGGAAAACTTGACCACATCCAATTGTGAAATAGAAGAATAGCTATTCTTTCCTTTTTTTTTTTTTTAAAGATTTTATTTATTTGACAGAGAGAGACACAGCAAGAGAGGGAACACAAGCAGGGGGAGTGGGAGATGGAGAAGCAGGCTTCCCGCAGAGCAGGGAGCCCGATGTGGGGCTCGATCCCAGCACCCTGGGATCATGACCTGAGCTGAAGGCAGACGCCCAACGACTGAGCCACTCAGGTGCCCCTCTTTCCTTTACCCAAGCTGAATAGCCTGTTGCTGGCAAGACCAACCTGTAAAGTGTCTTCCTTCTCCTGAGTTGGACAGGGGACAGAACTTTTGCCTCTACATTCCTCTCTTGACTGGGAAGGTAAGCTGAGTCCATTGGTGATATAAAAATGGTCCTGGAATTTTCAGAGTACACAGGCTCCTCGGAGTCTCTGCACGTGACCTCCAGGGTTGTTGGAACAAACACACTTACACCTAGTCTCCTTTTGCGTTCTCTTTCTGTATGCCTCCTGGATCCTCTGAGGTCTGTCCCAGCACCTCTGCAGAGCATGAGCCAAGCAAATACACTGTAGTCAGAGACTACCCTTCCACAAACAGCGGAGTCAGCCTGGGGGAAATCAGAAGCCTCTGCACCTGGGAATGTTGGACACGCAGGCCCAACGATCTGATGATTGAGGAGGTGGTTAGAGACGAGAGACAGGGAAGAAGGAAGGCCTCCTAGTTGACAGGGAAAATTCAGAGGTGTATCCTTGGACTCACAGTGCTTCAGAGAAGCAACTACCTGTAGCTGTCAGACAGTAAGGGAAGATAGTCAGGTTGAATCGTGTCATTGGAAAGTAGGACAGGGGAAGGACTGTTTGATACGATGCATTGCCTCGAGAGTGTCAGGTGATCTGACAGGGGGATGTGACTGGCATAATATTGCTACTAGAGAGCATTTAAGATGAATAAGACAACTGACATGGGCTTGGTCAATTTATGAAGAAATACTGGGAAAAAAACCAAAAGCGCTCGTAGGGCCGGGAAGGCTGTCTCCCTCTGGGCTGGCGTTCCACACATCTGCTCCTTCTCGTGGAGAACGTCAGACTCGCGGACAGCCACAGTGTGGGTGTGAATCATCTCCTGTAGATCATAAAGAGGCCATATTAAAGTAGTGAAACCAAGGTGATTTGGAAGGAAATGTTGTAAGGAATCCTAAAATAATGAACAAAGACTGAAGATTGAGGTTTGGGCCATAGACCCTGTATCTTTGGACTCATCAAGCATGGCCTATGGGAGTTCATTGAGAAACAAAAGAGAAGGCATGGTCTGAGTTGATTTGGTACAGAATTCTAGAAAGGAGACATTCATATTACAATATTATAAACAGGAGAAGAACTGTACATGATAGCTCCTCAAAAACAAAACAAAACAGACAAACAAATTGTGTTTGAGAATCCAAGGTGAAACCAGGAGTTCATCTCATAATGTTTGTTGTGTTGCTAGTTTTTGCAGCGAGTTGTGTTAAGTTGTGTTAAGTTCTCATGCACCGCAATGTACCCAGCTCTCTCCACCTATAAAAGACAGTTCCTTAAGCTCTAATCCAATAGACAAATAAAAAAAGAACAATAGAGACAGAAAAGTTGAAGAAATCGTAACGCTTTCTATAATTCTTCAAATCCAATCCAAACTGGCCTGGTTAGGAAATCCATTTCTAAGAAGAAAGAAAGACTTAAAAAAAAAAAAAATTCTTACGAGCCCTTGTTATTATGCATGGGACAGAGCTATATGAAGAAAATAAATCATTCTAATATGTTTACCAAAGCTTATGGTTCCTTGTGACAATGAGAATGGGTGTTAAGTCCATAGATTAGGGGTTGCGAACTCAAATAATGACAGGAACCAGGCAGGTAATTAAATGGCTGAAGCAGGGTGGGGGATGATCTAATTTTAAATGTTGGCAACAATTAAAATGTTTTAAAAGTACTGTAAGAGCCAAACAAAACACATCTGGGGACCACATGTCCAAGGGCAAACCTAAAGCAGCTTTTGAAATCCTATTCCTTCTTCAAGGCCTTGCTTTGTATGCTTGCCTTTCCAGGAATCCTGTTATTGCAGAGACAGCCCATGCTGATCCTGACCTTCTGGAAGCTTCTATTGGACTGGTAGCCAGCAGTACACACTACAGTTCTTGCACTCCCTCGCTCTTGCTTCAGTGGGGCTTTTATTCCTTATGAGACTGAAGGTCCTTGGAAACAGAGACCATGTGTTACGTTTCTCTCATTCTCTGACATTGGCAGCACCTTTTAGGTCCTCAGTCATTAAGAATAATAATGATGGTAAAGATAATGGCAACAGCTACCTTTTATAAAGCTCTTTCCATGAGTGTAACACATTTCTAATGGCTTTTACATATATTATTTAATCCTCACTATCTGTGTGAGGCTGGTGCTACCATCATCCCATTTACTGATCAGAAAACTGAGGCATAGAGAAGTTAGGGGACTGGTCAAGGTCACACACCTGGCCAGCACATTTGTTGAGGCCCGAAGCTATAGCTATTAATTAATTCAACATCTTTTTTCCTAGCCAAGAGTTTCAAACTTTTTTTGTGCCAGAATGTTTACCATAGTGTTAGTGAATCGTAAGGTGGTGGGTTGAAGAACCATTCTGTTTTATTTCCACCTCTCTTCTCCTTTCTGTCTTTTGTCCATTTTTGATTCCTAATAAGGAACAGAGTAGTAGAGTTAACATAGAACAGTGATGCCTTCAGATGCCAAAATAGCTGGGTCGTTTGTTTATGTTCTTTGTTTAAAATTAGGTGTATGTCCATTCAACTCACCAGCCTGAAGTTTTGTGTGTGAACTTGGCAGTTTAACAGTCAAAAAGGAGATTCTGAATAGGTTTGTGAGAAGAACTTGAGAGGAGAGAGGAAAGTTCTTGGTGGTGAGCAAATTGCTTTTTCTGCAGTTGAGAGCTGTGCATAAATTACTGGTGGGATGAAATAGTCTCAAGGTTTTGTGACTGTGGGTATATCAATATTTGACACCTGTTTCATCAGTGCTTCTTCTCTACGTGGAAGAGAAACTATTCTTGCATTGGGCTATTTCACTGTGCATTCGGGATCATAAAAATATTTATAATCACTTATGAGAGCAAGTTGCTCTGAGATTGTGTTATAGTTACTGTTCTTTGCTTACATAACAGCAGAGCTCATTTTGTAATACACAGATGACTGTATCCTCCCTATCTGAATGGAAGATGAAAATTTGCCCTTCACGCCCACCCATATATGTTCTGGTATGTTCTAACACCATGGAGAGTTGCTTGGCTCTCTGGCTATTGAGAAAAGTCTTAACAGTTTATTTTTTAGAGCCAGGATATATGCCCTGTGAGAAGGTATGGAAAAGAACAAAGATAGGATCGTTCACCCTATCTATCTTATTCCGCTCCTGGCCAGACTTCAAATATGGCTGCACTGTTGCAGATGCATGTGGCAAACGGCCTTTGGACAGAGCCCTTTGATGTGGCTGGGATGTCCTTAAGTCTTTCTATGTATGCTCAGGCTGAAAGTCACTGTCGCCCCATCATATATCTGCACCTAACATTTCATCATCACCACCATATGATTCAGACGTTCTGCTGCCAATCAAATCTTGTCTATCTGAAGCCCCATTCCCTTCAGACTATGCATTCTTTTTAAGGATAATGGGTGCTAATAATTTGATAGACTAATCTCCGATAACGTTATTCTTCTCAAGTAAAAGTCTCTTTTAGCCTAGTTAAGATGCACAGCACCTTCAGAAGGTCTTTATGGAGTGACAGGAAAATTAGAAATTTCTGACAGACCAATCAAGAGGAGATATTCTGGCGAGTGAGGCCTTTTATAACTCTACAACTTCTGCCAGTGAAAACTCTTAGATGTGCAGTGATTCATGTAGCAGTGAACTGGCCACGGTCACACACACGCATGTGCACACACCTCTCACCTTTCTAGGACATACGAACATTGACTCACTGTACTGACTGAAATCGTAGCAGCAAAAAGATATGAATTCAAATAGTATAACCAAAAATGTATATTTAAAAATTTAATTTGGCCTCATCTGATGATTCTCAAAATGTTTAACAATGGAAATATTTCACTATTGAGGAGTGTTTAAATATATTTTGTTATGCCCATTGATGAATGTTATCTTGTGCAAATATTTAAATAGTCATAAAACAAGGTGAGTGAAAAAAATAGAAAAGAATGTGTGTGTATAAATGTGTGTGTGCATACATGTGCGTGCACACACACGCAGATATATACACATAGATTTACAAAAGCCTATCTGTTCCAGTATAAGACAGGAAGTCTGTAAAACAGTATCTGAGCAAAGTTTTTGTGTCTGAGGATGCTTTTAATGTCTAGTGTTACATTTCTTTGCATTTTGGACAATTCACATGTATTATTTTATTTTTTTTAAAGATTTTATTTATTTTTTAAATTTTTTTATTGTTATGTTAATCACCATACATTACATCATTAGTTCTTGATTGTAGTGTTCCATGATTCATTGTTTGTGCATAACACCCAGTGCTTCATGCAGAATGTGCCCTCTTTAATACCCATCATCAGACTAACCCATCCCCCCACCCTCCTCCCCTCTAGAACCCTCAGTTTGTTTTTTTCAGAGCATCACCTCTCATGGTTCGTCTCCCCCTCCGACTTACTCCCCTTCATTCTTCCCCTCCTGCAGTCTTCTTCTTTTCCTTTTTTCTTAACATATGTTGCATTATTTGTTTCAGAGGTACAAAACTGTGATTCAACAGTCTTGCACAATTCACAGCGCTCACCATAGCACATACCCTCCCCAATGTCTATCACCCAGCCACCCCATCCCTCCCACCCCCCACCACTCCAGCAACCCTCAGTTTGTTTCCTGAGATTAAGAATTCCTCATATCAGTGAGGTCATACGATACATGTCTTTCTCTGATTGACTTATTTCACTCAGCATAACACCCTCCAGTTCCATCCACGTCGTTGCAAATGGCAAGATCTCATTCCTTTTGATAGCTGCATAATATTCCATTGTATATATATACACCACATCTTCTTTATCCATTCATCTGTCGATGGACATATTGGCTCTTTCCACAGTTTGGCTATTGTGGACATTGCTGCTATAAACACTGGGGTGCACGTACCCCTTCGGATCCCTACATTTGTATCTTTGTGGTAAATACCCAGTAGTGCAATTGCTGGATCATATGGCAGCTCTATTTTCAACTGTTTGAGGAACCTCCATACTGTTTTCCAGAGGGGTTGTACAAGCTTGCATTCCCACCAACAGTGTAGGAGGGTTCCCCTTTCTCCGCATCCCCGCCAACATCTGTCGTTTCCTGACTTGTTAATTTTAGCCATTCTGACTGGTGTGAGGTGGTATCTCATTGAGGTTTTGATTTGGATTTCCCTGATGCTGAGCGATGTTGAGCACTTTTTCATGCGTCTGTTGGCCATTTCGATGTCTTCTTTGGAAAATGTCTGTTCATGTCTTCTGCCCATTTCTTGATTGGATTATTTGTTCTATGGGTGTTGAGTTTGATAAGTTCTTTATAGATTTTGGGTACTAGCCCTTTATCTGATATGTCATTTGCAAATATTTTCTCCCATTCTGTCGGTTGTCTTTTGGTTTTGTGGACTGTTTCTTTTGCTGTGCAAAAGCTTTTTATCTTGATGAAATCCCAATAGTTCATTTTTGCCCTGGCTTCCCTTGCCTTTGGTGATGTTTCTAGGAAGAAGTTGCTGCGGCTGAGGTTGAAGAGGTTGCTACCTATGTTCTCCTTTAGGATATTGATGGACTCCGGTCTCACGTTTAGGTCTTTCAACCATTTGGAGTCTATTTTTGTGTGTGGTGTAAGGAAATGGTCCAGTTTCATTCTTCTGCATGGGGCTGTCCAATTTTCCCAACACCATTTGTTAAAGAGACTGTCTTTTTTCCATTGGACATTCTTTCCTGCATTGTCGAAGATTAGTTGACCATAGAGTTGAGGGTTCATTTCTGGGCTCTCTATTCTGTTCCACTGATCTATGTGTCTGTTTTTGTGCCAGTACCATACTGTCTTGATGATGATATCTTTGTAATAGAGCTGGAAGTCCGGAATTGTGATGCCGCCAGCTTTGCTTTTCTTTTTCAGTATTCCTCTGGCTATTTGGGGTCTCTTCTGGTTCCATACAAATTTTAGGATTATTTGTTCCATTTCTTCAAAAAAAGTGGATGGTATTTTGATGGGGATTGCATTGAATGTGTAGATTGCTCTAGGTAGCATTGACATCTTCACAATGTTTGTTCTTCCAATCCATGAGCATGGAACGTTTTCCCATTTCTTTGTGTCTTCCTCAATTTCTTTCATGAGTATTTTATAGTTTTCGGAGTACAGATCCTTTGCCTCTTTGGTTAGATTTATTCCTAGGTATCTTATGGTTTTGCGTGCAATTGTAAATGGGATCGACTCCTTGATTTGTCTCTCTTCTGTCTTGTTGTTGGTGTATAGGAATGCCACTGATTTCTGTGCATAGATTTTATATCCTGCTACTTTACTGAATTCCTGTATGAGTTCTAGCAGCTTTGGGGTGGAGTCTTTTGGGTTTTCCACATACAGTATCATATCATTTGCAAAGAGTGAGAGTTTGACTTCCTCCTTGCCATTTGGGATGCCTTTGATTTCTTTTTGTTGTCTGATTTCTGTGGCTAGGACTTCTAATACTATGTTGAATAGCACTGGTGAGAGTGGACATCCCTGCCGCGTTCCTGACCTTAGGGGAAAAGCTCTCAGCTTTTCCTCATTGAGAATGATATTCGCTGTAGGTTTTTCATAGATGGCTTTTATGATATTGAGGTAGGTACCCTCTATCCCTATACTCTGAAGAGTTTTGATCAAGAAAGGCTGCTGTACTTTGTCAAATGCTTTTTGTGCATCTATTGAGAGGATCATATGACTCTTGTTCTTTCTTTTGTTAATGTATTGTCTCACGTTGATTGATTTGCGGATGTTGAACCAACCTTGCAGCCCAGGGATAAATCCCACTTGTTCATGGTGGATAATCCTTTTAATGTACTGTTGGATCCTTTTGGCTAGTATTTTGGTGAGAATTTTTGCATCCATGTTCCTCAAGGATATTGGTCTGTAATTCTCCTTTTTGATGGGGTCTTTGTCTGGTTTTGGGATCAAGGTAATGGTGGCCTCATAAAAGGAGTTTGGAAGTTTTCCTTCCATTTCTTTTTTTTGGAAGAGTTTCAGGAGAATAGGTATTAATTCTTCTTGAAATGTCTGATAGAATTGCCCTGGGAAGCCATCTGGCCCTGGGCTTTTGTTTCTTGGGAGATTTTTGATGACTGCTTCAATTTCCTTAGTGGTTATAGGTCTGTTCAGGTTTTCTATTTCTTCCTGGTTCAATTTTGGTAGTGGATACATCTCTAGGAATGCACCCATTTTTTCCAGGTTGTCTAATTTGCTGGCATAGAGTTGCTCATAATATGTTCTTATAATTGTTTGTATGTCTTTGGTGTTGGTTGTGATCTCTCCTCTTTCATTCATGATTTTGTTGACTTGGGTCATTTCTCTTTTCTTTCTGATCAGTCTGGCCAGGGGTTTATCAATCTTGTTCATTCTTTCAAAGAACCAGCTCTTAGTTTCATTGATCTGTTCTACTGTTCTTTTGGTTTCTATTTCATTGATTTCTGCTCTGATCTTTATTATATCTCTTCTTCTGCTGGGTTTAGGCTTTATTTGCTGTTCTTTCTCCAGCTCCTCTAGGTGTAGGGTTAGGTTGTGTATTTGAGACCTTTCTTGTTTCTTGAGAAAGGCTTGTATTGCTATATACTTTCCTCTCAGGACTGCCTTTGCTGTATCCCAAGGATTATGAACAGTTGTGTTTTCATTTTCATTCATTTCCATGAATTTTTTTAATTCTTCTTTAATTTCCTGGTTGACCCATTCATTCTTTAGTAGGATGCTCTTTAGCCTCCATGTATTTGAGTTCTTTCCGACTTTCCTCTTGTGATTGAGTTCTAGTTTCAAAGCATTGTGGTCTGAAAATATGCAGGGAATAACCCCAATCTTTTGGTATCAGTTGAGACCTGATTTTTGACCTAGGATGTGATCTATTCTGGAGAATGTTCCATGGGCACTAGGGAAGAATGTGTATTCCGTTGCTTTGGGATGGAAATTTCTGAATATGTCTGTGAAGTCCATTTGGTCCAGTGTGTCATTTAAAGTCTTTGTTTCCTTGTTGATCTTTTGCTTAGATGATCTGTCCATTTCAGTCAGGGGGCTGTTAAAGTCCCCCACTATTATTGTATTGTTGTCAATGTGATTCTTTGCTTTTGTTATTAATTGCCTTCTATAATTGGCTGCTCCCACGTTAGGGGCATAGATATTTACAATTGTTAGATCTTCTTGTTGGATAGACCCTTTAAGTAGGATATAGTGTCCTTCCTCATCTCTTATTACAGTCTTTGGTTTAAAATCTAATTTGTCTGATAGAAGGATTGCCACCCCAGCTTTCTTTTGTTGTCCATTAGCATGGTAAATGGTTTTCCACCCCCTCACTTTCAATGTGGGGGTGTCTTTGGGTCTAAAATGAGTCTCTTGCAGACAGCATATCGATGGGTCTTGTTTTTTTATCCAATCTGATAGCCTGTGTGTTTTGATTGGGGCATTTAACCCATTTACATTCAGGGTAACTATTGAAAGATATGACTTTAGTGCCATTGTATTGCCTGTAAGGTGACTGTTACTGTATATTGTCTATGTAACTTTCTCATCTATGCTGCTTTTAGGCTCTCTCTTTGCTTAGAGGACCCCTTTCAATATTTCTTGGAGGGCTGGTTTCCTGTTTGCAAATTCCTTTAGTTTTTGTTTGTCCTGGAAGCTTTTTATCTCTCCTTCCATTTTCAGTGACATCCTAGCTGGATATCGTATTCTTGGCTGCATATTTTTCTCGTTTAGTGCTCTGAAGATATCATGCCAGTCCTTTCTGGCCTGCCAGGTCTCCCTGGATAGGTTTGTTGCCAATCTAATGTTTCTACCATTATAGGTTACATATCTCTTCTCCTGAGCTGCTTTCAAGTATTTCTCTTTTTTCCTGAAACTCGTAAGTTTTACTATTAGATGTTGGGGTGTTGACCTATTTTTATTGATTTTGAGAGGGGTTCTCTGTGCCTCCTGGATTTTGATGCCTGTTTCCTTCCCCACATTAGGGAAGTTTTGTGCTATAATTTGCTCCAATATACCTTCTGCCCCTCTCTCTCTTTCTTCTTCTTCTGGTATCCCAATTATTCTAATGTTGTTTCATCTTATCGTATCGCTTATCTCTCGAATTCTGCCCTCGTGATCCAGTAGTTGTTTCTCTTTTTCTCAGCTTCTTTATTTCCCATCATTTGGTCGTCTATATCGCTGATTCTCTCTTCTGCCCCATTTATCCTAGCAGTTAGCACCCCCATTTTTGATTGCACTTCATTAATAGCCTTTTTGATTTTGATTTGGTTAGATTTTAGTTCTTTTATTTCTCCAGGAAGGGTTTCTCTAATAACTTCCATGCTTTTTTCAAGCCCAGCTACTATCTTTAAAATCATGATTCTGAACTCTAGGTCTGACATTGTACTAATGTCCGTATTGAGTAGGTCCCTGGCAGACGGTACTACCTCTTGTTCTTTTTGCTGAGGTGATTTTTTTCATCTTGTCATTTTGTCTAGAGGAGAATAGATGAATGAGAGAACCAAATGCTAACAGGTTAACAACGTCCCCAGCAAATATACTCTAAACAAATCAGATAAGACCTGAAACCAGTGGAAAAGAGAGGGAAAGAAAGAAAAAAGAAAGAGGAAAAAAAGAAAAGAAAAAGAAAAAGAGAAAAATAAAAAAAAGAGAAAAAACCAAAAAAAAACAGAATATGATCAAATATGATCAAGCTAGTGCATAGATCAGTGCCACACACTAGATTTTGGGTGTATTTTGGTCTGTTAGAAGAAAGTGTCTCCTAAAATTTTAAAGAAAGAAAGACATATATGTACTAAAGAAGGTTTGATATGATGAAGGGATGGAAGATGATTGTAAAGATGAAAATTATAAAAGATTTTTTAAAAGGAATTGATACAATAAGAAGTTGTTTGAAGAAAGAAAGAAGAAGATTTAAAAAAAAAAAGAAAAAAAAGGGAGAGAATGTGATCAGGCCGGAGAGTAGAATAAAAGCATACACTAGTGATTTAGGGTATATTTTGATCTGTTAGAAGAAACTGTATCTCAAAATTTTAAAGAGAGAACAACATATATATATATATATATGCCAAAAATAAGGGTATCTACTATGAAGGGATAGAATATGACTCTAGAAATGAAAAATAAAAAAAATTTTTTTGAAAAAGTGATCGATAAGATGTTGGTTGAAAAAGGGAAAAAGAAAAATTAAAAAAACAGTTAAAAAATTATCTTTGAAAAACTAATGAATCATGGTAAAAAAGCCATGAATTCTATGTGAGTATTCCTGTAGCGCTGGAGTTCTCCCGTTCTCCTTGATCGGTAAACTTGGTCTTGGCTGGCGGTTGGCGTTGATCTTCTGGGGGAGGGGCCTGTTGCCGTGGTTTCCAAAGGTTTTTGCTGGAGGCGGAATTGCCCCGCCCTTGTCGGTCTGGGCTAAGCAAGCTGCTCGGGTTTGCTCTCAGGAGCTTTTGTTCCCTGCAAGCTCTCGGTACAGCTTTGGAGGACCAGGGTGAAAATGGTGGCCTCCCAATCTCCGCCTGGAGGAGCCGAGAACTCGGGGCCCCGCTCCTTAGTGCGCCCCCAGAGAAAAGCAGTCACTCCCGTCTCCCTGGTCTCCGGCCGCACTCCGTGCTCACCCGGCCTGTGACCGAGCGTTTCGACCTGTGGCGCCTGACCCCGTGTGGAGTCTCCAAACCCAGCAGATCCCCGTGGTGCGCTCCTGCACCGCTCCTCCCCGGGGAGGAAGGGGAGTCTCCCCGGATCTGCCGCTTGTTGGGTCCCTGCTGGAGGAGCAGTGGCCCGACTGGGCCGCGGATCACAGTTTATGGCCACCCCGAGCTGAGAGCCCGCGCCTCGGCTCCATCTCTGCAGCCGGCTTCCCCGCTCCGATCCCCGGGAGCTCTGCCGCACTCAGGCACCCCCGGTCTTTCTGTGACCCCGAGGGTCCTGAGACCCCACTGTCCCGGGAGGATTCC
>NW_027397092.1:4198908-4230093 GCF_003265705.2 Callorhinus ursinus | reverse complement strand
TGTAGGGTTAGGTTGTGTATTTGAGACCTTTCTTGTTTCTTGAGAAAGGCTTGTATTGCTATATACTTTCCTCTCAGGACTGCCTTTGCTGTATCCCAAGGATTATGAACAGTTGTGTTTTCATTTTCATTCATTTCCATGAATTTTTTTAATTCTTCTTTAATTTCCTGGTTGACCCATTCATTCTTTAGTAGGATGCTCTTTAGCCTCCATGTATTTGAGTTCTTTCCGACTTTCCTCTTGTGATTGAGTTCTAGTTTCAAAGCATTGTGGTCTGAAAATATGCAGGGAATAACCCCAATCTTTTGGTATCAGTTGAGACCTGATTTTTGACCTAGGATGTGATCTATTCTGGAGAATGTTCCATGGGCACTAGGGAAGAATGTGTATTCCGTTGCTTTGGGATGGAAATTTCTGAATATGTCTGTGAAGTCCATTTGGTCCAGTGTGTCATTTAAAGTCTTTGTTTCCTTGTTGATCTTTTGCTTAGATGATCTGTCCATTTCAGTCAGGGGGCTGTTAAAGTCCCCCACTATTATTGTATTGTTGTCAATGTGATTCTTTGCTTTTGTTATTAATTGCCTTCTATAATTGGCTGCTCCCACGTTAGGGGCATAGATATTTACAATTGTTAGATCTTCTTGTTGGATAGACCCTTTAAGTAGGATATAGTGTCCTTCCTCATCTCTTATTACAGTCTTTGGTTTAAAATCTAATTTGTCTGATAGAAGGATTGCCACCCCAGCTTTCTTTTGTTGTCCATTAGCATGGTAAATGGTTTTCCACCCCCTCACTTTCAATGTGGGGGTGTCTTTGGGTCTAAAATGAGTCTCTTGCAGACAGCATATCGATGGGTCTTGTTTTTTTATCCAATCTGATAGCCTGTGTGTTTTGATTGGGGCATTTAACCCATTTACATTCAGGGTAACTATTGAAAGATATGACTTTAGTGCCATTGTATTGCCTGTAAGGTGACTGTTACTGTATATTGTCTATGTAACTTTCTCATCTATGCTGCTTTTAGGCTCTCTCTTTGCTTAGAGGACCCCTTTCAATATTTCTTGGAGGGCTGGTTTCCTGTTTGCAAATTCCTTTAGTTTTTGTTTGTCCTGGAAGCTTTTTATCTCTCCTTCCATTTTCAGTGACATCCTAGCTGGATATCATATTCTTGGCTGCATATTTTTCTCGTTTAGTGCTCTGAAGATATCATGCCAGTCCTTTCTGGCCTGTCAGGTCTCTGTGGATAGGTTTGTTGCCAATCTAATGTTTCTACCATTATAGGTTACATATCTCTTCTCCTGAGCTGCTTTCAAGTATTTCTCTTTTTTCCTGAAACTCGTAAGTTTTACTATTAGATGTTGGGGTGTTGACCTATTTTTATTGATTTTGAGAGGGGTTCTCTGTGCCTCCTGGATTTTGATGCCTGTTTCCTTCCCCACATTAGGGAAGTTTTGTGCTATAATTTGCTCCAATATACCTTCTGCCCCTCTCTCTCTTTCTTCTTCTTCTGGGATCCCAATTATTCTAATGTTGTTTCATCTTATTGTATCGCTCATCTCTCGAATTCTGCCCTCGTGATCCAGTAGTTGTTTCTCTTTTTCTCAGCTTCTTTATTTCCCATCATTTGGTCGTCTATATCGCTGATTCTCTCTTCTGCCCCATTTATCCTAGCAGTTAGCACCCCCATTTTTGATTGCACTTCATTAATAGCCTTTTTGATTTTGATTTGGTTAGATTTTAGTTCTTTTATTTCTCCAGGAAGGGTTTCTCTAATAACTTCCATGCTTTTTTCAAGCCCAGCTACTATCTTTAAAATCATGATTCTGAACTCTAGGTCTGACATTGTACTAATGTCCGTATTGAGTAGGTCCCTGGCAGACGGTACTACCTCTTGTTCTTTTTGCTGAGGTGATTTTTTTCGTCTTGTCATTTTGTCTAGAGGAGAATAGATGAATGAGAGAACCAAATGCTAACAGGTTAACAACGTCCCCAGCAAATATACTCTAAACAAATCAGATAAGACCTGAAACCAGTGGAAAAGAGAGGGAAAGAAAGAAAAAAGAAAGAGGAAAAAAAGAAAAGAAAAAGAAAAAGAGAAAAATAAAAAAAAGAGAAAAAACCAAAAAAAAACAGAATATGATCAAATATGATCAAGCTAGTGCATAGATCAGTGCCACACACTAGATTTTGGGTGTATTTTGGTCTGTTAGAAGAAAGTGTCTCCTAAAATTTTAAAGAAAGAAAGACATATATGTACTAAAGAAGGTTTGATATGATGAAGGGATGGAAGATGATTGTAAAGATGAAAATTATAAAAGATTTTTTAAAAGGAATTGATACAATAAGAAGTTGTTTGAAGAAAGAAAGAAGAAGATTTAAAAAAAAAAAGAAAAAAAAGGGAGAGAATGTGATCAGGCCGGAGAGTAGAATAAAAGCATACACTAGTGATTTAGGGTATATTTTGATCTGTTAGAAGAAACTGTATCTCAAAATTTTAAAGAGAGAACAACATATATATATATATATATGCCAAAAATAAGGGTATCTACTATGAAGGGATAGAATATGACTCTAGAAATGAAAAATAAAAAAATTTTTTTTTGAAAAAGTGATCGATAAGATGTTGGTTGAAAAAGGGAAAAAGAAAAATTAAAAAAACAGTTAAAAAATTATCTTTGAAAAACTAATGAATCATGGTAAAAAAGCCATGAATTCTATGTGAGTATTCCTGTAGCGCTGGAGTTCTCCCGTTCTCCTTGATCGGTAAACTTGGTCTTGGCTGGCGGTTGGCGTTGATCTTCTGGGGGAGGGGCCTGTTGCCGTGGTTTCCAAAGGTTTTTGCTGGAGGCGGAATTGCCCCGCCCTTGTCGGTCTGGGCTAAGCAAGCTGCTCGGGTTTGCTCTCAGGAGCTTTTGTTCCCTGCAAGCTCTCTGTACAGCTTTGGAGGACCAGGGTGAAAATGGTGGCCTCCCAATCTCCGCCTGGAGGAGCCGAGAACTCGGGGCCCCGCTCCTTAGTGCGCCCCCAGAGAAAAGCAGTCACTCCCGTCTCCCTGGTCTCCGGCCGCACTCCGTGCTCACCCGGCCTGTGACCGAGCGTTTCGACCTGTGGCACCTGACCCCGTGTGGAGTCTCCAAACCCAGCAGATCCCCGTGGTGCGCTCCTGCACCGCTCCTCCCCGGGGAGGAAGGGGAGTCTCCCCGGATCTGCCGCTTGTTGGGTCCCTGCTGGAGGAGCAGTGGCCCGACTGGGCCGCGGATCACAGTTTATGGCCACCCCGAGCTGAGAGCCCGCGCCTCGGCTCCATCTCTGCAGCCGGCTTCCCCGCTCCGATCCCCGGGAGCTCTGCCGCACTCAGGCACCCCCGGTCTTTCTGTGACCCCGAGGGTCCTGAGACCCCACTGTCCCGGGAGGATTCCACCCCCGGCTTAGCCACTGGAGCGACGTCCCTCAGCGGAGCCGACTTCTAAAAGGTCCGATTTTGTGCTCCGCGGCTCTAACACTTGCCAGAAGCGGCCGACGGAGGCTCCCTCCGCCGCCGTCTCTCCTCCCGAATATCGCCTCGGATTCACTTCTCCGCACGTCCTACCTTCCAGTAAGTGGTCGCTTCTCTGTTCAGAGAGTTGTTGCTATTCTCTTTGATCTCCTGTTGAGTTCGTAGGCGTTCAGAATGGTTTGATCCCTATTCAGCTGAATTCCTGAGACCAGACGAAATCCAGGTCTCCTCCTCCTCCGCCATCTTGCTCCGCCCCCCACAAACAACCCAATTTAAAGATGACCCAAAGATTTGAATACTTTACTAAAGAAGATACATAGATATCATATTCCCACTTTGTAAGTTGCTCACTATTCATAGTTCTATATGGAAATATAAATTAAAACCACAAAGAGCTACTCATATAAAACCTCTAGAATCCCTAATATTAAAACACCATTATTTCAAGAGTGGGCAAGGACTCAGAAGAACTGGAATTTTCATACACCCTGGTGGGAATGTAAATGGTAAACCATTTTAGAAAAGTTGGCCAATTTCTTAAAAAGCAAAAAATATACCCACCAAATGACTCAGACATGCCATTCTTAAGCATTTATCCAAGAGAAATAAAAGCATTTCTGTAAGGGAAGACTTGCCCAAATGCCCATAGAAGCTTTATTTTTAATAGCTAAAAACTGAAAACAACCTACGTACCCACTGAGAGAAATGGATCAATGCCTTGTGGTATATCCATATAATGGATAACTAATCAATGATAAAAAAGAGTGAAATTTTATTTTATTTTTTGAAGATTTATTTATTTGAGAGAGAGAAAGGGAACACAGCATGAGCAGGGGGAAGGGGCAGAGGGAGAGGGAGAAAGAGAGAAACAGATTCCCCTGTGAACACAGAGCCTGACTCAGGGCTCGATCCCAGGACCCTGAGATGATGACCTGAGCCAAAAATCAAGAATCCAAAGTTCAACTGACTGAGCCACCAAGGTGCCCCCAAAAAGAGTGAGCATCTAAAACAGACAATGGCATGGATGAGTCTCTAAATAATTGTGCTGGGTGAAAGAAGCTAAATGCCTCCCTACAAAAATGAGTAATTATTATACGATTCCAATTATATATAATTTTAGAGAGTGCAAATTAGCCCATATGACATAAAGCAGATCAGTGGTTGCCTGGAGTGGGGAAGAGAGTCATGGAAAGGCAGGAGAGATGGATAAAAAAATGGGAGCAAAGACTGTGTATGATAGACATGTTCATCATCTCAAGTGTGGTGATGCTCTCATGAGTGTAGATGTCAAAACGAATCAAATTATGGATGTCAAAACTAATCAAATTTGCTCTTTACATATATACAGTTTTTTATATGTCATTTATACCTCAGTAAAGCTGTACATGTTTTGAAGATGCCAGATGAGACATTTGTGGAGTGGGCAGCCATATTCTGGGAGGCAGGCTCCCAGAATATGGCTGCCTGAATCCAAAGTATAACTCTGGAAGCTAGTTAGCTTCTGCACTGGGTTGAGGCTTCCAGGTTTATAGCAAAGGGATGCCTAGGGAGAGAACTTCTCTGTAAGGAGTGCTTAGGGTTTGACTCCTTGGAGCAGTCTATTGTACTACTTAGTTTAATATGCGCCACATTCCACTGCATTGCAATACCGACCAATGGAAAGGGGAAAGGAGGATTATTTGTGGATTAAATAAGGGAGCACAATACAGCAACCAGGCATTGGCTTTGACAGTTATGATCTTAGATCCTAAACAAAGATAATAAAAATATGTGGGAAGTGATCTGGGACTGAAAGTTACGAAGAATGGTTTTCTAAAGCCATGTACAGAAATTACCCTCATTTTTAAATATCCGAATATGGCCATACATAGTTACAATACGCTGATTAACATTAGAATGGAGTAAAGCACAAATATTCTTCTGTCTGGAATAGATTAATTTCATCGAACAGTTTCAGCAAAAATTGATTTTTACATGTCAATAAAATAACATCTGTATTGCATTGTTCTTAGAAATATAATGTTTCTGTTACACACCCTGAAAAAGATGCCAAGAAAAGGTGAATCTTTATGGCTTATTTGACTTTATTAGTAGAGCCAGACTCAAGGAGAGATAGCCTGAACCCAGCAATTCAGACTTACTAGTAATATTTTTGTTGTAATATTGTCTATATTCCATGTTTCCAGAGTCTTCAAAGTACTGCAGTAATCTCTCCCAAAGGGGATGGGATAAAGGCACCCCAAGGACATGGTGGAAAAAAATAACAGTGACAAATACATATATGACTGCAAAAATTATCATGTTATTGTTGCTATTAAAGAAGAACGGAAGTTAGTGAAGTGAAACGTCAGGGAATGTGGAACATTGTCCAAGACTGACAGAAATCTTTATAACTGCCCTAAACATACTATGTAAATATGGAATGTGTTATGCTTCTATGTGCCCTGTGACATTATAACAATTGTAGTATTTTACTCATCAGGAAAAACCCTCCCTATACAAACCTTAAATATTTTGGACATATTTTACCTTTATACCATATGCATCATGCCATGGGCTGTGAGTTTATGGCAGCTGAAAGCAGACACTTCTTTACAAAATGCAAATCATTTCTGTTGATTTTATTAATTTGGTATGTAATGAAATATTTGTTTTTAATAGATAAAAACAGATTGGAGTTGTATGAGTAAGACTCTCACTAATTGTAATTTCTTTTCCTGAGAAATTCTCTCTTAAATTTTATGGCATAGACCCCAAATCCAGAAATTATTATTTAGTGATCTGTATCTTCTTTTTTTTTAAAGATTTATCTTATTTTATTTTAAAATTTTATTTATTTATTTGTCAGAGAGAGAGAGGGCATAAGCAGAGGGAGAAGCAAGCTCCTTGCTGAGCAAGGAGCCCGTGGGACTCGATCCCAGGACCCTGGGATCATGACCTGAGCTGAAGACAGATGCTTAACCCACTGAGCCACACAGGCATCCCAAGATTTATTTATTTTAGAGAGAGAGAGAGAGAGTGAGCATGTGCAAGCTGGGGGAAGGACAGAGGGAGAGTATCTTCAGGAGACTCCCTGCTGAGTGTGGAGCCCAGCTCAGGCCTTGATCCCATGACCCACAAGATCATGACCAGAATGGAAACCAAGGCTCAGACACTCAACCCCCTGAGCCACCCAGACAATCTGTATCTTCTATGCAAATCTATCTCTACAGTGATCTTACATGGCTGAGATCCACATGGCCGATGCATAAAAGATGTAAGCAGTGATTATTGTACAAATTTTGCCCCAAAAAAGTAAATTATATCTAACTCACTAAAATTTTATCAAGGGATTTGTAAGAGATCTTTTAATTTGGTTATAGAAAATCGTTAAAATGGAGGAGGTTTGCCGGCTCAGTCAGTAAAGCATGAGACTCTTGTTCTTGGTTGGGGTCATGAGTTCAAGACCCCCGTTGGGCCTGGAGCTAACTTGAAAAAAAAAATTCTTAAAACGCTTTAGTAATTATGAAAATATCTTAAGAGAACAATGATAATTTCAAGGGAAAACCAAAACCCTAACAAAATTACATTTTAAGGTATAAAATGTATATGGGATAGGAAACTCTTCTTGACCATCATGATTTTGAGCCCAATATTGTCTAATAATGAATATACTGGATACAGTATAAATAGGCTTGCTTTGACACCACAAATTATATTTGGCATCCTAATCATTTATCACCTCTTGTATATCTTCAGAAATAATGGCTAATTGAACAATATATTCACATGGAATATTGCAGAAGATTTTAATGAGGCAGAAAATGTCAACAGGTCAATGGGTGATAGGTTTTTGTTCAGAGCAGCTGAAGTTATGAATTGCCAATTAGGAAAACTTTGGTAATCTGGGTAGTCTTTGTTGCCTGTCCAGGATTTATCTGAGTTTGGCAGCCATAAATTTGGAAATAAAATGATGACCTGGGGAATTCCCTTATGTTGGGCAATGTATTTGTATAAACTTTCCAATTTCATGTCTTGCAGATTGAACTGCATAAAACAGCATTTAAAAGGTGAATTTTTTAAAAAGATTTTTTATTTATACATTTGACAGAGAGAGTCACAGCAAGAGAGGGAACGTAAGCAGGGGGAGTGGGAGAGGAAGAAGCAGGCTTCCCGCTGAGCAGGGAGCCCAGTGCGGGACTAGATCCCAGGACCCTGGGATCATGACCTGAGCCGAAGGCAGGCGCTTAACAACTGAGCCACCCAGATGCCCCTAAAAGGTGAATCTTTATAATTTTAATTAGTAACACCTATTATTTTGTTTTATTGACTTTTTTTTTTCTCCTGGCATAATATGAAGTGAAGAAGAGAGAAGAAGACAATTAAAATTAACACTTACCAGTTGATTTGATCAATGTAGACAGCTTAAGTAGTTAATCTGGGTATCAAAACAGATTGTTTTCCCCCAAAGAATTGTATGATCCGTATGACAAGTAGACTGTGTAATTGTGAAAGAACTTGTTACATTTGTGTTGTTTGAACCTGATTTTACCAATTATCTACTGAACAACTGATTTTGCAGAAGCTACACGGGGAAAAAGTGCTTGCTGAAGAGTTCACATGCACAAGAAAAAATGTGTAAAGATTTCCCGACACGAAGAAATAATTTTGATAAAACACTTTCCTCAGTGGAGGATGAGGGCATCTGGAATCTTGTACATTTTTGCTTCTCTGATGGATCTTTACGGGAACAACTCTCAACACTGCTGTTGGAACTGTGCATCTTTTGTTCTTTTGGATTTGGAAGATATCTTCTTAGATTTCTATACAAAAGCCTGGTTTTAGTTTAGCAGAAGGTACAGAAGAAAGATTATTTGGCGGCAAAGTACATTATTCATAATATTTAGAAGACAATTTATTCTGATGAGCTGAATTACCCTAATTAAAATGCGCCAATTCTGACGTTAAAATTGTGTTCTCCCCATGGAAATTGTTTCTTTCCTTGGACCTGGATCCACGTGTTGCAAAAGAATATTTGAAAAAGATAATAATTGCCTTCCCATACTTTGTCACCGTGTCCATTTTTCCCACCGAGGGGATGGCCACAGTCACCCGAGAACAAAAAAGCACTCTTATTTACTACTGATGTCTGTATTTTTCCTTTTTGTATTTTCCCCCCTTATATACATGGTGCCTTATGGTTTTTATGCTTCAATGCCATCCTGCTGCGAGAAAGAATAGTAATCACATCTAATTAGAAAAGATTAAAATCCTATGACTCAACAGAAATAATGAAAGTTGATTATATTTTACACAAGGCATAAATCCCAAACCTACATTTTACCCTTGAAATTGGCTTCCGCCCCAATCAGCTGTGTAGTAACGGTATTGTGAATGTTCATCATGGTGCTTGATCGCTCCATTGTCCCAGGCTCCCCAGAGTCAGCTTTGTATCGAAGGACTCCTCTTCCCTTCGGCAGAAAAAAGAGAAGCCTGTTAGATTTTATTTTTTTTTAAACTTTTATAATGTTTTGATTTTATTTCCTTTAGCATGTCAAGTCACAGTAACAAAGGAGAACGGAGTAATATCTGTGATTCAAAAAGAACCAGCTCACAGAACTCCCTATGTTCCTTTTCACCAGCTCCAGAACCAAAACGTTGTCTCCGGGTTTGTTCCGATTTTTCTAGGTGAAGAGAAACAAAATGCAATGTAGAGATGATGGTTTCCTTTTCGACAATGAGGATTTTTTTTTTCTTCTTCATCCTGGACTCGGCGTGCATGTTCTTTTTAGTTATAGTCCAGTTCATAAAGATCCCTCCTGCACACACACAGGCATTGGCGTCTAACATATGTGGTGTTATAGTGGAACAGAGGGACCCATTATACACAAATAGATTTGTGCTGTAAACACATATGGGCATAAGGGATTGTCTAGATGGAAAGAGAAAAAGAAGCCAACATAAAAACTTCAAAAGGATTGAATTGCAATTCCAGGAGGCAGGAAACTCTCATTTATCTATCTACCTCTCTGACATAAGATCATAGCTTTCTGAAAGATAATGCGCGAAAATGTTTTTTAAAGTCCAATGATAAGATAATTCTGATAACACGTTGGCATAGTGTGAACATTGCCCTATTACTCTGAGTCAGCTTCCCCCTTGGGGGGATGAGCTGCTTTTACTCCACAGGTGGGTGTATTGTGAACTGCGGCCATATTACTTGTAACTAAGCCTGTGGTCGTGGTAACTATAAGAAGGGACGACATTAGACATTGTGACATGTGTTTATGTGGTGGGACGGTTTTCTTGTGATCTCAGTGTGCAGTGAAGGAAAAAAAAAAGTGATCAGAACTTCTGTCAACAACTTGGCTGGCAACAATAAGATTGGAGTCACAGAGAAGAAAAGGAGAAAGTTACCTTTAGGGAAAGTACATCAGTGAGTATTACTCCATTCTGAATGAGGAGAAGAAAAATATAATGCCTTCCGGATATTGAGGGTGGCTGATTTTAAAAGGAGCAATTCTTTTGTTGTAATATTTGTATGCTTATCTCTCCTTTGATTGCTTCTTTTGCATGGAGGAGTATCACTGGAGATAAATGCATATCATAAACCAGGAGTGGTGTTTCAAAATGGATTCTGTGAAGGTTAGGGATAATAGGTTCCTGATAGGAATAATATATTACTCTTCTCTGCTGGAAAGAAAATGAATAAATATTTGTTCTCCAATACTAGCTCCTATAAATGCGGGGTCAGGTTCAAGTTGTTCCTATAGCATGGAGCTGTCTGCCTGTTCTTCTTTTCAAGTAAACTTCATGGTCAGCTGTGATCACCCTCCCTTTGGAAGGATGCCTGATGCTCTTGAACCTCTCTTTGCTTTATCAGACTCATTTGGCCAAACTACAATCCAGGAAAACCCAACTGCCACCGTGTCCCTGCACCTGTGAGGAGGAATATGGCTAGAAAAAACACCAAACAAAACACAAAAACACAACTCTGTCGCCCTTCTCACTGGGTGCAAAGTTCCCATGCCGCTGCCTGGACCCAGCACTCTGCCCACTTTCCTTCCCCATCTTACACTTCTCGACCCTCAAACCTCCAAGCTCTACTCCCTTTCCAGACATCCTTGCTTCCTACTTTCCTGAGAAAAGTTGAAAGGATCGGAGAGAGAACCCCACAGCCTCCCCAGCACCACATGCTGCCTTCTCACTTCCAGAATGCGAACCATCTGAGTTGCTTTGTGAAGCACGGACCCTTAAATTTGGGCCCCAAATCTGTCCTGTTTCACATACTTTAGAACATTGCACCAACAATTCTCTCTCCCGCATCATACATCTCCCCCTCTCTGTGGGATTATCCCTTTAAGAATACACCAATCCTGTAATTTTTCCAATATTAAAAAAATCTCTTCATTCCTTTTTTTCCCCCACCAGACATTTCTTTGCTCCCCTTGATAGCAAAATCCCTTGAACAGGCTGTGTATACGTGTGGTATTTCATCCTGTTCCTCCCTTCTTCCTTCAGTCCCTCTGGTCCGACTCTTTCCCACCATTCTGTAAAATCTGCTTTCGTAAGGACCACCAGGGACCAGCCCACAGAAGAGCCCAGTAATTCATTCTCAGTCCACTTGGCTTTGGCCTATTGGTGGCATTTGATAGACTCTATCATTCTTCTTTGACATGCTTTCTTTACGTGGCTTCCACAGTAACACACAGTGTCGGTTTTGCTCCTATAACACTCTTCTTTGCTGGTTGCGCCATGTATTCCTTTGCTATTGAAGAATAACTAATGCTAGCCTAGAAAACTAAAGAAACAGCAAACAAAGATAACTTTCTCTGCAAGCTTATGACAAGTTATTATCACGGGCCAGGAGTAAAGGCCCCTAAACCTTTCTTGCTAGCATTAGGTCCAGACCCTTCTAATGAACTATGCACTTTCCTATTTCATGTCTCAATGTCCAGCAAACCTCTCAAACTCTGGATGTCCATAACTGAACTAATCCTTCTCCAGATACCTTTTTTACCTACAGGCTTTTATATCTCAGTTGATGACAGCTCTGTCTTTTTAGTTGCTCGTGTTAAAACCCTTGGAGTCACTGTTCTATCTTGGGTTTTTCTTATAACTCACATCCAGTCACCACAACACTGTTACCATCTACATTTAAACCACCGGCATTTCTCACCTGGGCTACTCTGAAAGTCCATGGCCCGGCTCTCCTGAGTTTGTACCCCCCTGCCCCTGCCCCCAGTAGTCTATTTTGAACATAGTAACTGGAGGGAATTAAAGAAAGGTTATGCCACACCTCTGCTCACAAACCTAAAGTGGTATCCCATTTTATTGAGAGTAAAGCCAGTCCTTTCGATCATTTGTAAGCCTTACATGGTTTGGCCTCTGGACCACGATCTTTCTGATCTTCTCTCTGGTAGTCTTATCCGTTCTTGCTCTGCTTTTTATGATGTTTTTTAAGGATCCCCAAACACAGAATGACATCTGCACTGGTTGTTTGTCTGTCTGGGATGCTCTTCTTTCCAGATAGCTTTCCAGGTAGCTAAACCCCTCAATTTTATCAAACCATTGGCTCAAAAGTTGCATTTTCAATGACATCCACCCTGAGCACCTTATTTTAAAGTATAGGATGATCCTTGCCCTGACACCCCCAATCTCTTCCTCCCATGCTTTTTCCATTACTCTGATCAAAATCTATCATTCACTCATTTTGTTACTTGTGTATAGTCTGTCCTACCCCCCTCCCCCAGAATAAAGTTCCTCAAGAAAACAGATGTTTGTCTGTTTTATTCACCTAAATAGGAGGGTCTCACACCTAAGTGTCAGCTGAATGACCTGGAGGGCTTATTAAATCACACTTTGCTGGACCCCACTGCTAGAGTTTCTTAAGACTTTTTTTTTTTTTAAAGGATTTTATTTATTCATTTGAGACACAGAGATACAGAGAGAGAACGCATGAGCAGGGAGAGAGGCAGAGGGAGAAGCAGGCTCCTCGCTGAGCCAGGAGCCCGACGCGGGGCTCAATCCCACGACCTCGGGATCATGACCTGAGCCGAAGGCAGACACTTAACCATCTGAGCCACCCAGGCGCCCCCCACTACTAGAGTTTCTGATTCAAAAGTATATTGTAGGATCCAAGAATTTGCATTTCTACTAAGTTCCCAAATGGCACCAATGCCGTTAGTCCAGGGACCATACTTCAAGAACCAATTACCTGAAGGATTCCTGGTACATGGTAACTGTCTAACAAATAGCTGTTAGATGAATGGATGAAATTGTATCTCCTTTTATATTTTGGAATACGGTTGTGATTGGGTACTTCTAATATGCTAATTTGCTATTTGTTTTCCTTCTTTTGGAAATTTCTTATTCAGGTACATTGCTTTGTTGTTAGGATATTTACTACTATTTATGTGCTGAGAATATTAGCTCTTGTCTGTCACATATTGGAAGATACATATCTTATTTGGGCTTATACCACTTAATATTGTCTATGCTGCTTTTATAATGGCAAGTTTAAATTTATGCCATCAAAATTATTAATAACCATGTGTACATTTTGACTTTACATGTTGATTTAGAAAGCCTTTCCCTATCCTAAAATTAGATACATATTCATTGATTTTTACACAATTTTCTTTACGCCCGCTCATTTTCTGTTTAACTCTTTAATCCATGTGATATTTCACACATGGCATTTGAAAAGGCCTATTAACCTAACCTAACCTGTATATAATCTGATAACTTGCAGGTTTTCTTTATTGTATTTTTATGGTAGCTTTTAGTATCTAATAAGGCAGTTTCTTCCTTATTTATTTTTCTAAAGAGTTTAATAATTCATTTTATTTTTTGCAGGAGAAGCTCCATCAAATTACAGTACTGTTGAAAGTTTTACTGGAATTGCATTTAAAGTTATAGATTAACATTTGGAGAATTTACATTTCTATAATATATAGAAATGAGTTTTGCTATTCAGTATCATAGAATAGTGCTGAATTAAGTCACTTTTTTTGCATTAGTCAGTATGTTTTTGTAGTTTTCTTTGTATTTGCTGGACTTTACGATTTTTACTTTGTTAATCTTAGACCTATGTACAGATTTTTGTTAGTGATAGTTTTCATTGTACGTCCTGATTATCATAGGCACCTCGGGAAGTGGTTGATTTGAACGTATGTAATTTCAACAGGCTGCCTTATTAAACTCTCCTATTGATTTAATTCTTTTCATTTGCCATTTCTGTGTCCACAAAGAACCTCATGAATGTCTATAAATAATGATGATATTTTATCCTTCTTTCTGATTTTTTTGTTTTGTTTTCATATTTTCTTGTTCTAATGCATTAACTGGAAATTCTAGTATATGTTAACATAATACTGTGTTCATGGCCATCTTTTTGAAGTTAATTATTTGCTTAAGGATATTATTCATGTCTGTGTTATCCAACTATATGTGTATTATATGTTTACTGAGCTATTTTAAAATCAGAAATCAAATAGAAATTTTGTGAATTTACTATAAATTTATAAGACTGTATCCTTGGGAGATAGGAGGGAACTGCTATATCTTACCATTGGTACTCCCTCTCTCCAAATTGATATGTTGAAATTTTAGCTCCCAGAGGTGATGGTATTAATAGGTGGGGCCTCTGGGGGTTAAGGATCAATCCCTGGTGAATGGGATTGATGTGCTTCTGAAAGACACCCCACAGAACTCCCTCCCCCTTCCACCATGTGAGGATACAATGAGAAGTCTACAACCCAAAAGAAAGTCCTTACCTGGCCATACTGGCACGTTGATCTCAGACTTTCAGCCCCCAGAACTGTGAGAAATAAGAAATAAGCTACTGGCCTGTGGTATTTTGTTAGAGCAGCTGGAGCAGGCTGAGACAGGAATGCATGTATTAAAGAATGTGGCATCAGTGATAATGTAGGATGTTATCTTCTGTATTGTTCAAAGGTGAAGATAAAAAAATAATGGATTTATACCTTTGTAGTTGAGACTAATTTCATTTATTTAAAAAAGATGACCCCTGTCCTATGTGCACATGCGCATCCCCCCCCGCCCCCCTGCCAAACAAACACTATGCATCCACAGGTTAAACTCTACTACAGATGAAAAACAGTGCAGATTTCATACTCAGGTTCACCCCCCAGCATGGGATAACACATTTTGTAAAGGTATTGGTGTTTTATCTTAACAAAGAAAATGTTCTAAGGCATTTAGGGTTGTGCAAGCTTAGTTTTGGGGCAGCTGACTTTAAAAGTATGGGTGTGCGTAAGCTTAGTCTGGGTACCAAGCTGACCCACGGGAAGTCAGAATCTTGGACAGCTCAGTGGGACCTCTGGGTCTTTGGCTGGGAGGATGATTTCCTTGCCTGCTAGTATTTATTCCTTCTTGTACCCAGTAGACAAACAAGGCTGATCCACTTGTGTTTGTCTGAAACTCGAGTCTAGGTCGATCAAGTACTCTGTGGAGCATTGGAGTGTGGAGTTGGTGGGCGGGTGGCATCTTGCCCTTTTTCTCTTCAGATGTCATTTCTTGACCCAGGATACAATTGGCATATTGTTCCATGGTTGGGTTTTAGAGATTTTGAGAGCACTCTGAAAGAATTTATAGATTTTGTATGTGCGTGTGTGTGCATATGTAAAGGACAACTCCCATAGACAGAAAGATCCTTGACGGGGAATTTCTCTCTCATTTCATTCCTTTCTGTGATCTCGGGATCCAGGACCATGCTCTGCCCATTGTGATCCCTACACCCGGGCACACATGAGTGAATGGGAAAATGAATGTATGAATGAATAGCTCATGAAAGAGACTGCTATCTCCCAGTATTACAACTGCTTCAAATTTTATATGTTGATATTTTGCCATATCTTGAAGAATTTCATAATTCATATTCCTAACTTGAGAATCTTTTTAAACTTTTGAGAAGCATATTTGTAAATACGTTTCTGAGATTCCCTGCTTCTAGTTAGATCTTCTCTCTGTATTCTGTAGTAAAGAATAAACAATACAATTATTTATAATTGATGCCTAACCAGTTTTACTAATGTACATTGTTGGACAGTTTACCATTAAAAAAAAATGAATGATTGGGGCACCTGGATGGCTCAGTCAGTTAAGTGTCCAACTCTTGGTTTTGGCTTAGGTCACGATCTCAAGGGTCGTGAAATTAAACCCCGAATGAGCCCGCTCTGGGCATAGAGTCTGCTTAAGATTCTCTCTCTCCCTCTGTCCCCTCTGCCCGCCCCAAAAGGAAAGAAAAAATGAATGATTGAATGAAAATAGAAGAACAAAATATTGAATATTCACATGACATTCTGAAGTTCCTTCAATATTAATTTTTTCTCCATTTTTGGCAAAGGCTTCTTTACTTCCCGTTGAGAATTCTGAAATAGTTTATTCTTAATTGTAGACAATTATCTTTTTACATAAAATATTTTTTAATTTTAGGCATAAATGAGTGTCTTAAGCAGGTAAATAATCTAAAACTCCTATGTTAATATTCAAGCAACTTTTCCCACCTTCATCTCTTTTTGCTATGCCATTTAAGCTTCTTTCACAAACATCTAATTTGCTTTCATTTGAATTAAACAGGCAGCATATTTTGGGGTACAAGTTTTAGTGTGAATTTTTACATCATTTCTTTATCATCTTCTCTAGAACTCTGAGTATCAGCATGACTGCATTGCAGATTTCAAAAGTGACTCTTACTGTCACCAGACCTTCAAAGGAGGTTGTCCTCTTGTGGAATCCTGCGAATTTCAAGGAATGTTCACTGCATTCTTTCTCTGGCTAGTAAGTAGTAGTTAGTAGAAAGGAAGAGTAAGAAGGCGAGAGAGAACCCTAAACTGGACATAATATCACTTTCAGCCATTACATTATTAATCCCTGTTACTTACCAAAGCACGTTAATAAGTTGGTATGTTTACTCTAGGTCATGACATTGATACTACTTAGAAGTTTGTACTCCCATTTAGCTAAAATGTTGTTAGGTGGATGATAGTTCAGAAATAAGTCGTTGCTGCCAGAAGAGAGGGATTTTTGTCTAAAGAAATTTGATCAGAAACATTTCTTAATCAAACCTAGTGGTAAATGGGCAGAGCTGCAAACCTAAGCATCCTCAAGGACTCTGCCCATTACCGCATTTCTCACATGTCGCTCTGGGCATGCTCAGCACAGAGAATATACTGTTAACGACTCTCTCCTTCCTGAAACAACGACTTTATGCCAACATGGAAGCAGGTGTCCTGGGGCCAGTGAGATGACAAACTACAAGGAGGGTCCCAAGTTCAAGGGTGGGCTAATTTCCATGCGGGGAACTAATGCCCCTTAAGAGCACAAGCTTGTCGAGCTTATAAATCCAATTGTTGTTTCTTCTTGAAAAGATTCAGGAAAGTTGGTGGCCAAGAATGAGGGCTTTTTGAGAGCTCTTGTGCAGAGTGGCCTTACCTTCAAGTATCTGGGCAAAACAAGCAGGATCTGCAGCAACGTCTACCGCAAAGCCATGCTGGTTTTGTTTTGTTCTCTTTCTTGTTCTAGTTTGCTCAGGATTCAGGCTATGGTGTCTCTCATAGACTCCTGCAGATGCCTCTTCTGGGCTTCCAGACTCATCTCCACGCTCTCTATCCATTCCCCACATACACAGTAGACCTAATATTCTTTTTAAAAACTCAGTCTGATCATTGTCACATTAAACTCTGTATAATTTACACTTGTGATCCAGCCCACCAGGCCTCCACTGAAGGGTCTGCCACCACCTGATTTCTGGGACTCCATCCTGGACCACTCCAAACCTTGCTCATTATCATGTAGCTCTCCAGGCCTCCTATCTTTTTCTCCAAGACTTTAAATTTGTTTCTACCTGGAGACTTGTGTTTCCTCTCCCTGAGATACCTCCTTATGGCTGTGCAAAAATAAAATCTTTGCTTGGGTGGTTCTTTCTCATTCAAGCCTTGGCTCAAATACCACCTTCTTCCTGTCTACTTATTTTAAATTAGGCTCCCCTATTCACTTGCTATCATGATATTTTATTTTATTTTCTTTATATCTCTTACAAGTAGCAGAAATTGTATTTTTATTTACTTGTTTCCTTTTCATTTGGGGTTCCTCTCACTAGAATGTAGGCCCCATGTGAGCAGAGGACATGTCTTTTGTTCAAGGTCGTACCCTTGCGTCAAGAACAGTTTCCGACATCCAGAAGCACTCAATGGATGTCTGCTGCCTGTATGATTGACTAACTCAATTATGAAAAAATAAATGTAGTGATCTTTAGTAGCCACTGTCTGTGAGTACCATAAAATTTGCCATGTGCTAGTCGCTGACTCTGGTATGACCTGGATATCATTTATTTTAAAAAGCTCCAAATCATTTCCTGGTTTATATTGGGAAAATCTCACAGAAAACCAAAAGGAATTGTTCATTTATGGATTTATTCAAAACAAATTCATGTTTGAACACCAAAAGGAATATAGAGATCTGCGCTTTGTCTCCGGAGTCATTTGTTAAGGGCTCCTATTAATGTTTTGAAGAAAGAGAGTTAACACTGTAGATCAAAGCCAATGTGGGGAGCAGTTCCAGGCAGACAATGCAGGCATAGAAGATACAGGATAGTTTTAGACTCAAGGGTGCATTTTGGAGATTTCAGGAATCTTGAGGGTGGCCGGCCTGAGAATGGCCGTAGTGGTGATGAGGGTGGAAAGATGGAGAGGCAGGACTTTGGAGAGACTGTTAGAACTCATCACCAACTGGGCAGCCAATTTCATTACCAGCACCAAGGCTACAGACCCGTGGTAGCCAGTGCAGGGTCCGTGCAGAGCAGAGGCGGAGGTGAGGGTGAGGAGGGGTGGGGGGCCTGGGTGACACTTGGTAGAATATTATAGAGATATTCTCTGAACAGCTGAGGGGGAATGGTGCCGAACTGGGCAAAGGATGGCATATGGGTTTGTTGGCGGAGGTCAGTGAGAGGGCTGGACCCGGGGCTGACCCCGGAGCTGGACCCGGCAGTCAGAGGCTCCTCCCCAAGCCTCTCCTAGCCTTGGATCGGGCACAGCTGCCTACAATTATCTTGCTAACAGCTGATTTCAAGGACGCAGCCTTGCGGGAGCAATGTGTTGTGGAGATCATGGGGAGGGTATATGACTGAAAACAGTGACGGCTTCTGGATAAACTTGGAGATTCGGGTGGTAGGGGTGAAGATCTCATCTTGCGGCCCCCCAAGACAAGCCCAGTAAGTAAGCTTCCTTGTTTATTAAAATGGCCACTTTCCCATCTGTAGTGGTCTGGGCCTTTCTCCCGTCTCTGCTTGTTTTTGGCGTGCGGGGCTGTTCCACATTTCACCTGGGAGCTCCGGGGGCTCAGCGGTCTCAGTGATCTGCTTACTGGCTCTGTGACCTTTGTCAAATGGTTTATCCTGTGCAGTTTCTAGCATCCTGGGCAAGAGTGCCTAAGAGGGGTGCCCAGTGCCGCCATTTGTATATCTGATCCAAGTTGTGTTGGTGGAATGGCTGTGTTATGAGTAATAGGCTACACTGCCACTTTGAATCACTCAAGATAGCTGTGTGAAGAACATACTGACTTTGCTTGCCGGAGCTGTGTTGGGAATGAGCCGTGGAAGGAACTGGGTGAGGTGTTAGGGGAGGCGCCTCCAGAGAAGCTGAGATGAAGATATAAGGGGGACTGCGCTTGAAAAATGATGGTTTGGGTCACCCCCAGCAGCCGACAACCATTTGTCCCTTTTTGCACAGTTAAGGTATTTAAAACCCTGTTCCTGTCTGACAGCTCATGTGTTTCCTGAGGCCTGGTGGGCATCAGTGGGAAGTGGCCTTGCTTTGAAAGAGCTTGCAGTGGGCACTTGCCTCTGGGAGCATCCCAAAGCTCTCCAGCTGTCCTACTTTCAGTGAAGTCTTGCGTGAATAATCACTGGCATTGAGGATGTGCCAGGTACTCTCTTTAGAACATAGGGATACACTGGTCCTCACAAGAATTTTATGGCGTGGATATGAATGGCCTCCATTTTTCAGGCAAAAAAATGGATTTATAAAGAGAGGGCATGACTTGTATGAAGCTCCACATCCCACACATGCTGGAGGTGGAAATCAATCCCACTTGTTTGGGTTTGAGAAGCCTATCTGACCACCTGTTCTAGATGGAGACCACCCTATTTTTAGAGGTCAGATTTAAAGAGGTATCAGAAACACTTGGGGACTTGATTAAACTATGGATACCTGGGCCCAAGCTGAGGGAACAATTTTTTTGGCCAAGGCATCTGCATGTTTCCCTGGCTTCTTGGGGGATTCTGATGAACATCCAAGTATAAGGATTGCCTTGAAATGGAACCTTGTCTCTTCCTTAAAATAGTGATAATTAAGTTAAGTCAGGACTGCATTGAGAAGACAATGGGAGAATATTCTGGAAAACACGTGGCAAATCCGTGACTCTCAGATTGGCCAGAAACACCTGGGTGGGTAATTAAAATGAAGTTCCTAGTCCTCACCTACATCTGGTTCACAGAGTTGATTGCTATAGGCAGCAGTGGGATTTGGTGGCATATAGTGTTTGAGCGAGAATGATCTTAATTCAAACCTCGTAGGTACCATTTAGACTTGGACATCGGTTGTCACCGACTTCTCTGGGTCACAGTGTGTCCTCAGAGAGGTGCAGGTGAATATTCCTTCGCAGCCCTCTGTGAAGATCACATGAAGTGGTACCTCTGAGGTTCTCGAAGGGGCGTATCTCCCCTTAGCTGCTTTCCTTTAGAAGTGAGCCAAAATTCCACATGACTTTAGAGTCCAGAGCATTCATTTTCAATGATAAAATATGCATTTGTTTTTATTCTCCTGCTGTTATAATATTTAGTCATTATAATCTTACAGAAAGAAATTTTCTTGTATAGACTTTAATGGTTATCTCTCAAACTGCCAGATGGTTCCATCAACTTAAGAAATTGATGAAATTAATCCCTTCTGTCCTTCACATTTAATTCTGTTTCAATGGCTTCAAACCACAGATTTCATTTGAATTCTGAGAAAATTAGAGAATGATTTTCCTCAGAAACTCCAAAAGGCTGTTTTGCTTGCCTCTTCTGAGCAGCGCCTGATATTGCTACAAAGGGATAAACAAGTCTGGCACACGATTGTGCATTAGGCTCAAAGAGATTTCACTTTTCTTCATAATCCTAATGAAAGTGAGGCATTGTGACTGGAAGGTGGGAAAGGAAGGGTGGGATTTTTTTTTTTCTATTGGGTATTGTGTTTTATTTCTTCTTTCTTCTTCTCTGTCGGGCCAGTTTTTATTAGCGTTCATCAACTAAGAACTAAGAAGGGGTTAGGAAAGTTCACATTTCCCTGGTGCTATCCCACTGTAGCTCCAACACAAAACTCACTTGAGTTTCACTTCAATTAGATCAAGGATTTTAGGTCTGCAGTGGAGTGGCCCAAGAGACATGTTCAGGTATAAGGCAGACCTGGCTCTGTGCCATTCTGACTCACAGAGATCCTCAGGATGGAAGGATTTTTCATGTTGAGTTATTACATAAATTTTCCAAAAGGGGCTCATTCCCCTTTTTATATTTTAAATGAATGGTTCATGGTCACCATCAATTCCTGTGTTTATTTAGGAGAAATACTGCTTATTCTAGACTTAGAGAAGAAAGACTTAGATTCATTTTTAGTTGCATGACTTATTACTTATGAAAACTTGAAGTCAGGCAGCCTCTCTTTACTGACCTGTAAAATACCACAAAATTCAGTGTTTTCCTATAGGATGAAATTTTACCAAATGTGGTGTAAAACGTTAATGATTAACTAGATCTCTAGAATCCCAGGATCCTTCCTGGAGAGTGGCAAGTTGGGTAAGAAAAGACTTGGATTTTTTGAACAAATTCCAGATGCTACTTGAGTTTATATTAAAACTGGATTAGACACTGGGATGAATGGGTAGGCCACTGAGTCGATAAGCATTTAGTGCAGTGACTTATATCCTCAATATGTGGTGCAATTATAGAACCAGCCCTCGAAGGAGTGACCCTGCATTCCCGTTGTCTTCTTCCCACCACTGATGGACTCCCCATTGCATTCCCTGAAAGGGCTCTTCTAAACCTTCTCATGCAAGCCCCTTCCCTCCTGCCTTTTGCTGAACAATCTGACTTCTCACTTTAATGAGAAAATAAGATCGCCTGAGTAGTCCTCACTCAACTTCTGTTTCTCCACCTCCCTTCTGAGGGGAGCACTGCAACCCATTCCCTGACTTATGTCTCCTTTTAACTCTCTAAAGAGAGAACTTTAGTTCTTATTTTGTATCTTTAGTCAATTTCTGTCTCCTACTTTGAACTATGCTTAAACTTTTCTCTATTTTATGAACACAACAAATAAAAAATGCTTCCCTTTGCCCACAATCTATTTTTATTATACCTCTTCATCACAAACTCCTTGGCAGAGTTATCTCCATGTTCTGTTCCTTCTGACTCCCTGTCTCTCCTTATTTGACTTGTTCCTTGTTGGATCTTTGGTTCTCCTTTCTTTGATCCTAGATGACCTCTTAGATACAACTTCTGGTTTATTTTAGTCTTCATCCTTCTCTACTGCTTCTTTCTAATTCCTCTCTATCAGTAGCTCTTGGATGTTCAAAACTTCCTTCTTTTTGAAAATTTGCCTTCATGCTTTCATGATAGTGATTTTCCTCTATTTTTACAAATCTTCCTTTTCATTCTTCATTGTTTTCTCTTTCCTTCTTACGCCTTCTAAATGTTTACCTTTCCATGGATTTTTTTGGTGGGTTGGGGGGGATCTTATAGCAACAAAAATTGATGTCTCACTCACCCTATGTGCCCTTGACAGATGAATTGGAACTTTTGTTTCTCATGGTCAGTCATGGACCCGGCCTGACAGAGGATCCATTTCTGAGCATACACCCAAAATCTCCAAGGCAAGGGCATGAGAATGTGGTAGATCACAAAATGGTGTTTAAAGCTTCTACTTAGAAGAAATTACTATTAGTTCTGTGAACATTTCACTGGTCCAAGTCAGTTATGTGGTAAAGCCCAACTTCCGAGTATGGTCCTATCATATGTCTTAAGAAAGGTCATGGGAATGTTCAATCGATGGCCCTAATACTCAACCACACAAAACAGAGAGACCTGTGCCCTTGTGCTTCCATGGATACTTATTCAAGGGCTCTTATCTCCTGTCTCCTTATGAGCTCATCCTTTCTTCCTTTTTCAAATATTCCGTCCTTGAAGAAGTCTTTGAAATCTAGGTTTGCTGTCCGCTCCAACTGAATAATCCCTACTCTAAAAGATTACAGATATTTATTAGTATTTCTTTAAGAGCCTTACCTTGTTCCAATGATACAGAAGTTGGCATTTTTTGTTCTTAATTTAGGTCTCCTATTAGGAAGTTTATGTATCTTTGATCTGGGTTTGAATTATCTTTTTGTAGTATCCTATCTACATTAAGTGCTAGGTTTATTGAAACTCTATTCCAGAAGGGACTTTACTACATAGTGTATAGTAGATACTTCATGAACTTGCTGAATTAAATTGAGGATAACTTTCAAAAAATGAGGGTATTTGTCTTGAAATAATGAAAGAACTCTTTACTCTAAAATACTTGTTTCTCTCTTTACTCCAGTAACGCATAATGCATTGATGTGACCGGGAAGAGGCAAGAAGAACTAAGTGTAAAAAAAAAGAATTCCTCATATCAATGAGGTCATATGAAAAAAAAAAAAAAAGAACTAAGTGTAATAGGTTTAGTGAGCATTCTTTTATTTACCATGATAGCTCAAAGATACTGTGAAATATTCGGGTGCTAATAGGAGGTGGCTAGGCCTTTCCTGCTTCTAGTTTAGGTCCTATCCTTAGCAAGGTTCTGGTTTCCCAACTGATCTTATAAATTCTCTGGTCAACATCTTGCACGTGGAAGGAATGGGGACAGCAGGAGAAGGAAGTGGAATTGAGCCCTGTTCTTGTTCACTGTCTTTATGAGAATGGGCATGGGTGTTTTCTCATTCTCTACTCACTTCCACACTAGTGCTTTCCTTTTCTGATCTGAATTAACTTCCAGGAGAGTATTAGGACATTTTGTATTGCACAGTACATATACATAATCCGTGTATAAAAATAAGCATATTTCAGGTTCAGTTGCATGTTTTAGAAATTGAGGAAAGACAGGTTATAGTACGCTTTCAAAGCTAACTCAAGTTCTTTGTGGAACAAAGTGGGAATAGAAGGCAAATACAGCTCTTAGGTCTACCAGTGAATACACTGGTTCAGCAACCTCCGAGCTGTGCCTTAATGGAGGCCGATATGTGGCTCACATGCTGGTTTTATTTTTCTTCCAAAAGGAGAATCAAAGATTTGGACAAAAGAATCTGAATCAGTAGTGGCATGAGTAGAGATGCCTCAACAAGTCAGGAGTATGACTGCACATCATGAGAGACAGTATTCAGTGGATAGAACCCATTCTCTCTTGAGAACTTATTGATAATACCCTTACGGTGATGTGAAGGAAGGTGGGGGAGTTACCTGAAAAAAAAACAACAACAATAAAGTTATCTGAAAATAAAAATAAATAGAGCAGTGCACTAAATGACGGGACTGAGACTATTCTGCCTATCTTCCCTCTTCCTCCACAACCCATTGACCCCGTTGTGAAAAATCCTTTACTTCGTTGCCTGAGTCAACTGAGTTATTCCAGTTTATGAAAAAAATCCTAGACCTTTAGAGACCACTCTCCTCTGAGCGCCAGCATTAAATAAACCTCCTATCCTCCAAAATAAAAAAAAAGAAAAAAATCCTTAGGTATGACTGCTAGAGCCTTAGCTAAGCTACTTGATAACTTCTTTAACTTGGGTTTGTCGTAATAACCACTCTTTGGGGGAGAATTTGGGAAGTTTCAAAGAACTGGTTACTTAGTTAACCTGTATAATTGTTATCTTACCTATATTGAGCGATTGTAATAAGTTTTTGGGGGGTTTCTTAAGCAGCCCCCCCCCTTTTTAAGTTTATTAACTTGAATCTGTACACCAAACGTAGGGCTTGAACTCCTGACCCAGAGATCAAGAGTCACGGGCTCCGATGACTGAGCCAGCCGGGCACCCCTACCCTTCTGTTTTCACATCTACTTCTCTGTTGCCTCAAACTTGGTTTCTCTGTTCCTTATCTTAAAGTTAGTAGTAATCTTGTCAGTACAACATCTGTGTCTGACATTCAAATGGGTTGGAATTTGTTTTAGAACATGTCCAGAGTGGTTTAGATCGAAGAGAAAGGAGACAATTACTTTTTTCCTGAAATAACTTCTGTAACCATCATACTTCACCAATTGAGTGGTTCCCTTTTCAGTAGAATCTTTCATATACCTACAGTAATTTCACTGTAAGATTGCCGTAGTGTGCAGTTAACAAAATTGCATTAGCAAGTTCGCATGTTTTTCTTGCCACCTTTCCAGCTTAAGTTCTGCAGTTGGCCTTTGCTAAAAAGTTCCATTTTCTGATGAAAGAACAACTGTAGAATTTTTCCTTCCCCTTCGAAATTAAAAAAGAAGGTAAAGCAAAAAATACTGACTTAACTCTGAATGATTGACTCTGATTTACTAGTCAAAAAATGGAAGGCTTTGAAAATGTGCCTGTTTATCTTTTGCTTATTTCCAAAAAGATGTACTGAAATCTACCTGTGCTGTCGTGGATTGGCAAGGGGGATTTATGTGTAAGCCAAACAAAAAGCTGTCAGACACTGCTGTCACAGGATGTGCTTGTTTAAATAGTCATATGATCTGCAACCGGACACATGGTTATTAAGTCAAAAGAATGAATTTAAGTACTAGAGTCTGTTGCTGATGATCCTGCAACGAACAAGAAAGATGAAAAAAAAAAATCTCTGTGTGTGTGTATGTGAGTGTGTTGATTTTTGTGTTGTAGTGAGGAAGTGGGGAGAGAGAGTGTGTGTTAGTACATAGCACATGGAAAGTCAATTTTTCTCTTGCTGGCAAATGGGAAATAAAGCAATTTGTGTCACCACAGATTGAGAGAATTATTAAAACAACACTGTCAATACTATATAATAGTTTTCAATTCCATCAAGTTTTGATGTCCCTTTGGATAATAAATTACTGTAGGGTGAACTGGAAATAGTGATGTCTGTACCCCATTTCTTTACTTTGACCTGTGGAAGACTTTGAAATAGTAGCTTGGTGAATGAGGATAACTTTGATCTCAAACAGTCCACTTGGCTGAATGTGAGAATAACATCTTGTCCTATTTATAAGGATTAGTTTAATGCTGTATGAACAAAATTGGTTTGCTTTTAGTATTAAAATTATAATTTACATGTATTGTTTCATTTGGGGTTGTGGTTTTACTAACTGAATATTTTCCAATGAAGAAACCAACATATGGATGTTTTTAAAGAAACCTTAGGCTTTCTCCTTACCCTCTCTGTCTCTGATGGGGCCGTGTTTGGCTTCTAAAACATGCGTTGAGTTTTGCAACTTAACCCTGAGCTCCACCACTACTGATCCTGTGACTTTTAAGGAATAATTGTCTTTTTCAGTCACGTTCAAATGAACCTTTTTGGTACTCAATACAACCTGATTCTGATTATGTAGCATGCAAAATTCAAGGGATCAAATCACCAGCAATTTGCTTCCCCAAGTTGCTTTCTTAAATCAGCTTTTAAATAGATTTATGTTGCCTGTGGATATAAAGCAGTAGAGTAAAACTAAACCTTCCTGATTTCCAAATCAGCATTTAAAGAGCTATAATTCATATTTAATGAAGAAAAACAGCTAAATAAGCATCCACAAGCATTTAACTAGAGACTTTATGCTCATAAAGTTTTTTATCCTCTGCTAAAAGCCCCTTTACCATATCTTTTTATTATACTTTGATGCGAAATGCTAAAAGGATGTTGGATATTGTTAGACTCCTATTAAATTATAAGAGAACAAATATTAGGAATAAATTTTAGCTCTGTTAACGAGGACAAGACTGGCAATTTTCCTAACTGGTGCTCAGCATTTAAGTTTTCAAAGAGAGAAAATGTTATATTGCCAACAGAACACAAAACAGTATTGAGGCCAGATGTCTCTGACCTTTTGTATAAGGATAAAGCACTTTCTCTTTCAAGGTTGGGCATCCTGTTTATAAATAGCTACATTGTGGTGAAAACGGACCTCAATTTACCTGTGAAATTGGGTTTGGCCATTTCCCCTGAAATAAAGATGGGTCATTGAGAGCTGCTTGCCAGAAGGGAAAGGATAAAATTGATAATAGAATGTATGTCTATCTGGGGTTTGGTTGTTGTTTAAGTGTACATGGCTGGAATCTCCCATCCTTGAATAACCTCTTTTCTCAGTCTCAAAGCCAAGCCTGAGACTAGCTGAAAAGATAGAATATACTGTTGGAAAACCAGCTGATCCCTAAGACATTTCTTGATTGGCTCAAGTTGTCCATTTTGCTTCACATTTGGTCTTCCTTCTAAAGCAGACTAAAGAAAAGGAATGATAAGATCTGCTTAGACAGTGTGAATGATCCAGAGTATTAATAGATACTAAGATTTCAGCAGGTACATTTGGGCCACTGTTAATAACACTTAGGGAGGCACCATTGCTTCTTCCATTTTATTTGCCTTACTTTAGGCAAATAAAATGATGCCATTGGCCTCAAACAAATTCACTCTGTCACCTAATCAGCTACAAGTTCAAAACCAGTCCTACTAATAATATTAAAGGCATTCACTGAGCTTTAACTTGTATTTCCAACTCTTTATGAAGTCATCACATGTAGAAATTCATAAGTCTAATCACTTTGAAGAACAGGGTGAAAATAGCTGAAGTACCGTATTTCAATCTTCTGAAAGGTACTAGCTTTTCCAGAAAACGCCGTAGGACCCATGGCAACACTTTCCTTTTTTTTTTTGTGGTTCGGTTTTGATCAGTGTCCAAAGAAGACTTAGTCCTAAAGAAATAACTACATGCTTGGGAGTGAAATTTTAAATTGACCTCAGACTAAAAGTCCGGTGCAAAAGGATGACTGTGAATTTCTTCTGCAGTGAATGGAGTGCTCCATTGATCTCTGGAATTAAATACAAGTGGTACCCAACGGACTGTTATTTTAATGCAGCAGAGCAAATTCAATGAATTGCCCAATTCTCTAGGGCCCTTAAGAAAATGACTCAGAGCATGGTTTTAATGGAGAAATGGCACAAGGAAATGGAGTACAGGGTCTCCCAGTTCTCATCCGTTTAAGCCATGACATCTGAATCATTGCCTCAGAGTTACTTATGGCCCTAAATAGAAGAGTTTAAGACCAGACAGGGGGTCTGGTATTGAGGCCATGGATTGTTGATGTAGAATGACTCACTCTGCATCTGAAGGACATCTACATCTTTTGGCCTATTGATTGGCTCATGAAGATGAAAGAAATCTTTAAGTGTCAGGATTTTCCATAGAGCATATTCTACTTGGCCACCATGGAAAACATAGACAGCACACTTGGGAGGACAGTTAGCTTTGGGCACTCAGATTTTGTGTGTCAGGTTAGTATCTGTGGGCTTCCCTTCCATCTATACAGTACCCTCATGAGCTTGAAGTGGATCCATCCTGTGAATGGAATGGGTATAATTCTGATCATGCTATGAGGGAGTGCATTATTGAGTTTTTCATCCATATGAAATAACATTTAAAAGATGTCCAAGGTAGATAAAATGGATTAAATAATATGTATCTGGGGCATTGATGCTGCTTGAGTAATGACATGGTATATATGCCTTGAATGTGATGATGAAAACTATACCTGTGTGTTACAGAAATTTGGAATTTGTGAAAAAAGTACAAAGCAAAAACTCTTACAGCTTAAATAACTTTTTTTTTTATTAGAGAGCCAGTGCGGGGGGTGAGGGGGAGAGAGAGAGAGAGAGAGAGAGAGAGAGAGAGAGCCAGCGAGCCAGCCAGCCCGGGTTGGGTAGAGGGAGAGAGAGCCCAGCACTGGGCTGGATCTCACTACCCTGAGATCATGACCTGAGCCAAAACCAAGAGTCAGATGCTTAACTAACTGAGCCACACAGGTGACCCTCAATATTTCTTATATTAAAAATACTCTGTATATGTTAGAGTATGTGATTAACTTCCATTTTTACATGTTGTACGTGCTAATAATTCACTACTATTTTTAATTGCTCTCTCACATTCTATATAACATAATTTATTTAACCAATTCAATAATTATAGACCAGTTTCCAAATATATAACATGATAAATACTGCTATAAGGAGTAACCCTTCATAGAAATTTTTGTTTAATCTTTGCTGCTTCCTCAGGATAATTTTTAAGAGTACAAGTATTGTAATAAATGAGGTGCTTGTTATAATGTTGCTTAATTACATTGCAAGTTGCCTTCCCTAGAGATCAGGCCAACTCTCATTCCCGTAAAATATTACGAGAATTTATTTTCTCATACCATAGCCAACACTAAGAATTATTATTTTTAAGAAGTTGGCCAATCACCAGACAGGAAATGCTACTTCTTTTTAAAATTGGTAACTTTGATTACTGATTACTTAATTTTGAATGGTTTACACTTGTTTATCAGCCATTTACACATCTGATTTGGTGCCCTGTCTGTTTCTGTTATCTGCCAAAGTCTTTCCTACAGGGTGTTTGCTCTATTCTCTTTAATTTTTAAAGGCCTCCTTATATTTTAATAATATCAACGTATCTTTTTGTCATGTGTTAGAATATTTTTTTTTATCAGTGTGTGGTTTGGAAGGGGGCACTTTCTAGCAGGTTTCGTTTTTTATATTTTACTTAGCATCATTTAATAATGGGTAGGCACAGTGACTCAGCATTGGAGAAGGAAGACAAGCCGAGGGATGTGTTGGACCTGGAATAATGCAGACTAAAGAGAGGTGGTGGGAGACCAGAGTTCAAATTGGTGTATTGCAAACTCACACAGAGGTAAAGAATTTATTGTATGGTCTTACATAACCATTGGAGAACCACTAAAAGTTATTCCCACAAACAGTAATTGGTGGTGGGAGAGATGAACTGGCAAGTGATAGGTCAGGTTAAGGTGAGTAAGCTCTTACATGTGAAGAAGGTGTCAATTAGAGGGGCACATTCACTCTGAAGGTCGTCAACTTTCCACATGGTATGCTGCAGTCGTAATTTATTACTGACCTTTAAAAGTTGATGAACTTTCAAATGCAGGGGTGTGTGTGTGTGTGTGTGTGTGTGTGTGTGTGTGTGTGTGTGTGTTTTAAAGAGAGATTTACTCAACGAATCCCACCCAGTGGGGCTTGGGGTGCATGTGTGACCTGTACACATTAGCTTACTAGATCCCGTATCTTGGGCTGACAACATTAATCATGATCAGATTACTGAAGAGGCTGCCTTTGGTCCCCAACATTATCCAGGTGTCTGTCTGGTATGTGGTAGGGAATTATTTTTCTCCAGAGCTGTTGTAACTCTTGCCGAAAAATTTTGTCCCCTCCTGGGAGCCTTGTTTGTTTCCTTTCACTGCCTTAGCCATTATTCCAAGGACTTTAGAACCATTAGGGAGATGGATATTGCATGTGGTTTCATAGAAAAGAAATTCATTCTAATCGAGGATGTCACTCTTTATTCTGTTCATGGAGGGCTGGAATGTTGAACTGACTTCACTGACAGCTTTCATGAGCCCATCGTTTAATTTAATGGATAAAATAGAATGTTTTATTGAAGTAGGGTTCATTTCCTAGAATGGCATGAATACACTTATATCACTTACATTAGCAGTACAAACATGTGGTCAAGGGGGAATCGATTAACAGATGGATTGTGATATTTTTATGGTAACTCTTGCCTAATTTTTTCTTTTCTCTCTTCCTCCTCAGTAGTACAAATATGGCAGATGCCTCTTTGATCCCAGCATGCCCATCCTGAAAAAGATACCCTGTGTAGCTTAAGTAGGTATTGTGAGGATTCAGAGTGAGAAAGCTTGGGAAAGTGCCTTAAAACTGGTGTAAAGCACTCAAGAATGCTAGGTACAGAGAGGATTATTTGCAGGCAAAGTACAACCCCTTGGCCTTTGCTCCAACTTTTGAAGAGGTAGCTACCACTGACAGAGATTGAATGAATGAGAACACTGATGAGGGTGAAGATGAAGGATAAAAACATCAGGATGGGAGAAGCATATGTGCTAAAATTATTAAGCATGAAGGGGGAAGAATTTCTTTGTGTTTGGGGGGGTGTGAACAGTGGGGTTGTTTTGGCTTTGCTTAGACACCTGTGTAGATGCTTAATCACCACATGGAGCCCAGAAGTGCAGTCAGTTTTTAAATTTGCGCCATCCATCATGCTCTTTCTTCGTGGACTTGAGTCAGCATGATGTAAAGCAGCCTGTGCTGCAAGTCAAGACAATTGAATGTGAGTCCCAGCCATGCCACCAATTATGTCAGCAGCCCTGGGACATCGACTTAATCCATCATTTGGTCCATCTGAAAAGATATACTTGAGATTAGTATTTACAAAGGTGAGATCTGTACATAGATGGCGGTGGAGATGATTTTAGGTGGTGTGTGCAATATATTCATTTATTCATTGTGTGTTAGAATAAATAGAATTACTATATAAAGCACATAATTTTCTGGGTATTAATGTTAATAAATCTTTTTTTTAAGATTTTATTTATTTATTAGAGAGAGAATGAGAGATAGAGAGCATGAGAGGGAA
>NW_027397092.1:4157621-4198808 GCF_003265705.2 Callorhinus ursinus | reverse complement strand
ATCTTTTTTTTTTAAAGGGTATTAATGTTAAGTAAAAAAAAAAAAAATAGGTGAGAAATGAAAAAAATGTTGAGTAAAACAGAAATAAACTCAAAGAGACCAAACTGGTGGTTGGTTGTCAGAGGGGAGGGGGGTTGGGGGAATCGGCAAAATAGGTGAAGGGGATGAAAAGGTGCAGACTTCGTTATAAAATAATTCAGTCACAGCAATGAAAAGTACAGCCTAGGGGATACAGTGAGTAAGATTGTAGTGACATTGTATGGTGACAGATGGTAACAACATTGATCATGGTGAGAGCTGCCTGTTGTAGAAGCATTGAATAATGTATAAAATTGTCAAATCAATATGTTGTACACCTAAAACAAATATAACACTATGTGCCAATTATATTTCAGCTAAAAAAACAGAACTTATTTAAAAGGCAAGTATTTTAAATAAAAATAATGACAAAAAAAATTTCAAACTACCATGTGGTACACTTGAAACTAATAGAACATTGTACATCCAACTGTGCTTCAATAATAATAATTAAAAAAAGTTTCGTAAAAATATCGGCAGGATACAGATAGAGCAAAAATCATGAAGAAAGGACATTTGGGAAATGCTAAGCTAGATTATCTTTAATTTCATTTGAGATCTATGTAAAGTATCTGATTTCTTTTTTTTTAAAGATTGATTTATTTTAGAAGAACAGAGAGCGAATGAGTGGGGGGAGGGGCAGAGGGGGAGACCCTTAGGCAGACTGACCGCTGAGCGCAGATTTCCATGTGGGGCTGGATCCCACCACCCATGTGATCATGATCTGAGCCGAAACAGATGCTTAACCGACTCAGCTGCCCAGGTGCCCCTAAAGTATGTGATATATTAAGGGACATAAGAAGGTCACTGGCAACCTTACAGAGGTATCTGTCTATTCATTTTAAGAGATTTCTGGTCCAGATGAGGCCATGTGGCCTCGATCATTGCAGAAATTTCAGCGTGACTCTAGACCCCAGGGAGTATAGTCTGGCATGAGTCTCAGCGGACCTCAGAGATAGGACACAGAAATGGGAGAACTGGGGCACCTGGGTGGCTCAGTCGTTAGGTGCCTGCCTTCGGCTCAGGTCATTATGCCAGGGTCCTGGGATCGAGCCCCTCATAGGGCTCCCTGCTCTACGGGAAGCCTGTTTCTCCCTCTCCCACTCCCCCTGCTTGTGTTCGCTTTCTCGCTGTCTCTTTCTCTGTCAAATAAATAAATAAAATCTTAAAAAAAAAAAATGGGAGAACTGGATCCAGGGTCAGGCCAGAGCAATGACAAACATCTAATGCACGGGATGGCTCAAGGTTCTGCTGACCCCCCCGGCCACTTTGGTCTCATCTTCCCTGTTGTATTCTCTCTGCAGGCAAGGCTGCCTTGTACACTGTGCACATTTCCTTGGTTCTCAAAAAGCAAACCATCCCTTTCTGGAATAGGGAATATCGAGAGGCTGCCAGTGATCCTTCTTTGCCTTCTTGTGCTAGTCTCTTAGCCAAACATTTTACAGAACTCTATTCAAAGAGTTCTTAAGCCTTTCTAGGTCCCTCTTAGGGGAGAATTTCGACCCACCATGAGACTGCTTCAGGATACCCTGAGCATCTGGTTGTCTTGCTTTATTTTGGGGGTATAGGAGACCACCGATCTTGTGTTATCTCCTGCTGAATTTGAGAGACAGGTGAGCAGGGACATCCCCTGGGTTGGAGTCTATTCATCAACAGTAATCAAGCATTTTATAGAACTCACGCCAAAAGTAACAAAGTTACCTGGATCCCCTACTTGGGTGGGGTGGGGGGGAATAGAATTGTAATTGAACACTTTCTTGATGCTTTGCTCTTTCTATTGAATCTATGAGCCCACGAGCAGCAATTGATTGTGCAGATTCTTGTTCAAGATGGCTGGCCGTTCAGTGATCCTCAAATGAACCCCAGGCAGAGCAAACGGTGAGGCGAAATGTCTGTTTTCTGAGAATTAGAGCAGCTTTTGTCCAAGCTCTGCCGGTGACCTCTGGTTGGGCTGGTGGGAAGAAGAGGTGGCAGCTCTCGGCACTTACGATACTGTGCTGGGGTGTAGTTGAGTGACCTGCTAAGAATACAGTGGTTTTAACCATTTCTTTTAGCTTGGGGAAAAGATAGCAAATGTTTCTGCCATTAGGGAAAGATCTTTCATCAACTGACCCTTCCTTAATTTGTTTGGAACCTGATCATGCTGGAAAGACAGTGTAGTGTGGTATTTAGCAGGCCACACGGTCAAACTGACTTTCTGTCGCATCTCGGCTATCCTAGTTAGGGGTAGTGTAGCCTGGGTTAAGCGTTATCTCCTTGGTGACTGGTAGGGTGGAGATAAGAGTATCTGGGTGGCTCAGTTGGTTAAGCGACTGCCTTCGGCTCAGGTCATGATCCTGGAGTCCCGGGATCGAGTCCCACATCGGGCTCCCTGCTCAGCAGGGAGTCTGCTTCTCCCTCTGACCCTCTTCCCTCTCATGCTCTCTATCTCTCATTCTCTCTCTCTCAAATAAATAAATAAAAAAATCCAAAAAAAAAAAAAAAGAGTATCTGGCTCACAAGTTTGCAGTAAGGATGAAATAAAGCATCAGGTGCCTCTAAGGTACCATTTTGATTCTTCTTAATCCTATTTCTCATTCCAGCTTCTGGGCAGGTTCTGTGCTGATAACTTTCACTTCCTGCTCTGGGGATTCTCTGATGCCTCAGACATAGAGAACCCATGGAGCTTGCTTGCTATCCTTGTACAAAGTTCATATTTTGTATATGGTATAAGACAAGGTTTTTTTCTTTTGGGTATTGAGTTGATTGAATATTGTTTGTTGAAAAATTGTCTCTTTCCCGCTCATCTGACTTGTCCCTACCGTGGAAAAAAAAATCCATTGACCATCTACGTGTGGGCCTATTTCTGGAATGTCCTTTCTGTTTCCTTGATGTAAATGTTTATCTTTCTGCCAAAACCAATTACCTTGATTGCTGAGGTTTATACTAAGTCCTAAAATCAGATAGGATAAGGACTCCAGTTTTGCTTTTTAAAAATGGGTTTGGTTATTACAGGACTTTGGCATTCCTATATAGATTTTAGAATCCAGTTGCTGATATCTGTAAAAAATCTTGAAATTTCATCCAATTGACTACTTTAAGTTTTATGTGGTCAATTTTTTTCTTAGTGCATTTTAAATTATATTTCCTCCTAGAAATTTCCTTTCTTGAAAGCTATAAGGATATTTACCAATGTTTGCTTCTAGAAACTCAATTTCATTTTTTATTAGATAAATGTCTATTAATATGTCCATATATAGATATATTTAATAAATGGTTATCTAATAGTCTCAATATCCTTTATGGAAAATCCTCTTTAATTTTTCAGTGAAGAGGCACCATCAAATGAGCTTTTCTGTATTTACTTTTCTCCATTTCTCAAGCATAGTTTGATCTCCAAATCTCCCATTGTTTGGAAATAATATGTAATTTATAATGTTCATTTTTATATACTTAGATATATATAAGTCCATATATATATATGTATACTTAAAGTTGAGTGTCAATTTGTGTCCACACCATTCTGCTTGACAGATGTTATTCTCCTAGGTTAGGTATTAAGACCTCATTGCTATTCAGCAAATGGTTTTCTTTCCCTCTTAGATAGGGATATACCTTGAAATTTATGCATTGATTTGGTACAAACTTTGTTACATGAAATGCACAGATAATGGCTACTCAGTGTATACATACCATGGCTGATCATAAATGAATCACACACAGTGTTTCCAGGTAATTAGTATTTGCTGAAAGGTGAAGAATGGTTTATGGAGGCAGTTTCACTTAGAATATTGGGATATTATTGTTGAGAGGGAGAGAGAAAATTAAAATTTCTGAGCCCTTAGAGTGGTAGGCACCATGCCAGGTAATTCAGTGGCTTATTTCATTTAATCCTTATAACAAATCTATAAAATGGCAATATTAGCACCATTTTACAGATGACATTGCAGGCCAAGCAATGTACATTAAGAAACCTGCCTATGGTCTGAACAAGACCTTCCTTAGATTAAAATCTGAAATCTACAGTCTTTTTATAGTATTCCAGTGGTCTTAGAGAAGATCTAGAACAACTTTTTAAAAAAATATTATTAAAAGGAATGAGCTTGGAGGAGTTGACTTTTTGCTCAATTGTATGAAAATTGTGACAGATCCAGGACAGAAATGCATTTTTTTCCCCTCCTTAGTTCTTAATCATTTTTTACCTTGTCTTTTTTACCCAGGAAATAACAGCATCAACTCACTGTCTGACTTTGAGCACAGCTTCCTCATTTACTGGATATGCGAGCTCAAAAGTCTATAAAATGGATATATAAACAGAATCTACCTCTTACGGCATTGCAACTAAATAAATGTGTAGACTTTTGTAAGACTAAGTGCTCAGTACTGGGTATATTCTGCCACAGATGGTAACCCCAGGACCATTTTCTCCCTCCTCTCTTATCAGTGTCCAATCATAAGAAAAAAATCAGCTGTCATGTTTTATAAAAAGATTTATTTATTTATTTGTTTTAGAGCAAGCGAGCAAGCAAGTGGCATCCTGGGGAGGGCGAGGGGATGGGCAGAGGCAGAGAAGGAAAATCCCCGGTAGACTCCCCTCTGAGCCCCGAGCCTCATGAGGGGCTCGATCCCAGAACCCCGAGATCATGACCTGAGCCGAAATCAAGGGTCAGCTGCCTAAGTGACTGAGTCACCCGGGTGCTCCTCAGCTTTCACTCTTAAATACACAGGTATAAATTTAATCCTATGTGTTAGCTTTTCTATAGATTATTTCATATTTCTTGTACCTCATTTGGTCCAGGTGTGCAAACTACAGAGATGAGCTAGAAAGCCTGTTTAGAACTTGTGTTGATACAAAGAGTGGATAAATAGGCGTTTTAGGGAATTCCTGAAATCATGTTGCTTGACACAAAGCCATGTACCAAGTGTATGCCTAAGGCTTACACTGAGATATAGAAAGTCCCTGTTGAAAGATCATGTTCCATGTAGGAGCAGACATACTTAGAAGTACATACTTGAATGACAACATAGGACCTGGCAGAGGAGTGAGTTACTCTGAGATGCTAGCCCTGAGATGTATTCATGTGTGGAGCAGGAGTAGTAGAGGTAAGCAGATGTTAATACTCACATGTGTATTGGAAAAAGAGCCAAGGTGATCCATACCTTTAAGGAGTTTAAAAAAATACTCTACATTAAAATGTAGGGGGACTGTTTTTGAACCATGACCTTGATACTCCTTTCATTTTTTGGAAAAACCATTTCAACCTGTCCACAAACAGTAGCCACGAGTTCCATGTAAACATTTAAGCTCAGAGTAATTAAAATGAAATAAAAGTGGAAATTGAGTTTCCCTGTTACTTTAGCCACCAGTGCTCATGAATCCAATATCACTATTGGCTACTAGGGATAACAGTGCAGAATATTGTTTCCGTCATGGTGGCAAGTTGGTGACAGCACTGAAAACCTGGCCTCCCCGTAGAGCAGTCTTCATGGTTTCTCCTAGTCTAATAGTCTAAGTTTTGCAGGATGACCATTTAGACTGGCATGGGTAGTGTCAGCTTGTTTTATAGGACAGTCTCTATGAAGGTTCCAGGAACACGGGGAGGAAGTCTGTGGGAAGCAGACTCCCCTGTAGCTAGTAGGGACTGCATTGTCCTTACCTCCCTTCCTCCCTCTTCTTTCAAGATCAGCCAGCAAATTCCACACGGGGCAGGTGGCTAGCTTTGTAAAGGTACCATTATTTGCCATTCTGAACATGGTGGTACTAATCAAGACAGGCTGGATTATAAGTGTGACAAACAGCTCCCCAACTCCACTTAAAACACAGGTTTATTTCTCTCTCATATTAAATACCCTCAGAGGCCGTCTGTGGGCTTGGTTTTGCATCCTCTTTATTCCTGGATGCACGCTCTTGGGGCAAGCAGTTCTCCAGCACAGCAAAGAGGAAAAAGGAATGGTGAATCACAGCCTGGCATTTAAAGCTTCTTCCCATAACACGAATGAAAGGAATGCAAGTGGTTACTTACTGGCGGTAGGAAAAAGATACCGCAGAACTGTAGTAGAGAGTCTCGGAGCATATATCTTAAGACAATTTTGACTACTGAGATTACTAAATATGTCTACACGATAAAATCAATAAAATGAAAAACTTGAAAAATCGGGGGTGGGGAGCAGAGAGTGTTCTATGCTATGTAGCCTCACATTTCTTTGGCCCAGGTGAATTCATGGCCAATATAAGCTCAAGGGCATAGGGAAGTACAATGCTAATACATCCCTGGGAAGCCAATAGGAAATTGTGGATGGAAAACATGAATGCTGTTCATAGGTTAACCCTATAGGAATGCTGCCCATGGGGCAAACAAGGAAAGATCAATATTTGAGCTATAGTGGTGAGTTCCCTCAGATGCTGTGAATTATAGACTTTGTGTCCATTGTCCTGTGAATTGATGCTACACAGAAATGCCTGATCGGGTCTGTTGAATATCTTCGTCCTGCCCTTCCTCATCTTCCTTTTCAAGAGAAGCTGGAAATATATATTATGTGAAGTAGCTTCATTAAAAAAAAAAACTGGCTCAGTTATTTATAAACAACGTGTGGATGAAAGAATGTACAGTAATGCCAAGTAGAGTGTGTGTTCACCACTACTGAGGTCTGGCAGGGAGGGCAGGTGAAGGAGACGGTACAGACCCAGTGGGCTAGAAAGTGGGCAACGTGAGGACTGGTCCTACTATTATGGCAAACTGTCTGCGTGACATTTGTAAGTCACCGAGCCTACCCCCTTTCCTCATCTATTGAATAAGTAGACTGGGCAAGATCCATGACAAGGCTTTGTATTTAGAATGGTCCCTGCAGTTTAAGGAGCTACTTGGAGTAACAGAAAAAGTTATTTCTTCATCCCCTTGCCCCTGATTCCATAAACTTGATGAAAATGACACCATAATTCCTTTCTCTGTTTTGCTAGGTACTGGGGCAGGGACCAGTGATCTAGGAGAGGGGGAGGGAAGTTTCATAGAGATGTCAGTACCCCAGATACAGACTGTAGTTAGAGCTTCCCTAGGACAATGTGGTCTCCTGTTCATAGAAAATTAGTGGCACTGTATGGGGTGTCTTGAAAGTGGGACAGTTAATAACAGTTTTGACTATGGTATTAGGTTTGGGTTTAGACTGAGCTCTGCTAGTTACCAACCTAATGTCATCACTCGTCTTTCTCTGCCTCTGTTCCTTCATCCATAAAATTGGGATGAGAAGTCACGGTATTTACCCCATAAAGCTATTGGGAAGGTTAAATTAGACAACATATATGAAAGGCCTCCTATTTAACCTTTCTTTTTTTCTTTTTTATTTTTTTAAAGATTTTATTTATTTATCAGAGAGAGAATGAGAGAGAGAACACGAGAGGAGAGAGGGTCAGAGGCAGAAGCAGACTCCCCACGAGCAGGGAGCCCGACGTGGGACTCGATCCCGGGACTCCAGGATCATGACCTGAGCCGAAGGCAGTCGCTTAACCAACTGAGGCACTCAGGCGCCCCAAACCTTTCTTTCTTTCTTTTTTTTTTTTTAAAGATTTTATTTAGTTATTTGACAGAGAGAGAGAGAGCGCAAGTAGGCAGAGCGGCAGGCAAAGGGAGAGGGAGAAGCAGGGAGCCCGACGTGGGATTTGATCCCAAGACCCTGGGATCATGACCTAAGCTGAAGGCAGACACTTAACTGAGCCACCCAGGTGCCCCCTATTTAACATTTCTGAGCCATTATTGCTACTGTTGTGCCCAGATCTCTTCTTCCACCCACCCTCTCCCATGCACACCATTTCTGGAATAGAAACCTGTGTTCCCCTGATTTTCATGGAAATGGTCCTCAGTGTGCAACAGAAGAAAATGCTGTGTTTGACTTCTTAACTTTTTTCTGATCAGATCTTATGTAAATTGTAGCTTTGTGCCTCTGGACCTTGGAACCCCGGAAGAGATGTCTTCAGGGGGATTCTTGTCTTGCATTTGTTTTACCATGAACGTTTTAGTTTTAAAATCCTATTTATACTAACCAGAGGAGATTTTCATTGTGCTCCAAGTCTGGTAAAAATGTGAAAAATAACAGCTTAGAGCTTCCCGCATCACTGATGTGAATCCAAGTGGAATAACCAAGACCAGCAAAACTGTTCTTGGGACTCTGTGTCCCAAAGTTAGGAAATTTGAAACATACTGGTAATTAGCAAAGTCACTATTATTCAGAATTTATTGAGATTGTATTTTTCTTGTGATGAATTTGGAGAACTGTGGGTATCAAGGCCAATGGGAATCATTTCAACTTCAAAGTCCTTTCCCTTGATTTGAAGCATTGAAGATCTGAAAGTTAAAGTATTCTGGCCTCATTTTCTTGGGTGCTGATCTAAGTTTCCATTGCAAGGATCAGAGTTGATCACTGCATAATTGAGTATCAAGAAACTAATAACTCATCTGTTAAGACATTTGGCTTTTATTACACTCATTTTTTCTGTGGAGAAAACCTACTTTGTTTCTCAAAGGCAAATTGAGCTGCTTTTTCTCCTTCAAGTAGATCCTGTCATAAATGCTCATTATTAAATTCAAAAGGAGTGTACATGCTTTGGAATTAAGTAAAATTTTAGTTCTGTGTTGGAGCAGTTGTACAAAAGGCAAACTCTGTGTAAGTCTTTTATGGATGTACAATGTGTTCTTTAAAAAGGCTTACTGCTTTTTACCCAAATTTAAAAATTATATATGCTCATTGTAAGTACATAGATATATCACATTACCCTACCATGCAGAAATCATGCTGTTGATTCTTGGAAATAATTTGTTTTGTTTTTTCCCATGTACATAACAACATAAAAATCACAGTCCCAAATAATTCCAAATTACTTAAAGCAGATTTCAATGGGGGCATTTTTATATGGCCTTATTTTATTCTGCCTTTTCAAATATCTGGATTCCTAGTTACAGAAGACATTTGTTGGTGGAAACTATAATTCTTCCTTAAATCTTAAGGGATAAAAATTAATTAACAGATTTTCTTTGCCTTTTACTTGCCTTTTTTTTCTTGAACTGAAGCTGAAAGAAATGGAGAACAAATATTAGATACCAATTAAACAGTTAAATGTAGAAGTGGAGGGTAAGGGTAACAAGTAAATGACATCAGTAATGTGTCTCTACCTTTTCTAAATCAATTTCAAGTCCTAATATAACAATAAAATGGCAACTGTATTTTAACGGAAATAAAGATAGTTAACCATGTTAAAAACAAAGTCTTAAATCCAAATGTGTCCAAGATTCATATTCTGCTTTTCCTGGAAAAACTGTTGTAGAGGTTTGGTTTTTCCTTCACCCCAGTGCCTATTCATTATTCAAAAATGTCTAGATTCTGTGCCCATATTGGTTTATTTTTAAAATACTCCCATGCACATCATCTTATGGGGGACTGCAGCAGTTACTGAAAGGAAGTTTGCCTTCCTTCTGGGATCAAACATATGTGACTCCATATTCAAAGGACCATAGGGAGGAGACCCATTAGCCTTGTTTGTAGTTTGGAAATCCATAGATCGTTATACATTGGACTGGAAGAAAATGAAGCCCAGTGGATAGCATGACACTGGGCAAGGATTCACTCAAGTCCTTGAAGGAACAAGAGAGCATCTCACCGTTGTCACTGCTGAGTGACTCAACTCTTCATGCTTTTCTAGGTCAGAATCATCTTTTCATGATTCAGAGAGAATCATCTGCTGCTTTGAGTAAGTCAACTCTTGACTTGGTGTGAAGTTATGAAATGTACTTAAGGAACATCATTCAATTGCCTGTTATTCTTAAGACCTTGTCTCAATCAAGTCAGAGATGAGCCCAGTTGTTTCAACATCCATGGTCAGGAGGTGACTCAGAAATAAAGGTTAGAATTAAATTTGTAATATCCAAATCCATTTTATGGTCTTGAAGTAGAAACATCTCCTCCCAGCCTACTGGGCAGTTTTCCCAATTCCTCTGATTCTTTTCCAAATGGCTGAAGCTAGAAATAATTTTGCTTTGACAATCAGTAATGAGCCTTTGCATCATCTTTCCAGGTGCCTTGTGCTAAATGGAAGTGATCAAAACACCTAAAGAATATTCACATATCCAAAGGCCTTAAGGTACCTACTTTATGTAGGTTACTTTGAAGATGGATTTGGCTCTTTCCTATCCTCCGCTTCCATACAGTATCTCTCTAAATAGGAGGTGAACTCTCTTTAAGTTTTGCCATCTCTTGTTTTGTACATCATTCACAGTGCAGTGAATTCCTGTAAAATGAACATGAATGAATAAATGAAAAAGCTCTTCAGAGATGAGAGCTATAAATGATGATGTGTGTTGGCCGTCTGGAAAAGGACAGGAAGCCATTCCTTAAGGGGTAAGAGAGCAAAGATACAAAGCCAGGAAAGTCCAGTGTGTTTTCAAGGAACAGCAAGTCCTTTATTTTTGACTGAAGGTGCAGTGAGTGACTGAAGAAAAGACTGGAGAGTTTGGTTCAATATAGATTGGCACAATTTTTAATGTAATTCTGGGTATTTTTATAAAATTTTCCAGTAGTGGATTTTACATGTTACCATCCCTACTAGAATATAACCGTCAATCCGCAAATGAAACCCACATAAACCTAGAACACATGTGGTCCCTTCTTAGCATGGAGCCAAAGTAAGAGCAGTCCAGTTGGAACAAATACATTTCATTATGGATATCTATCTATCTATCTATCTCTCTATCTATCTATCTATAGATATATATATATATCTCCCCCTACCTACCCACGCACCAAAGCTGTGGCAGCAATAATAAAAAAAAAATAGTTGAGTACATTAATGCACAGCACAACTGCTTAAAATTCTTAAAGGTTGTTCTCTTATTTCTAAACATTCCTACAGTCTGGCTAGTCCTAGGGTAAAGCATTCTCTCTTGCCTTTGCATTTCTTCCCACATTGAAATAGAGTTCTTTTTCCCCTCCCCAAGGCCTTACCAGAGCTTTTTATTATGTAGATCACCTTAGCCTCTGTGTATCTAGTCTTAAGGTTGCCCCCCTGCTTCTGAGATTCTAAAGGAGCATCTTGGATCCAATTCAGCAAAAGAATCCTTAACCCTTAGTGGGGGAGTCACAAAATGCAAGCATCTCCTCCCCCTTAAGTCTGCCACACAAATAATTGCTAATTGAGAATAATGTGCTGGAGAGGAAAACACAAGGCATTTGACATCAGAGGACCGGGGCACAAGTTCATGATTCCAGTTCTTTCTAAGTGGGTTATCTTCTCAATTTCTTGTGAGACCCTCACATTTCCAGTGATCTCCTGCAATGTTCCTGTTTAGTCCCGGGGAGCCTGTGAGGGCTCTGGGCTGCCCGAATACGCTCTCTGTTCAGGGTCCTCATTAGCACTCTGCTCTTTGGGATTTTCTTGTCCCAGACACATGGTCTCATTTAATACCTTTTTTTCCCCCTCTTTGTAACAGTGCCATTATTGTTTCCTGAAATGTCTGCACCTTGTCCCCAAAAGTTAAAGGCTATTTTCTCCATTTGTCAGCAGGTGCTCCCTCTGGAAACTAAGCCTTACACTGTCCCTTCTCTTTCAGTTCAGGATGAGGTAGTTTCAATCAATGACTTTTGTCCTCGTTCATTTGAATAGCTGTAACCAAATACCACTGAGAAGTTGATTTCTCAGAGTTCTGGAGGCTGGAAGTCTGAGATCAGGGTACCAGAACGGTCAGGCGGCACCTCCACAAGAGGGCAGATCTCTCTTTGTATCCTCCCACGGTGGAAGGGACCAGGATCCTGTGGGGCCTCTCTTAAAAGGATGTAAATTGTATTTGTAAGGGCTCCACCCTTCATGACCTAAGCACCTCCAAAGGGCCGCAACTCCTGATACCATCATATGAGGGTTAGGATTTCAACATAGGAATTTGGGGGTGGGGGGGTCACACACATTCAGACCAGAGCAACTTTGATTAAAACAAAACCAATCCAAAAGGAAACTCTATTCCCTTGTGAAAAGCACCAGCAGGAGTTGTCAGAACGTACAATTTATTGCTTTTCATCTATTTCACAGTGAAGGGCCACTGGGGCGTGAAGCTATGTTTTAAATAGACTCGGTGTACTCTTGTGCCCTCTGATATCCATATTAACAAGGTCAAAATCAAACTAGGAACCAGGAAATGCTCATAATGGGGCTAAACGTGATTTGGTCTCTGACTTTGTGCATTAATCGCTATTAGCCATGTCTTAGTCATACTTTGATTTACTGCTATTTCCCAAGGAAAAGACCTGTTTTGAGTCAATAGAATGATTAAATCCATAACTCTGATGTCATTATTTCTTAATGATTGAGATTCTAATTTAATTTACGTGCTACTTTAGTGCAGGAAACTCACTGATGGGTCAATTTGTTTTAGACACATAATTGTAAAGCGCAGATGTGTAGCAAGGCTTTTGGATTAAAAAGGGCATTACTTAACTTCATTCTCTTTGTGATACTTGGCATTTTATTAATATTCTCGATGCAAAATCTGATTACGTGAGTTTACCAAAGTGGAAGCCCCATGAAGTGGATGGAGGCTACGGATGAGGTCTCTGGGATGTATTCAGGTCCCTCATAATGAGGGGTAAAGCAGAACTGTTCTTGGAGCCTCGTCTCTTCTTATCCTATGGGGAGTGGCTTTTCCTAGGCTGTCTGCAGGTGGCAGGTGGTTCCTAGGACTTGAGGACAGGGAAGGGCTGACAGCTCATCCGTGCCTGCTCTGAGAACTATCAACTTGATGCAGGGATTTGTATTCTGAAAATATGCCTTCTGTCTACCTCATGCCACAGGAATGCTATCTGTGACTCTCAGGACTGGTTGCGGTGGGTGTGAAGATGGGGGGAGGTTCCTAGACCTAAATGCACAACACTTTGCATTTTATTATACAGCTGCAGGTGCGGCCCTGCATTGTAGGTGCCCTAGACGTTCTTTTAGTTGGGATAGTCTTAGGAGAGGTCACGGAAGAAAAACATAGGCACATTGTTTTTAGGTACCCTTAGAATTTTCTTCTTCGACTTTTGTTTCCTTTCGAATCATGAACTTCGGACTCCATCTTACTTGTAACTCGTTTTCTAGATAAGCTTCTAAATGGCTGTGTGATCCAGGGGATACTGCTTAAAAATGACCTGAACCCAGTTACTTATTTTTAAAACTGAGCACTTGTGTGTGCATGTGTGTGAGTGAGGGGGAGGGAAAGGGGGGGGAGAGAGAAGATCACAAGCTTAAAGTAGAGCCTGACACATAGGCACTCAATATATGCAGTCTCCTATCTTTAATTAATCTCACCTTCAGTGATTGGCTCACTGTGACCCTGTGAAGCTCTTTGTAACCTATTTGTTCCAAGCAGTGCGTTTTCTTGGATCCCAACAGTGTGAGTAACAGAAACTTTGAATCAAAGTACCATTTATACAAGATTAGGTGGGGAGAGACTCAGAGCCAAGAGGAAATAGATTAATTTCAGCTTCAATTTTTATAACTTTATTGGTGTGACATAGTACAAATGGGCTGCCAAGGCGAACAAATTAAGTGTTGGTGTCTAGGGACAGATTTTAAATCGCATCTCTCCCTGTCTCATTAGGTACCATCCCCTCCCCCATCCCCATCCTGAAGTTCAGTTTTGATTCTAGCTGTTCAGCTGACTCCATTTTCCAGGGCAGAATTTCTGTCTTTGGAAGAGTTTTTCTTCCAAGTTTAAAAACTATGAAGTGAGATACAGAGAGTTGAAAGTTCCCCAAGAACAGTGATGAAAACCATGGCCTGAATAAATAGGTCTTTAAAGACAGTCTAAAGAAATTCTGATTATTGAATCTCAGGAGAAGAATTTAAAGGTGATGGGGGCGGGGGGAATCAACAGCCCTGCAGTAAATAATATACACAAAGGGATGAGTAGCTGGGTTCTATTTCCCTTCAAGGAAAGGGAGGGCTTCCTTTCATTACTAAGACTGATTTGGATGCAACTTTAACACGCAGTTCTTGCCAGTAATGGTTAGCAGATCCTGGAATTTGGCTAACGTAGAAGCCCGTGAGATTTCTTCCTCAAAAGAATGTTGTTGAAAAGAAGACTCACAGTCTTTCTGATGTGGATGAAGAGCATCTCGCCCAGCAGCAAGCGAGGTGTCCATTTCTTCCCTAGGAACTATGGAAGAACTCTCTAGTTCTCTAACACATCTCAACCTGTGCTCTGTTTTCAACCCATTTCCTTGCTTAAAGCCCAGTGTAAGATTCTGTTTGACAGAAGGGTGAGACTGGAGAAAAAGTGTTTAAAACACACTGGTGTAATGGGAACTTCAAGAGTTGACCTGTCATTGGCTAAAGGAAATGAAGACTCTGCACGGTGCTCTGGAGATTTTCCGGATTCCATCTCATTGACTCTTCACCAATAGTCCTATGGAGTAGGCATTATTATTTCTTTTTTCTGGATAATAAAACTGAAAGGGAAGTGACATCACTTGTCCACATTCCATGTGGCCTCCACTCCTGAGCATCTGTGGTGAAGGCGTGAAGGCAGGTGTCACCTATGTCTTCCCTGAGGGCACAGCCAAGTACATAGGAGAGAAACCATGTTGAAAGGATGGCTTTTGAAGACTTTTCCTCTTGCCTTTTCCTACTTTTTAAAGAAAAACTGTCTTGTGATTCCCTAATAAGAAAACTAACCTCTCAGAAATGAACATAGACCCTAGTATATTTGTGAAAATGGGACAATTTAGTAATGTAGCATTTACACTGATTTTTCTACTTTAGTTTTATCATTTGGCTACACATGTTTTCAGTGGCTGATTTATTTTTTTCTGACATTATACATTCATGTGTTAATATTCTTAATCTGTCAAACTATGTCTTTTCAGATAGAGATTTTTAAATCTTGGGAACATTTCACCACTGGATTAAAGAGAGTATGAGGACACTTTCCAGATGACCGTACTGGTGGGAATGTAAAGGAGAAAATGGGGAAAAAATAAAGAAATAGGAGAAATTCAACAGAGAGAAAATAAGCAAAGATCTAACACTTGGCTTCTAAAGTGAGAAATCTCTCTGATTCTATGTAGTATTTTAGAGCCAAAGCCTCTTAAATTCATGGCTTCAACCCCAGACTAATCCAGGACTTTGCTCGTGTTCTCGTCTTGTTCTTAGAAAGTCAGTGTATTTCAAAAATGTCATCATTGCTTTATAACAGGACAAAACTTCAGAATGAAATTAGTTAATCTGTATTAAAATATTTTTGAATGTTTTTTTCCCCTAAACACCCTGGAAGGTGATTATTTATTTTTAATTTCTAGAATATTTTTAGGGAAACCTAGTGCTTATTGTAAAAATATGTAAAACTAGAAATTACCCAAATGCCTAGTAATAGTGGAATGAATAAATGTGTTATGTTTATGCAGTGGAATTTCACATGGCAATTAGCATGAAGCTGTAGATCTATCTGCAACAAAACGAGTGAATGTCACAAATGAGATGTTAGGCAAACAAATCCAGACCCCAAAGAGTCCCCAGTGTATAACTGTACATACCCTTTAGTTGCATTCATCTAAAAGTTAAAACTTTGCAAAACTAATCTAATGCCATTGGAAACTAGCCTAAGATTTGCCCTGGAAGGGGAATAGCAACTAAGAAGAAGCCTGAGAGGAGTTTCTGAGGTGCTGATAATGTTCTGATTTTTGGTTTGGGTGCTTGGTATGGGAGTGTGTTCAGTTTGTGATAATCCATTGAGCTGTGTGATTAGAATTGTAGGTGTTTCTGTATTTACGGTGTTTCAATGAAATATTCACTAAGAGTTTAAAACAAGCCACTAAAAGCATTTGATGGGAAGTTTAGACACCAATACTAGTCTTTTAATATTAGAACACCATGAAGGTTACCATATTTTACTCATTTTTACAGTGCACTCATTTTCAAATTGTATTATCTTTGAAATGAAAATATGTTTCATAGTTCATAATATCTTAGTGGTTTCTCCCTCTTAATTTTATATAAAATGATGGTGCACTAGTTTTAATGAAATACAGTATTAAGAGCATGTTATACTATTAAGCATTTGCTTAAATGGGAGATTAATACCTACGGAGATGAATTTATTGTGTTCATTTTGAAAATACTAAGTGAAGGTTTATGGTATTCTCTAGCATTTTAACAAAATTTGTTGGGAGGAATTAATGTGTAAGTAAGCCCTAAGTATTTCTTTTTTATTTTATTTTAGAGAGAAAAAGAACAGAGGGAGGGGCAGAGGGAGAGGGAGAAGGAAAGAAGCAGACTCCCCACTGAGTGTGGAGCCCTCCCCAGGGCTTGATCCCATGACCTGAGCTGAAATGAAGAGTCTGATGCTTAACCGACTGAGCCACCCAGGCACTCCTTAAATATTTTTTAATAAGACAAAGATTTAATTGACTGGATTCTAGATGCTATTTTAAAAGCACAGAATTACAGTGAAATAAAAAGTAAAAAAGTAGCGTCTTTGAAAAAAATCATGAAATACATACGAGAATATAATATATATTGAAAGTGGCATTTAAAATCAGGGTGGAAAGTTTAGGGGGAAAAAAGAAATTGAGTGAAATGTGGCTGGCCCTTCCATCTGTCACTTTGAGTCTGTGCTTCCCAGGATTATGCATGAGAGATAGGAGGTATCTGTGCTTTTGGTTTATGATAGACTAGCCTGTGGCTGTCCCCATGTCAAGGATAATTACTCTTTTCCTTTGGAAGTGCTTGTGTTTGAGCACCGTACTTGGCTCCTTTCACTTCCAAGGTCCCATTTTAACTCCTAGGTGGGAAGCATATGAATGTATTAGCCCATCAACGGAGAAAAATCTCACCCCTGACGAGTGACCTAAACGAATGAAAAATAGTGCCTGAAAGTCCGCTTACTGCATAGACTTCATGTGATGACCCCCTAAATTTGAAAGGATCCTTCCAGTCTAACTGCTGAGATTAACTGATACTTGAAAAGAGGTGTCATGAGGTGGGCGTGCATGGGCTCTTTGAACATACAACTTGTTAAAGGGAAAGGATAGTTTCTTCTGGAAATAGACTTCCCTGTTTCTTATTAATGGAGTAGATGAAATTCAGAAGACACTGCCCTGATTGCTCTCTTGTCAGTTAAAAAAAAGAAAAAGTTAGGTCAGGAGGAAAAAAAAAAACAAAAAAAATTTCAATTACATTTACAGCAGCAGCTGAAGGGGAACAAAAATCAATGAAAGGAGCATACTTATTAGAGACCTGCAGTTGCCATAAAACTGAAACTAAATCACAGTGACAGTGTCTGAACTACAGATAAATTGCTTTGAATTTGGAATGGGAGCCCGGAGAAATAATGGAAATGATATTGCAGTTGGTGGGGGAAACAGGGTTAGAACTTTTTATATCCATTCCTTCTCTGGGTCTGGTAGATATTGTCAGGATCAGATACTGATTTGTGATATTTATTTATTTGTTTATTCATTAATTTATTTATTCGTTTATTTATTTTGCAGAGGGGGTTCTGTTGTGGCTCCCGTGGATAATTCCACCTTCTCCATTTCCCTGGCGTGATGAGGATGGAGAATTATGGGACTCAGATGTTTGGGGCAGAAGCAGAGCTTGCTGGGAGCCCCCACAGCAAGGTGACCCCCAGGGAGAAGCCTGTTCTCTCTGAAGAGAGGGCAAGTTGAGAAGGGGGTGGGTGGAGGGCCAGCCAGCCCTGCTATGCTTGCTCAGTAGAGACACAAACCATCTCAGTCCAGAGACCTCTCATAAACCCCATCCTAGTGTGAAAAGGCATAACGTCCCACCCCTACCCCACTGCTGTGCTCCCTGAGCTGTGCCTTTTGTTAGGCTCACTGGGAGTGCCTCATGCTGGGCTTCCAAGCTTTGGCCGATGGTGATGCTGTCCCTACTCTGTGAGCACAGAGGACTTACCATACACGTTTCACCTAATTCCTGATACATACATGTAATGCAAATACTGCAACTAAGGTAGTTACAGTGATTGAACTAAGGTAGTTATTGTTACTTTTCTTTGTTCCATTCTCTATTTTTTGTTTCTTTTTCTGCCCTTTTACCCTTCTGTGGGTTACTTGAACATTAACTTAGAATGTTTTATGTATCTCTATAGAGATTTTTTAATACTTGTTTTTGTATAGCTTTTTTAGTAATGGCTCTAGGTAGCACTTCATGTATGCATAACTTAACGTAAGCCTCATGTTGATGTCATTTTACCATTTGGAGAGACTTACAGAAACTTTACCTACCTTTTTGTCACTTTTACCTACCTCTGTTTATAATTGTTTTAAGTATTTCATCGACTTACATTTAGAACTACATCAGAGAGTATTACAGTTTTTCTTCTATAATCAAACGTAATGTAGACAACCCAAGAGGAAAAGGAAAGCCTATTGTATTAATTTTAAATATTTTTGCTTACAGCGTTCTTTCATTGTGCCAGGGTTCCTTCTCCTCATTTCCATTCTGTTTAGAAGATTTTTTTTAGGAGCGCCTGGGTGGCTCAGTTGGTTGAGCATCAGCCTCTTGATTTCGGCTCAGGTCATGATCTCAGGGTGGTGAGATGGAGCCCTGCATCAGGCTCTGCCCTGGGCATGGAGCTTGCTTCAGGTTCTCTCTCTCTCTCCCTCTGTCTCTCCTCTCTCTTTCTCTCTTAAAAAAAAAAAAAACAAAAGGACTTTCTTTAGTCATTCTTTCAGGGTAGGAATGTTGATAACAAATTCTTAGCTTTCCTTTATCTGAGAATATCTTGCTTTGCCTATTATCCCTGGGGGCTATTTTTGCTGGGTAAAGATTGGGTTGACATTTCTTCTTTTTCAGCCCTTGAATAGAGGGTACTACTTCCTTATGACTTTGGTTTCTAATATGAAATGCATTGTCATTCAGATTTTCTCCTATAGATAAGAGGTCATGTTTCTCTTGTAGCTTTCAAGATTTTTCTTTGTCTAATTTTCTAAAATCCAATTATGGTGTGTCATCACGTAAGTTTCTTTGTATTATCCTGTTGGTGTTCATTCAGTTTACCAAATCTGTAAGTTGGTATCTTTTGCCAGATTTGAGATGTTTTCAGCTATTATTTCTTTGGGTACTTTTTTTTTAAGCCCCTCCTTATTCCTCCTCTCCTTAATTATGACATGACTATTAGTCCTTTTGTTTGGCACCACAGGTCCCTAAGTCTCTCTTTGCATTTTTGGGGGGCCTTTTTTCCTTATTATTATTATTTTTAGATTGGATAATTTCTCTTGTTTTGTTTTCTAGTTCATTGGTTCTTTTCTTCCTTCCATTCTGCTCTTTAGCCCACACACTAAGCTTTTTATTTCATGTAGTGTATTTTCCAGTTCTCAAATTTCCACTTAATTCTTTTTTTACTGATACCGTCAATATCTTTGCTGAGACTTTCTATTTTTTCATTTGTTTCAAGTTTATTGCTAATTACTAATTTTTATGTTCTTCAACATGACTTCTTTAAAATCTTTGTCAGGTAATTGCAGTATCTTGTCCCGCCCTTGTTGGTCTCTTTTGGTTGGTTGTTAAGTTTGTGATATTCCTGAATCTTGGTATGAGGTGTGATTTTTTTTGGTTAAAAGCTAGACAGTTCATTTTATGCTGTGAGCGCCTGGACCTTATCTAAATGTCTGGCTTTAACTAGTGTCCTCTAACACCAGGTGTGTGAGATGAGAGTGTGCCATCTCATTCCTGTCAAGTGAGTATAAAAGTCCAGGTTCCCTATTCTGTTGACACCCATGGGTTGGGGGTTTGGAGGTCTTTATAACTGCCAGAGGGGGCAAAAGTCCAGGGTGTGCATACAGTCTCCAGTGATCACTAACAGTGTTGGGCAGAGACTGGGTGCCTCCCACTGATGCCTCTTTACGGCCTGCCCATGGGGAAAGTCTAGGGCAGTCCACTCAGTCTTGGCTGCCATGCGTGGGGTAGGCTCGCAGGTTTTTTTCTGTGGTGTTGGGCTGGAATAGAGTGGCTGATGTCTCAAGTTTTCTATCTTTTTTTTTTTAAGATTTTATTTATTTATTTGACACACACACACACACACACACACACACACACACACACAGCACGCATAAGTAGGGGCAGCAGCAGAGGGAGAAGAAGCAGACTCCCCGCTGAGCAGGGAGCCCGATGCGGGACTTGATTCCGGGATTCTGGGATCATGATCTGAGCCAAAGGCAGACGCTTGACCAACTGAGCCACCCAGATGCCCCTCAAGTTTTCTATCTTGCTGAGCTATCCTCTTCCTCATTATTTGGCTAGAGAGAGCAGGCTTTTGTTTTCTGTGCTTGTTGGCATTTCTGGTTTAATGGCTTTTTCAGCTCCAAGTCTGGGATACAGGAGGTCAGAGCAAGACAAAACCAACCCGGGAGCTCACCACTGTTGATTTCTGGGCCCTGAGGTCCCCAGACAGTCTTTCTTCTTCACTCCAGCTGAAAGAGCTTTCTTATGTTTGTGTTGTGTGAAATGTCCAGAAGTTTTAGTTACACTTAGCAGTGGAAATAAGGAAAAACGGGACTGTACTGTAGTTTCCCTTTAATATGTTTTTATTCTTGTTTTGCCATTTTAGATCTGTTTATGCCTTGTTAGTTATGCACTGAATTTATGCTGCAGTCAATATGAAAAATGTCATTAATGCAGATGCCATTGGTAAGTTATTTCTGAGAGTAAATGCATTTCATTACCTTGCCAAATGGAAATATAGATAAATGGTTGATGTGAGTCTGTGTGAGCCAGATAGCACATGAGAGGCTATGTGAAGAAATAGTGTTTGTTATTAGCCTAATGTGAAACCGGGTACAATGACATGCTTCTGCTGACTCAGAAAAGACTGCCATTGTCTAAATTTAGCAGTTGTTAGCATTGACACATTTAGGAATCACTCATTTAGAATGAAAATCTTGTGAGTAACTATTGTGGGTAGCTATTGTGTTGGGCTATGTCTCTAGATGCTGCTTAAAGAGTCTAAACCTTGTCCTAATGCTCTTTGTTTGTGTTTCTGGAAACATTGCTCATGACATAGCTGCTTTTATGTATTCCTAAAAGTTGAAGATAATTGCCAGTCTTTGCTACACTTCATTTTACACATTTCCTATTCCCAGTAAGATTTTATCTAGCAAATCAAGCGATGGTAAATATGCATATTTTATTTTTTTAAGAGTCAAGTTGCAGTGAACTCTTAAAACTTATTTGCAAATTTACTTCCCTGGGCTATATTCCCAAAGAAAGTTTACTTGAATTTACATAAGACCATAATGTTTGTCTTGAAAGAGCTCAAGACTTCCTAGAATTGCTAAGAACACATTCACTGAATTTCCCCAAGAGGAACGAACTCTAGGCGAAGCTCCTAAACCAAGAGACTCCAATCTTTCCTGTTAGCTTATTTTCTCTGGAGGAAGCTTTCTAATTTATTTTCCATCTGGAAGACTTTGCTGAGATGGAGTTCAGAGCCGTGCATCCTCATGGCATATATCAGTGTCCTGGCACATAACCTGCCTGTGGATAGATTTCATCAGAACTAATGGGAAGATGAATGTGTTTACGTCTGACTCCAGTGCTTGTCTTTTACTAGAGTTGCTCAGTTACTTAGACTCAAGTGAGAGGGTAAAATTAGACCACGGGCAGAATGAGGGTAGCCAGCATGCAAATGGATTAATTATGTCTTCTGTAATTAAAACAAGGTCTTGGGGCACCTGGGTGGCTCAGTTGGTTGGGCAACTGCCTTCAGCTCGGGTCATGGTCCTGGAGTCCTGGAATCGAGTCCTGCATTAGGCTCCCTGCTCACCGGGAGTCTGCTTCTCCCTCTGACCCTCCCCCCTCTCATGTGCTCTCTCTCTCAAATAAATAAATAAAATCTTAAAACAAAACAAAACGAAAAACAAGGTCTCACAAAACAATCCAAGGCTTATACTGGAAGTAGCAACCTCTCTGTATTACAGTCTGTTTTTTGTCATGTTTGCTGTTTCTCAGGCACAAATGGAGCGATGGGGGTGCCTGGGTGGCTCAGTTGGTTAAGCGACTGCCTTCGGCTCAGGTCATGATCCTGGAGTCCTGGGATCGAGTCCCGCATCGGGCTCCCCGCTCAGCAGGGAGTCTGCTTCCCCCTCTGACCCTCTTCCTTCTCGTGCTCTCTGTCTCGCATTCTCTCTCTCTCAAATAAATAAAGAAAGAAAATCTTAAAAAAAAACAAAAACAAATGGAGCGATGGTTTTACTGGTTATGTGAAAAGCTCCATGTAGAAAAAGTGGTATTTCTGGGGCTCCATGCAAGGTGAGTGATGTCCTACACCACTAATATGCTCTGTTAGCCTTGATAAGATTTATCGACTCAGGAGCAGAGTGGTAGCAAAAGGAGTAAGATATCTCAAGTGTGGGTGGTAGTTCAACCAAGAACGTTGCCCTACCAGCAGGTTGGAGGTGCTACAGGGAGCCCTCCGGCAGGGATAACCCCACCTTTGTACCAACTTATGTAGGTTTAGGCTAGTCCAAGTGCGTATGTAGGAAACACTCTTTACCAAGAAAAAGTAGCTGTTCTGGGACATCTCCAGGCCCATAAAGCAGTAACGGGAGACTTTGGGAGCTAGTTTTGGGAGTTGTGTACCAGGTCACTGACATCAACCAGAGGCCTTCTATCCTTTCTCCAAACATCCAGTCCAGCTGGGCCAACTCTAGGCTTCAGGGAAGGGCCGGGGGAAGGAGGGCCTAAAAGTCTTCTTCCAAGACCAAATGAGGGGCTGTGTGGTAGGCAGCTAGAGAATCCAGGCAAGAGATTAACTGACCGGGCACTCTCCTAGGGTATTGTTAATAAAAGGGAAAATTGAACTACAGGGTTTGGCGTATAAGGGATGAAATTCAATGAGAAACCAAGTGAGACTCCCGGGTGTCTTGTTGGAACACCTGGGTGGATGGCAGTATCCTGTCACGGCCGGGAAATGATGGGGGAGAGGGAGCAGCAAGACCCAGGGACTTTGCCATATTAAGATGGTGGCATTTATTAGACAGTCCAGGGGATCTGTCTGGTACAAAGATGGGCATCCATAGTTGGGAACTTACCTGAGGGGTTATGTGGCATTTGGGGGCACATAAGCCAAAAGCTTTGGTGAAGGTATGTTTCTGTAAATAAATCTGGGGCCAGAGTTTATTTTTGTGATAAAGCCTGAGCAGGGAGTTTGTGCTCTTTGTTTCAAGACTTGTCGAAGATTCATATGTTACTTCTCAGAAAAAAAAATGTTTAGGTTCCTAGTGAAACGTCCTTCCTCACGTCAGGAGAGGAGTCCATTTGTAAGCTTTTTTCTTGGGGGATTCATTCAGCCACAGGATCTCAAATTCCTGGATTTTATTGCCTCTGACATCAGTCGATGCATTTCTGTAGAAGTTCAAGGCAAATGTTGTTGAAAAGCATGTTCAGCTTAGTCTGCCCATGGGAACAGGAAGGGTACGAGGTGAGGATGAACTTGGGAAAGATGACAGCTGCCTAAACACAAGTGGCATTTTCAAAGAAAGTTCAAACTGAGCATATTTAAAATGGACAGTGCTAAGGTGGGGATTTTCTCTGTTCTCTGGCATGATTAGTTCAATGATTATTTTCACTGAGTTCTAGTTTATAGCTTCTTTGTTTATGCCTGGCTGGTTCTCCCCGCAATCTGAATTTGTTTTCCCAACATTTAGCAAAACCTCAACAATGTGTAGAGAGGATGTGCTGGGCTTGCTCGACCTTACCTATTCTTTTCTGTGAAAAGCAGAAAACAGAAAAACATGTCTTCCTGAACTCTAAAATACAAATATACTTTGTTATGAGAGATAGCCAGAAAATGTCAACTACTGAACTCTATCATACCTCCTTAGCTAGGGACTTCTAAAAATAATGTTCTGGGAAGATCCAGGGATTCTTTTTAATCAATTTTGAGAGGTGTGTGTTTTAATAGTAAAATAGCTTCTCTAAAATTAGAATGTGTCTTAGAATTGTCCATGTGTTTTATTTCTTAGTGATACATAAAATAATGGTGTGTTTTACAGTGGAAGACATGGTATGTTGCTGAGAGTAACTAGTGAAGAGAACAAACATCCAAAAACTGATAGAGGGCCAACATGTGAAAAAGAGAAATGGATGTTTAGTGCCAATATTGGAATTAGGGATATAAAATGAGAATTGGTTGGATATTCCTTGATTCTGATACTTTTTTGAAAGATAACCCATTACTTTTTATTTGGAACCCCCAAAGCAAAGCTTTTATGGTGACACATAAATTGTTTTCTCAAAAAATTCTGTTAAATATTCTTAAATTTGAATTTCAAGGAATGCATTTCAAGCTTTTGATGATGTTACAGAGTTTATGGTTTATTCTGCTTGACTGACTCACCTTATCTCCACTGACTTGAGAAATCCAAAAGAAGATAGAAAGAAAAAGTCTCAAGTTTAAAAACCTGTAGATCCAGGATGATCTCTCTTGGTTAGACACTCAAGAATTACTGGCATATTTTTGGAGGCTGAGAGATAAAGTCCAGAGATTCTTCTTATGATACTTTATAATAATAAATTGTTCATTAGCATTTTCCTCCTGAAATAATGGGTTCAATAATTCATTTCCCAGAATCTGTCAATGATTCTCTGTGCCCTGTGCTTTGTAGTCATGCCTTGATAAAGGCAATTTGACAAACAGAATTACCTGAATTGGGTAGGACTTTTGTCAATATTGGATTTATGGGTGATGGGGTTTGGCCCAGTCATGCCACTGTTCTAAAACCTTGACACCTAGCCCATCCATCTGCCTATAAAAGGACAACCCTATTTCTAAAGTGACAAAGTCCATTTGTAGTAACACAGTCAGGTAGCAAAAACTTCCTATGAAATAGAGCAAAGAGGAAGAGGTGAGAGATAGGGGTATAAATTTAAGATCAGCAGGAGAGCTCAGTTTGCTGAAGAAAGCTAGATATTAGCCTATCTGTTAGGACAATAAAAGCATTTCCTGAGACAAACTTTTGATTCTACCCCCAAACCCCATAAGCCAACCGCAACTTGGCAATTTATTTGCAGATGTACTCCTGTCACCCTTTGATTAGAGAAAAACTTTTCTGGGAGTAAGGGGCCCACGTGGTGTTTTCTCCACATTATGTAGTATGGTATGGCTGATGGGTTTTGCATATGTTGTTTTTATTGTGGTGAGACTTGTATTTTTCTCTTCACGCTTTCCTGGAGCAAGATGCTTTTCCGCCTCTCTCCCTGGGCCCCAGTCCATATCCAAGATAGGATAATAATCCAAGGGGTTTTTGCTAGAGAGGGGAAAAAAATGTTTTGGCTTCCTACACCAGAGCCGTGCGGAAAGCAATAGACAATATTAGCAAGAGAAAGAGGAGTTTCTCTAGTAGCTGCTTCACTTTGAGGTGAGGCCTGAAAGGACCATTTTCTTTCATTTCTTCCCTCAGTGAGACCTGAATGGTGGAACGGCCCCACATCGGGTAGCAGCACCAAAAGAGGGGAAATGAGCCTTTTAGTAACCCTACCACCGGAACGCCCATCGCCCCCCACTCCCAGTGTCACGGTGAACTACAGTAAACAAATAAAAAACATCTGTTGATTAATGCTTGTTTTATAAAGTTTTAATAAGTCTACTCGTCTCTGCCTCCCACCCCACCCCCACTTAACAAGCTCCTAAATACTATCTGTGTAGAAATTCTGGAATAGCCCCAACTCCTGTTAGTGCCCTTGGTTGAAAACCCAGCCTTCATGGCGGCCTGGGGCAGTGTCCATGAGGAGAGAGGAGTAGAACCCTCTGGGCTGGGCGGAGGAGGAATACAATCTGAGGGCACCATGTAGGGATGAGACCAGAGAGGAGTTTCTCTGAAGTCGGCCGAGGTGGGCTCTGTCTGGATGCGGGAGGCGGGGGATGGCTGAGGAGAATACAGAAGAACTGTTTCGTACATCCCTGAAAATCCTGTGTATACTTCGCAGTTTAATTGCAAGAATTTTAAATAACGGACTGATACATCCCACTCTTCCCAAGGGTAAGGGCATGGCTCGGGGGTGGGGGGGGGTCACAACATCTTAGGTGAGAACATGGTAAATAAGAGTTGGTAAAGCTGGCAAAAGCAACTCTTAGCTTTGGCACTATCTTGAAGCGAGAGAAAAAATGATCTATTTCTGACAACTTAAGCTAGTCAGCGATTTGTTCTGGTGACCTATGTTTTCAAATGTAACATGGAAGCATTGAATCAGATAACTCCTAAAGTCTGTCCATTTCCTTAGAATTCCCTGTGCCTGGGTTTGAATCCTGGCTGTTTGTTGGTTGGGTAACCTCTAGTGGTTACTTACACCTCAGCCTCCATTTTGCTAATATGCATAATTGAGATGGTTTCGTTTGACAGTTCAAAGATGTGTGACATGGTGCCCACTCCATAGTTAGCTCTCCCAGGATAGTTATGACGTAAGTTGGGCTGTGATTACCATATCGTTTTCTTTTTCTTTTTTTTTTTTTAAAGATTTATTTATTTGAGAGAAAGAGAGAGAGAGAGCACATGAGAGAGGGGAGGGTCAGAGGGAGAAGCAGACTCCCCGCTGAGCAGGGAGCCCGATGCGGGACTCGATCCCAGGACTCCGGGATCATGACCTGAGCCGAAGGCAGTCGCTCAACCGACTGAGCCACCCAGGCGCCCCCATATCGTTTTATTTTCACTTGTTTCCCCTGAGCTAAAACGACACCTAGATTTTCTCTGACCCTATATGGTTTCTCTCCTTCTCCTTAGTCATATTTTGTATGATTAATAATGATGGAATATTTGCAGAATATTTTACAACTCTTCCTTAGAATTTATCATTTTTCTGGGTGCCTGGTAGTCCTTTATTCAGTGACTTGAACTTGATGCTAAAATTTTAAGTACATGGAAGGATTTGACTAATTGAGTGATATAGAAAAAATTGTGGAGAGAAAGTGGGATATCCATATATATGAGTAAGGAAAAGAGACCTTTGTCTATTACCCTAGATATCAGACTTGTTGTTCTGGAGAGGGCCACAACTGAACTAACCTTTGGGGAGACATAGTACTGATTTGGACCAGTCTCCCACACTCCTGAGCTCCTAAGGAAGCCATTTTATTTCAGGAAATATTTATTAAATATAGCACAGTGACAGATGTGAAGGAAATAGGAAAAAAAGTAGTCCAACTTGTGTAGGAAGGACTCCCAAGGCTAGGTAACGTTGATACTAGGTGAATGACAACTTGGATCACCTGGGGTTTGTTGGAAATACCTTTAAAATTTCATTAATAGCCTCTATCAGGAACTCTTTGAAATCTAGGGTGGTTTTTAATGTAAAACTTATTTTCCTCATTAAATAATTAATTTGTGATGTCTCAGTCATAACTGACCCCTCCTATTTCTCAGAAACCGGTATCTAAAATGCAAACCATATCAAAAGACCTAAAGCAAGGGTTAAGTTGCCACACACACACACACACACACACACACACACACACACACACACACAATATGTTCTTGTTTGGTTATCATGATGACCTAAGCTTTGTTTGAATTGGTTAGAAGATTTAAAAATGGGGAGATTTCAAACAAAATCCAGGTTTCCATGCTGTCTTGAAAGTGCGTCCTCACAGCCACTTTCTACTGGAGTCAAGCCACGGCTGCCCCTATGGACAGGACTTAATGTCTGAAGACAGCTAGCATTCCCACCTCATCCTACAGTCAAGTTCACTTACCCTTTTTAGTCCACCCTCTCTCTGCTCTTCTTCTGACAACTGGATCATGCTGTTTTACCCATCTATGTTACCTGCTTAATCCCTTCGACCATCTGTGTTTACGTCATGATTGCATTTTTTTATGTTTACTCTTGGAATATTCCTTCATGATTAACTTGTCTCTGTCTTCTCATTTAAATATTATTGAGGGTGAAGGGAGTTCTTCAGCAGTACCTATTCAAGAAGCAGAGACTGGCCTTAGCAGAACTGTGAAGGACATGATTTTGGATGAACATAGTTGGAGCATGACTAGTGCCCTTCTCAAACTACTCCTAATAGATATGTGGTCTTATCAACACCTGTTTGAAGGGTGTTTGAAGCAGACTCCAGCATGCTTTTTATGAGATTTTCAGTGTTGGTTCAAAGACTTTGGAACAGGAATTTTATTTGTTAGTATGCCCACCTATCTGTCTTCCTTGCTAAGATGAGTGAAATATCCAGGGAACGTGTTATGGAGATCAGGGCAGAGAAAGCCTTTGAGGGGCATAGTTTCCAGTATGAATAGAAGTTGCTCTGTATCAACTAACTCATTGAAAATTATATACCCAATATCTACTATGTATCTAGCCCTGTTCCTTACGCACTCACCACTGTGGTGTAATCAAAAGGGCAGGTGGGGGTTCATCCTTTATGATGAGAATAAATGAGTAAATTAGATGACTTTTTGAAATCCAGAAATTCTGAATGAACCCTTGACAGAGGTAATAATTTATTTCAGGGGTCACTTTTATTTCTAAAATCACAATTAGTTTTCATTCCCTGTTAGGTTGATACCACCCATCACACGTTACCTTCAGCAAGAGTATAGTTTTATTTTTCAGAAAGCAATTTCTCTTCATTCTGTGGCCAAGGTCTTTTTATTTTTCTCCTTTACAAATGAAGAGGCTAAAGCAAACTTCTCTGGAAGCCACTTTATTGGTTTAGTCAGTTATGACACAAATGGGTATGAGCAGAGAGTCTGTTCTTCTCAGACAAAAACAAACCATCATAAAACCTAAGTACCCCCTCAACCAGCCAGCATGTTCTTGCTTGATGTTATTCCATATTGGTCTATTTGTTCTTTAAGATGTCATCAATGACTGCTACAAGGGAACTAATCTATTTTAACTAGTCTCCTAGGTAGTCACTTTAATCTTGGGTTCATGGTACTCTTTTTATCATGGTATTCATTTTACCTCTGAATTCATAGTTATCAGATTTATAAAAGTGACCCAGAGGTCTGGTCATTATGAGTAAAATCAGTGGGCTCAGCACGGAGTCCATCATCTGCTCTTTCTCTATAAAAATTGCCCTTCCATTTCCGATCTTAAATTAATTTAGCTATAAAGAGTCAATATTAAAAATTTCTTTGACAGGCAAATTAAAGGTAGGGTGACTGGTTCTTGACAGAATTAAGGACTTCATGAGTTAAGGACTTTCATAACTGTTTCATTACTCTTTTCCAGTAATGGATTCCTTTATTTTTCACTACCTAAGAAAAACAAAAAACAAAAAAAACAAAACAAAGAACAAGCTTAGAGACCCAGGCAAAGAATTGTTTAAAAAAAAATAAGATAACAAAAACAAAGGATCAGGGAGAGAATTAATATGGGTCTGTGTTACACTCCTAGTGTTTGAATTTCAGGTTTCTTTAAAACAGTGATAGATTTATGCCTTCATCTTACTATTACTTCAGTATTTTTCTGTGTTTCACCCTAATTGCAGTGATGCCATTGGCATTGAAGTAGCTTTAGAAACTAGGATTCCTGCAAAACTGCCTTGGTTAAGGAGAGCAGCAGCTCTCGGGTTAAGAGTTTCTTACCATATGAGAGCCACCCTACCAGAGACCTACATAACCCACCCGTGGCGTCTGATTTAGCATTTCATAAAAATGAAGGGACAGGAGCAAGAACCGAGCATTTTATTTTGAAAGCCTTATGCCTTCATGTACTTAAAATTTTACTTGGCAAGGCTTATCTTAAGAAAGGGAAAACATTTGGACGAGGGTATCAAAGGAATAAAAACAACCTTGTCATTGAGAAGTAAGTACCTCGTTCTTAAGGACAGAAGGAAGGATTCACCGTGGACTGCGGCAAAGTAGTTAAGAAGCCTCGAGAAAAACTCCTCAGGGTTTCATCTGGTCTAAATAATAATCAACAGTCATAAATCTGCAGCCGGTCTCCAGCGTGTGGAGGCGATTTGGCTCTAGCGTGTCTCCTTCGCTCGATCCATTTCTTCACAGTCCTGTCATTGCTCACTGCGTGGGCCGACCGAAGTAAAACCCCGTAGGGATTTAGTTGATACCACAAGAGGGCGCACTTCCAGGTGCTCTGACCTATTGGCCTCACCTCTACTGGGCAATTTTGGAATACACCTGCTAAATTATTCTCAAACTTGAGGTCATTTTGATACAAAAAGGATATTACTCTTGCATTTTGTCATCTTGAGGACCATTGGTTTCTGGTGCTCTGTCCCAGAACTGGTGCACAACTTCCTGAGGGAGGCTCCATTTACATGATATCCCACTTGCATAGACTAGCTCAGGATTTCTCAACCTATTGACATCTTGTGGGGAGCAGTGAGTCTCAGGTAAGATGCTAGGACCCCTCCTGATGAATCTTCCAGGATTCTTTTTAATAAGGGTCCCTTGGGGATGATTCATTGCAAAGACAAAAATCACTACTGTTCCTAAAATGCTTGAAAATTGAACACTGTATAGTCTCAGAACCAAGTAGTCAGAGTTACTCAGTATTGTCAAGCATGAGGACATGGTTAGTGGGAACAAAAAAAAAAAACAATTTGACACAAGAAGAGTCCTAATTTGAATATTAATTCATGGAGAATTTTGTTCTATCTTAGAGGTATCTCCGTAGACTTGAGCACTGTTTATGTCAAGGTTTCATGGTTTTCTGTGTGGTCTGTTAGAGGGTCCAGATCTGCAAATCAGGAATCTCTGAGACAAATATCAAATACAAGCAGAGGGTCCTTTATAGACAGAGCCTTGTTTTATTTTTCATTGCAAAGAGACTACAGAAAATTCCTAGATAATATTACTTAATGGATTGGGAAAGCATGTGAAGCAGAACATATTGAAAGCAGCCTGTAAATGCACCAGGTTTGATCAAAGTATAAAAAGCCCTTTTTGAAAACAAACAATGGAAATATATGTAATATAAATCATGCTGAAGTTTCTACAGTGCTCGCACAAAGGGGAGCAGGAACTAGGAGTCACATAAGACAGAAATTTCTGGAATCACTAGTTAAAATATTTTTATCATGGCTATTTGCAAAGAAAATTCAAAAATAAACAGCATAATAAAATGCCATGTACACATCGTCCAGCTTCAGTAGTTATCAACAGTTTGGAATCTTGTTTCATCTGTCTTTGCTGAATTATTTAAACGAATCCCCAGTACCATAAATTCTTCAGAATATATTCCTAATGTCTACTGACTTTTTCCATATACACATTGCCATTAGCATAACTCATATGAATGATACCATCTAGTAACCAGTCTGTGTTCAGTTAGCCTAAATATCTAAAATAAAACCTGCCTTTTTTCTTCTTGTTTAGAGAGAGAGAGACAGAGAGGAGGAGGGGCAGAGGGGAGAGAGAATCTTAAGCAGGCTCCATCTCCAGCACGGGGCCCTACACAGGGCTCGATCTCATGCCACTGAGATCATGACCTGAGCTGAAATCAAGAGCTGGATGCTTAACCGACTGAGCCACCCAAGAGTCCCTAAAATAAAGCCTATCTTTTTACAGTTGGTTCCAATCAAAATCTAGACAGGCTAAACTTTGCTTTTGCTTAATGTTTGTAAATATATTTTACTTTGTATCAGTTCTCCCTGCTTCCCCCCCGCCCCCCCACTGCCATTTATTTGTTGGAAGAGAAAGTAGGTCTAGAGGCGTTTTTCCTATTTGGCATTTGTCTCATTGCTTTTTTGTGGCATCATTTACTTCACTTTCTCATCCATTCCCCATGTTTCCTGGAAAGTATCAATCTCAAGTATTAATTTGGTTCGGAGTCTATCATGCTCTCTCAGCAAAACAAAGCAAAAGAACTTGGAAAGGTACTCATGGAGGTGCTGTGACTTTTCTAATATATCACACTGGGAGGAAGCTGCACTTTTAGTGATGTTAAGATATGCCAGTGCTTTAGAGTCGCAGCCTCATGGGTCTGTGAATTTCCCAGCAGCCTTCACCTAGTGATCATCCATGTATAATCCTTGCCAAGATCTTTGCTTTCTTTAGAGATGACAGCGTCATGATTTTTAATGTTATTCCTTCTGCATTTATAGCTGAAATTGGTCCATAAAGCATAACGTTCCTTCATGCAATATTATTATCACAAAATAGGGTTTGTACAAAAACAGAAAGATTTGATTACACATTTAAACCCAAAGCAGTTGAAGGATTTATGGAATGTTAGGAATGGTGAAGAATCCAAAAGGATTGATTATGTGTGCTCGTTCATTTGCATAACAATAAACTTATATTTTAGCACCCTTAGAGTTGACCAATGAGGTTTTTTTGGAAAACATTGTATGTGCTCTCATCAGTTGCATACATCATTCAGTCTGATTCTCAAATTACCCTATTTTTGACCAATGGGAGCTTGTTCGCTCTTTTGTCTCTTTTTATATGGCTCCAGTGATTTTTGAAACATTCCTTGGTTTTGGCACCAGATGTCCCGGGCTTGTTTTGAATAGTCTCAGACCTGGAATCACCCAATTTCCCCCCAAAGAGCCTTTGTTCTCTTAGTAGGAAATGACAGCTTGAATCTAAACTCTAAGTTGGCTCTTTGCTACTGCATTACCATTTCTTTTACACCTATTCAGGAGACGGACCAGAAAATCCAAACTTATTTACATGGTGAAAATATATCATGAGTTCATAGGAATATTAGCCATTTAAATTTCAAATTAGAAGGTACTTACTACTTTGATTTTATATTCACATCAATTTTTTTTCTATTTTGAAAATCTTGGTTCTTAGCGGCATTAACATAGTTACTTAGATCTTTATCCTATGATATAGTAGTCTCAAAACAACAATGTCAGCGTTTCTAATAATAAGACCACTGAGTACAGTGGAAGATTTCTTTCTAGGTCTTTTTGTCCTTAGGATATATCCCAAAAGGACTGGAGAATGAAAATACCGACTTAATTCTGTAACCTCATTTCTTTATGTGGATTTTCTACCAACATAATACACAGTTATGTTCATTTGCTCCAATTACTTTTCAAAATACAGGGTTAGCTTTTTTGTTAGTTGACCTCAGTTTTGTTTATTTATGTAAAATGCTCATCAGGCTCCAAAGTAAAAACTTCAAACAGAAGTCCACCTTTGATCTCTATCCCTGCCTGTTCTTAGCTGTAACAGTTTTGGGTCATTTTTGGTTGATCTTTACATATTTTAAAAATAATATGTATGTAAGCCCACATATATATGTATACATGGACACATACAAATGTGTGTGTGTGAATCAACACCCCTGTGTTGTATGTGTATCTTACACATTTCCAGCCTCTGTTTCTTACACAGACAGTAATACAATACTATTAAAAACTGGTCTGCCTGTTGGTTTCTGTGTTGTTTTTTTTTTGTTGTTGTTGTTGTTTGGGTTTTTTTTAGATTTTATTTATTTGCCAGAGAGGGAGAGAGAGTGAGCACAAGCAGGGGGAGCAGCAGGCAGAGGGAGAAGCAGACTCCCCGCTGAGCAGGGAGCCTGATGTGGGGCTCGATCCCAGGACCCTGGGATCATGACCTGAGCCGAGGCCATCCAGGAGTCCCTGCATGTTGGTTTCCCACCAACAGTTTGTCCTGGAGCTTGCTGGGTAACAGGAGAGTGTATCTTCCTCATTCATGCCTATATAGCCATAGAGTACTTCGTTGAAGTTTGCTCAGGGAGTCCCCTAGGGATGGGACTTGATTTTCCCCATTATTACGAATACTGTCACAATGAATTATCTTTGCAGATGACCTTTTAGACTGTTCTCATTGTATATGGGGAAAGTCTTGAGAGTGGGGACGTGGAGGTAAAGGTCACTGTGTCTGTAGTTAGGTTGGACATTAAATACTCTTGGGCGGTATCACTTAGCATTCATGCCTGTTAACGTATGAGAGAACCCGATTCCCTGCAAGCCAACCATCCATGGAGATTGTTGACAAGATTTTAGATGTTTGCCAATCAGGCGAGAAGTTGTATTTGAGAATAGGTTAATGTGCATTTTTTATTATGAATGAGGATGAGCATCTTTACATATTTTTAATCTTTTTTTAAAAAAAACAAATTCTCTGTTGGTCTTTTTCTTCTCAAATGCTCTTTAAATTTTGTAGGGTGTCTTCCCTGTGATACGTTACTGGTATTATTTTTTCTAGTTTGCAATTTGTCTTTTTACTTTTCTCAGGGTGTTTGTGTGTCTTTGTTGGGTGGATTTTTTTTTTTTAAATGGGCAGAAATTTACCAATTCCTTCCTATATATTGCTTCCAGATATTGAATCCTAAGTAGGAAAGGGTTCTGCAGTCTGGTTTTTAAAGGAATTGACCCATTTTACTCTAGTATATGTGCTGTTGGTTATGTTTCCTACATGGCAGTCTCTGATGGATCTGAAATTTATCCTGAAGAATGATGTGAAGAGTGATTCAAACAATGATTCTGTAGGATTGTACCATTTTCTCAGCACCAATTTGAGATGCTGTGCTTAGTATATTCTGAACTTCCCGATGTACTAGCATCCGTTTCTGAACTTTTTATTCTTTTTGCCAGTAACATATAGTTTAATTATAGATGTTTTATAATAGATTTCAATAACTGGAAGAAGCAGCCTCCCACTTCTTAGCACTTCTCTGGCTGTTATTGTCCTGTTAGTTTTTTCCTGCAAACTTGGAAATGAATTCGTTTAGCTCTAGAAGCAATTCTTAGGGTATTTGTATTGGGATTGCATTAAATTTATCAAGTAACTTAGAGAAAATTATCTTCATGTTGCTGTATTTTCTTATCCAAGAACATGGAATGTATTTTTACTTCTACAAGTCTATTTTGTGTCTTTTGGCAATGTTGGACAGGAAAAAATATTTTAAGTAAAGCATTTAATAAAACATGATATCGGAGCCAGATTTCCTTAGTACTATTGACAACTGAGCTAAACTTTCTAACTTGGAATACCAACATTAATATGGAGACAATGAATATCTCTCAGGGTAAATAAGTTTCTACTGAAAAATATACCCCATTCAAGGAATCAATCCTTATTACTTTATAAACAATTTTTTCTATTGTATTTATCAGATAACTTTAAATGAGGCTGGTAATATTTCTACTTGAATATTCTGAAAAGCATATTTTACTGCATAATAAAATTAGACCTCTGGTTGTACATCCTGATTTACATATAAGGCGGTCTTGGGGTCAGGTTAGCCTCCTATTGTAATCTCTTTACTTCAGCTTGAATCTCGATGCATGCATAATTAAATACAAAGAGATGTGAATTATCTACTCTTTGCAATGCATCAGTATCTGAGAAAAAAAATTGGTAGTTTTATTTTCGTGACCTTATATTTGTGTCTGCATGATCCTCTGTATGATTTTGACCAAGTTAATGCCAAATGTCAATCGAGACGAAAGGAAAATAACCTGTCTGAGGCGTGCGCAGGCCGTGTGGCTTGACTTCTTAATTGAATGTGGAACAGAACCATCTTGGTTACTTGGGGGCCCTAGAGTAGACAGACCTTCCAGTCAGCATGGGTGTAGTAGTTCTCCAATGAGGGTGGTACCTTGCTATTCATGGGCATCTGGGAGTAGATAGGGGGTGTTGTTTGTCTGACATAATAACAGAGTGGGGGAAATAGTGGTATTGCCAATTTAGAGGCAGGAGCAGAGAAACGAGTCCCTTGCTATAAAGACAGAGTCCTCCATGATGGAGAAATGTCTTGTCCAAGTTTTGTGGAAGGTATTGAAAATCTGGGAAATCTGGGATCCTTGCTTTGTGTTCCATGGTTAGGATTACATTAATTATGCCTTTAAAAAAATTTTTTTTTAAATTTTTTTGAGCAAGAGAGTGAGCTGGTGGCAGGTAGGGGCAAAGGGGCAGAATCCAGCCAGCGCAGGGCCCGGCGTGGGGCTCGATCTCATGACCCTGAGATCGTGACCTGAGCCAAAATCAAGAGTTGGACGCTTGAGCCACCCAGGCACCCCTAATTATGCATTTAGAAATAGACTCAAAATGGATGAAAGACCTAAATGTGAAACAGGAATCCATCAAAATCCTTGAGGAGAACACAAGGAGCAACCTCTTCGACCTCAGCCACAGCAACTTCTTCCTGGACACATCATCAGGGGCAAGGGAAACAAAGGCCAAAATGAACTATTGGGATTTCATCAAGATAAAAAGCTTTCGCACAGGAAAGGAAACAGTCCACAAAACCAAGAGACAACCTACAGAATGGGAGAAGATATTTGCAAATGACATATCCGATAAAGGGCTAGTATCCAAAATCTATAAAGAACTTATCAAACTCAACACGCAGGGAACAAATGATCCAATCAAGAAATGGGCAGGAGACATGATCAGACATTTCTGCAAAGAAAACATCCAAATGGCCATGAAAGAGTGCTCAACATCACTCAGCATCAGGGAAATACAAATCAAAACCTCCATGAGATACCACCTCACACCAGTCAGAATGGCTAAAATTAGCAAGTCAGGAAATGACAGACGTTGGCAAGGATGTGGAGAAAGGGGAACCCTCCTACACTGTTGGTGGGAATGCAAGCTGGTACAGCCACTCTGGAAAACAGTGTGGCAGTTCCTCAAAAAGGTGAAAATAGAGCTACCCTACAACCCAGCAATTGCTCTACTGGGTATTTACCCCAAAGATACAAATGTAGTGATCCAAAGGGGTACGTGCACTCCAATGTTTATAGCAGCAATGTCCACAATAGCCAAACTGTGGAAAGAGCCTAGATGTCTGTTGACAAATGAATGGATAAAGAAGATGGGAGGTATATATACAATGGAATATTATGCAGCCATCAAAAAACGAAATCTTGCCATTTGCAGTGATGTGGATGGAACTAGAGGGTATTAGGCTTAGCGAAATAAGTGAATCAGAGAAAGATAAGTATCATGTGATCTCACTGATAGGAGGAATTTGAGAAACAAGGCAGAGGATCATAGGGGAAGGAAGGAAAAATGAAACAAGATGCAACTGGAGAGGGAGACAAACCACAAGAGACTCTTGATCTCAGGAAACAAACTGAGGGTTGCTGGAGTGGTGGGTGGGAGGGATGGGGTGGCTGGGTGATGGACATTGGGGAGGGTATGTACTATGGTGAGCGCTGTTAATTGTGTAAGACTGATGAATCACAGACCTGTACCTCTGAAACAAATAATACATTATATGTCAATGATAATAATAATAAAAAAGAATTCCCACTGAATCCAGTTTCTTAAAGAGTGAGGGCAGAATTAGAATCAGACTAGTTGCTTATTTGTCACGTTATTTATGTGTGACCAGGAGCAAAATGGTGCCTTTATTTTTTAGTAGAACCCATAAATCAATAGACACTATACGTATACTAGAAGATATGAAGTTTTATTTGTGAAGGTTTGTTTTCCTTGGACTGAAGGCTTAAATATTCTTGTGCTGAGCTTTGAGATTGTGCAGAAATTAATTATGTTTTCCCTAACTCATGTCTCTATGGAATAAAAAGGCCTAGTCAAGGGAAACTGAGGGCCCTCAAAAGACTTTATTCTCACACTCCAATAGCTATATAATGGAAATAGGTACTTTCCTTAACAGTGCTAACCAATATTTCACTGTTTCCATGAGATTGCAGTTTTAACACCCTTGGTTTACCAGAAGGTCCTAAGTACTTGATCCATGGTATGGCAAAATGGTTCTTCCTTTTCTGGAAAGAAATAATTTGTCTCAATTTGAGCCCTTGAATCTACTACTCAAAGAAATGCTGCTTTTTTTCAAGGTGCCATTTCTGGAAACAAGGTCATGAAACTTGAAATGACATAGTGGGTCCTCTTATTCAAATGATGGTGCTTGTCAAGGAGTTCTTTGGAAAAAAAATAAATTTTATTGTTGTTATTGGTGTACTAGATTGGGGAAACACCACCAGTAAAAACCAGAACGAAATATTAGGTCATCACTGAACTTTTCTCTAGGAGGAAGGAGATGTTAACTTCAAAGGTAAACAGATTCATTAAAAACCTACTGAGATAGAAAACAAATGTGAGCAGATCATTGCTAAGTATCAACAGAAGATTTTTCTCTTCAATTCCAGCCACCAGAGACAATCAGAACTGCAAAACCTCAGTCCTTCCAGTCACCGCCTCAGTCTTGCTTTAATCTGTCAGAAGTGGGCACAGGAAATCAGTGTTGGCGGTTTTCCTGCCTGTTAGAAAAAGCCGGAAGCCCATCATGAATGAAAGCACACAACCCTGCATTTGCCATCTGTGCAGCTTCCAAACCTCTTGTATTTTATAGCATTCGCCTGCCAAAACCCCAGCACGCCAAAACCAGAATAAACCCCCCCCATCTGAAAGAGAGAAGATGGCAAATAATAAAATCATCCAGACAGCAGAGAGGTAAAATTGCAGAAAATCAGGCTAAAATAACAAAACTGTCAGGCAGCGGGGAGAGAGCTTAGGAAATGGTGTACAAAGGCAGACTGAGAGAAAAACTGAAGGCTGAGGATAATGCAAACCATTGTTCAGTTGAAAGGTTTTCCAAAGCAAGTATGCTCGTTGGTAAGAAAATGTTAAGCTTTTCCAGAAAATGTGACTTCTTCCTTGTTCTGAATATTTGAGCTATGTTGGTTTGAGATAAAGCAAATCTTACATCTTGGAGCTGTCGGGCCCCATTTTAGCTTGATAAAAGAATAGATTTCTGGGAAAGAATCAGACTTAGGGTCTCACAGTTCTTAATTTGTCTTTTGGGATATAGTCAAAATTGGAAGCCAGATAAACAAAGCTTTGAAATATTTAAAGCCAGTAGTTCTTAAGACCTTTTTAGGTAGATGTAAAGGGGATTGTGACTTTGATTTTATGTAGGTTAGTAGTCCCGCTCTAGCAATCAAAATGTATCAAACTCCTCCAATGTGTGTTAATAAATTAATCAGGAAGAAACTTATACATAAGTAGAGTGTTTTAAAGTGACCTATGCTTTACCTAAGGGACAAAAGGGAAATTTTAAATGAATTCCTCTTTGGGGCTATATGCCACCTTCATTCCCCTTCCTGTCCCTCTTCATATTCATACATGTATGTTACAAATGGTATTAAATGCCTCCCCCATTTCTCTAAACAGTAAACCATAAAAGCATGAGAAGTAAGATATCTGCTGTAATGACAGATTAGAAATGTGTATGGATGTATCTTTTAATAGTTTATGCTATTTTGTCCTCAAATCTCTGGTGGAGGTGTTTCTTTTTCCAAAATCCGGTTCATGTTAAGAGGAGACAATTAGGTTTTCTGTCCAGTTGATAACTGCACTGTAGGGGAGCGTTCTGCAGAAATGATTCCTGTGCATGGTCATCTAAAACTGGAAGTGCCCACACATTTTATCCCTAGCTCCCGGGATCTGGACATCCCTTCGGCTCAGTGCTCAAAGCCTATAGATAAGTCTTGTTCTATTAGGTCCAGGGAAATGGCTCAAGGTGCGGCTTGACTGGGTATGTCCTGATCTTGCTATGCATTGAGAACGCTCCCTCACACTGGAGGAGGTGGGTAAGCTTTGCGATAGTGGAAAACAAGATGGCTTTTCTAGTTGGGGGTCCCTTAGAATAAGGGCAGTTGGCTTTCTATGTTCATATATAACGAGTGATCAAAATGGGAGGGATGCGGAAGCAATGCATTGTTGGGGACAAAGAGAATGTCAATGAGATGAAAGCTAGGGGGACCTATGACTTAAGGCTTGCCTCCAAAAGCTTCACCAGGCATGGGACAGAAGGGGAGTCGTGCTGTTCCTGGGTCCCCCTGACCCCTTCTGGAAAAGGGAATAGGAAACAGACTGGGGTCTTTGTGCTCCCGAGCATGAAATATCCAAGTTGACCAGTGCCTTCGAGGGAAATTCAAGGAGCAAGGTACTTGATTCAGAACTTAGAGGGACAGTGGCCACTCCATTAAGACAGAAGCTCCTTTTGGCTGTTTTTCCAGACAACCCTGAGCTGGCTCTTACTTGGATCAGAATAAAGCCTGGGTGGAGAGAAAGGACCAGCGGTTTAACTGATCCCGATGAGGATGAACTCAGGGTACCTTGTAGAGCATGGAAGGAGGCAGGAAGCAAGAGGCTGGCAAGATCACTGCAAATGAACTTGAAAGCTCACTGTTGTCCAGCCCAGCCCAAGAGCCCAACAGGCTCCTTGCACACAGTGACTACATCCATGTCCCTTTGTGTCACCAGTCTTTTAGACCCAGTGAATGCTTGCTAAATGGTTTTGGAATAAATGAAAGCTTTGAAGTCATTTAGGCTAGGGTTTGAAGGTGGCTCTGCTCTTGATTAGCTGTGTACCCTTGGGCAAGTTAATTAACCTCTCTGAAACTCCGTTTCCACATCTGTCAAATTATGATAACGATCCTCGCATTGCTGTGAACGTTAAACAAGTGTTTCCATTGAACAGATCCAGCATGATGCTTGTACTTGACCCTTGACCGTCTTTTCTCTGGGCTGACTCCTTTCCTGGAGTTGATATTCCTTGGAATAGCTTCCTGTTCTTCTGTTTTATGCTTTTTTATTCATTTTCCAACACCAATCTCAAGCACAATTTCTCTGTGAAGATAATTCTACCTCCCTGCTTTTCCCCTCTCCTCTCACCTAATTGGGTATAAACTCTGTCTCCTTGGAGCCCATGCGCTACTCTATCTGCTTTGTAAACATAATTCAAAGTCAGTGCGGCTGTGTTTTAGTCACTGACTCTTATTTGGGGGGGTGGGTTGCCTTTCTTCTTGCTGAAATATCTTTTGCATGTGAGATAATACATAAGAAAAAAGTGAAAACAAAGCAAAACAACAAAAACAGTTACTTGGTTTGCAGAAGGAAAGTTAAATCTGGAAAAATTTTCTGCCTAGTTGGAAATGTGTGCATCCTGAGTAAATCATTTTGCCAAGATGAGCTGTGTACAGTGATCGTTTTTAAAGGGTTGGCGTTTAAAATATATTGATTTTTTTTTTCTGCTGCCCATCTGGAACTTATGTCAATAAGTTTTTGTACGGTGTGTCTTTTGACAAGTCACAAGAAACAAGATTCTTTATGAAAAATGTTGGATGAGTCAGCCTGATCTCTCTCTCTTCTCTTTCTGTCTCTCTCTCTTTCTTTCTCTTTTCTTTTTTCTTTTTTTTCTTTTCTTTTTTTTTTTTGGCTAGGACTAAGTATGTTTTA
>NW_027397092.1:4076892-4157521 GCF_003265705.2 Callorhinus ursinus | reverse complement strand
TTTTCTTTTTTTTTTTTTTTGGCTAGGACTAAGTATGTTTTAAGATGATGTTCTAAGGGCGCCTGGGTGGCTCAGTCAATTAAGCGTCTGCCTTCAGCTCAGGTCATGATCCCGGGGTCCAGGGTTTGAGCCCCACATCAGGCTTCCTGCTCAGTGGGGAATCTGCTTCTCCCTCTCCCTTTGCCTGCCGTACTGCCTACTTGTGCTACCTCTGTCTTTCTCTCTCTCTCTCTCTCTCTCAAATAAATAAATAAAATCTTAAAAAGATGACATTCTAACAGCTTTCCTGGTGGGATATATTGTGATATTTAGAAAGAAAAACGTAAGTGGAGAATTAAGGATAATAGAGGAAAAATCTAAACAAAACTCCTTAATGAAATGATCTAATCTAGTGCCCCCAATTATTTTACAAGCAAGGAATCAGATCCACAGAAGTAAACAGCTTAAATTGCAAAACTAGTAAGTAACAAAGAGTGGAATAGATTCCAATTCTGGCTTGCTTTTTCCCATATTCCCAAGTATTATTTCTAGTTGTTTTACTAACTTTCTCACTGGAAAAGCCATTATCTCTAGCTGCTGTTTTAAGCTGTGTTCTTCTGATACCAAGAAAAAGGACTGAAGTGTAGATTATTTGGGATCATCCTGTTTATTTTGATGGAGGCCTATAGTTAATCATGGTTAAGGGAATGGGTTTACCTTTCTCAAAATAGCATTTTGAGCAGGAGAATAATAGATGCAGTATTTCCACCTTCAAATCAAGTGTATGAGGAAAGGTCTGGAGAGGTAATACATTTGTGTTCATTCCATATTGTATGGCATGTTCATTGCAAAGATGCTTCGTCAGAGAATAGAAATTTGAGGACTGTAGAGTATTTGAATTGCAAATAAGATATTTTTATCCATTTTCTAAAATACTGCATAATTCAGGGTCATTACTCCTATGAGGAAGAGAGTCAGTACTTCTTTATTGGCTGTAGATTCCAGTAATCAATCAGTAATTACATAATAAAGAGGTGAAATTGGGTGTTTAGCATGAAAATATGTAACTGCCACGTTCCTGTATCCTAATCAGCTTTTGATTGTGATTATTGATGATGGCGGCGGGCGGGTGAGGGGGGGAGCGGTTAGAATGCCATCTTTCTGGGATTCCTGAAAAAGCCCAGCTGAGCAGTATCTACAACATTGACTTCTGTTTCACTCTTTCTGATGTGGTAGCAAAAGTGTTACATTTGTATTAACTGTAGGTATAAAGGTATTTTATATTTGTACAAGTGAATGGTATATACTATTAGGTAACTTGATTTTTCAACAATGTAATCTTTGTACCAAGTTAATGTATACAGATCTACCTTACCCTTTTTAAGAGTTCATGGAGAATTCTCTTGAATGGGTATAATATAATTGATCAAAACATTCCCTCGTAAATGGGCACTTAGGTCTGTCTGCGCTTGTTTCTTCTTTTACAAAGTTATTGTACTCTTACTTCAGTTGGATACATTCTCAGAGCAGGATTTTAAGGTCAAAGGGTATGTGACTTTGCAGTTTAATAAATATTTCCAGATTGCTTTTTCCAAAAATGTGACCTAATTTATAACCTTACCAACAGTGTCTGAGAGAAAATATGTTCCTAATCCTTTATCAGTGCTGAGTGCTGTCAGTCTTTAAAGACCTTGTCAAATGATTGGACAAAAATTGGATACTTTCTTTTTATAATTTGTGTATTTTCTGACGACTTCTGAGATGGTTATTCTTTTGCATTTTCTGATATCTGAAACATCTTTTCATAGACTTTGTCCATTTTTATAATGGGTGGTTAGTGCTTTTCTGCATATTTGGGATACTAGATATTTTGCAAAAGTTTTCTCATCTTTCATTTATTTATTGACTTTGCTATGTGTTGGCTGTGCGTGTGTGTGTGTGTGTGTGTGTGTGTGTGTGTGTGTGTGTCACTATGTCTACATTTTCTTTTCTGGCTTACAAGTATCTACTATTGCTTAAGATTTCCCTAAGCACAAGGTTATAAAATATTCTCCTAGATTTATTTCAAAGTTTTATGATTTTTTTTGCATTTAGTTCTTTGATGCACCTGTAGTGAAAATTTTGATACAGTGTATTAATATTCTATTTTCCCAGCTAATGATGGATCTTGTAAAAAATCATCCCTAAGTTCTAAGAATGAAGGACCCAGGGCTTTAGAAAGCAAAGGGACTTGCCCCAGATCACCCAAATTAATTGTTGGTGTGCTTTTATTTTCTCCACCTTCTAGAAACTAAGCTCACGAGAGTAAAAACCTTGCATGAGTTGTTCACTTCTGTATCACTGACACCTGACCCTTTTAATAAATATATGGAGATACTTCTGTTGATCATTAGACTATGACTGTATCTGCTTTTTGCTGGAATAAGTTTTGTCAATATGGTGATGCTGAGTAACTACATTGTTGACGGCAGGGTTTCCCACTGTGAAGATGTCCAAGTAAGAAAGAAGCATAGATGTTTCAGGAACAGGATCAAGTGTCGTTGTTGTGAGCAAAGAGTATCTCAACTTGACTTGTGAAGAAAAAGGAATCCAAAGGATTCAGAGAAGAAAGGACTTTGCACTGGGGATGAGCTTAATCATCTTGGTTAAGTAGAAGTATATGGGTTGCGGATCATCGCAGTTAAAACATTCAAGTGCATGCACATGCTAAGAAAAGCTGTAGGTGTATATACTATTATGTATTGTGGACTACTAGGGGGTACTCTACCCTGTGTAAGAGGCTGGGGTTGGACTCTGGTTCCACCATGAATAATCTCTCATTTAACATCCCTAGGTCTCAATGTCCTCATTTCTCAAATTAACCAAAGAGTAGGTCCTATATATCCTCCCTATACTTATTGAGGACTTCCTATGTAGAAAGTTTGCACTTCTTCTAGTGCCAGAATCCCCATCTTCTGTAAGTGTAACAATAGCTCATTTTCACAGGGGAGAAAGCTTGATCCTTGGTGAACGATTATTTTCAAGATCGTTTAACCAGTGAGTAGCAGAGGGGGGTGTGTATCCCCAGTTATGTCTGACTCCCCGAGGCCCTCAGTCTTTCTAGATGGAATATGTGAAACTGTTGCCACATGAAATAACCTGTGGGCATGTGGGTAGGAGTCCCTTAGATTTCTCAATATCTTTGGACTCTGATACACATTTGTTACATAATAACATTTCATGGTTCCCATGCCCAAGACAAAGATAATGTGATGATCATTCAAGTTTCTTTGCTTATGGTCTTGGGAAACTGTAAACTGTGCAGATTTCAATCCTACTGAGATGTTGGAAGGTAAAGAAATTCATGGTTTGTTAGCACATACCTTTCTAAAAGTAATTCTTCTCCTACCTCTGAATTAAAGCAGTGAGTGGAATCATCATAGATGGCTTCCACAGCGTGGAGGATCTCTATGGATCACTACAGAACTTGGAGCCAGAAGCAGCAATCATCAATCTCAAAGTATTGAGCCCACAGATGTCTTCAACAGACTTCCTAATGTTTTGGGTGTAGTAAGCAAGGGAGAAAATCCAAGCACATCAACCAGCGTGTGGTCATTGAGGTTGAAGATTTCATTGTGTACCTATTACAGTTATGAGTCATGAAGGACTGGAAAGTTTTCACATCTGTCCACTTGCATTGCCCTCTGCGTTCTGACATAGCAATGCCTTTTATCCTCTATGCTTCCCCGTGAATTGGGCATTGTGGTAGGAGGTCGTTGAAGAAAACCCCATCTAACTGTGTACCTTGCCCTCAAACTTGACTGTGAAATACTCTTTGGGCAGCAGCTGAAGGGTCATCAGTCATCTGTCCCAATGGACACACTGAAATAAAGGAATACACTGTATTTCTTAAGGTTAGATCTGTGGCTTCATTGTTCTCAGACCTGCTGCTCAAGCATCAGTGCCAAATCCTGTTCCGTTGAACTCCGCTTCATCAAAGATTAGCTATTTATTTTGATTTTGAGTAATTAGGTAAAAAACCTGAAAGTCTGACTGGCATTTCATCTTTGTTCTGAATAGGAGACAGGAGGTATTCTTCCTAAAGTGTTCAGATATGTCTCTCTGAATTCATTTTGTTTATCTCATAAGTATCCTAGAGAACATTTTCTGTCTCAACCACCCTCAGACACTTTGCCTGGACCTCCATCTTGATGTTTCTGTTTACACTGTAAAGATGCTATAAGCCATAATAAGCAAATTGGATGTAACTTCAAACCTTGATTTTTAAAAATTTTATGTTGACCGTGACCGACACCAATTGTCCTTCTTACTGTCGCTCCTGCTAGAAACCCATGTTCTGATCAGAAAATGCATCAGTGATGGAGCCTGTGATACCCTAGGATGAGTAAAACCACGTTAGAGATGTTACAGTTGTTTATACTGAAAGTCGCTGTCCTTATAAACAAGCGTTCATTGAGTGAACTTGTAAATTATGAAGGAACGTGAACCGTTCTCTGGAAAAAGATGCTGAAGCAAGTAGTGTTGGTGGAGGGCTTGGCCAAGTGTCACATGCTTCCAAGTGTCTGTCTCATGATGCCAGCCGGAGTCACAGGTGGAGGGGGACTAGGTGGGCTCTCTGTCTCTCCCAGCCTCATGCTGCAGAATGCTTGCACCTGTACCTTCTTTATAAGGTGGGCATGAGATTAGTCTCGGAGGACAAAATAGATTCTGTAGGTGGACAGCGTTGCTAGTACCTGGGGACTCTGGGAAGTTGAGGCCATGGTCAACCCCCCCGCCCCCGCCCCGCTTTTACAGTTGATTGCTAGGCCACCAGGAAAGAAAAACTGAAACCATCTCATGGTCATTCCTTTCCCCATGTAGTGATAATACAATGTCTGTTGAATAAGAAGGAAAAATTAAGACATGGGTGCCTGTCCTGGATGGTTAGGGAAAATAGGACAATGTATGGAAATGCATCTTCACCTCTATAATGCCTTGAAACGTCTTCGCCCTGTTAACCATATTACTCTCTCTACCTCACACTGTGTGCCCGTGATATTAAATCAATTTAACACTAAAACAATCTACTAGGTTTCTTTGAGAGTATTTAAGTTTACTGCTTCAATGTACAAATATACACACAAAAGCCTGCTCTTTGTCCGTACACTTGAGTGATCCTCATTAATGTCAATGGGCATTGTGAATGTGTATAAGGAGTGAATAAAATGCATTTGAAAACCCTAACAGATCATTCACACAAACCCTGTTTTGTGTATGTATTAGAACAAGATGAAATGTGCTCTTCCTCTTTTCTCTAAGTTGAAGCAATATACGTCACTATTCATTTCTTTAAATGTCAAGATTGTACATTTTCTTCATTCAAAAAATTAATCGGAAATGTAGATGTAGCCAAAAGCATGTGCTATTCCAGGCCAAATTTTGCAGTGCAGGAAGTGAATTCCTGATGGTATTTTCATTGCAGTGGTTGTGGTCATGACTTTGAAAAGTGGCAGTTCTGAAATTGACAATGCATCATCATCTTTTTTATGCAGGAAACACCCACTTAAAGTAGTTGGCTTTTTTCTCTGAATTCCTGTAGGCAGATAATTTTTACAATCAAGTTGCATAGAAACCCTTCATTCATAAAGGATAACATCTGAGATATTTCAATGAAACATTCATGACCTCTGCTTTTTCTAAAGCAGTAGGCAGTGACTTTGAAACTGCCCAATTCTTTCCTTTGAAAAAGATCAAAAGGCAGCACCTGCACAGAAGTGTGTGTGTGTGTGTGTGTGTGTGTGTGTGTGTGTGTATCTACACATTATTATAATGAGAAGTCAGACTGTGATGGCCTGAAATTCTTGAGGGCAGAGGCCATGTCTGTTCATTCAATAGTGTTGTCTCAATGCCTACAACTGTGCTTAGCGTGGAGTGGGTTCCTGTGAATCTTTAGAAAATGCATTTGCCAGTGGTATTCTGGAAACTTCCAGGCTCTCTGCGTCGGCAATGTCAGCCTACAGTATATCGACCACGGTTTGTAGTCGACAGTCAAAATGTTGCCTGATTTTCCAAGAATATCTTGACACTGTCAAGACAAATGAGTGGATGTTTGCCTTATGGATTTTATGTTGTTTACATGCCTGTTTATTAGAAGTGATACTGTAAAAATTGATGACGAACCTTGCTGTTTTGACAGTCTACTGAGAGTGTTTGGTTAAAAGCAGCAAAGGAACTGGAATGGAAAATGTTTTAATACTCAGCCTGTCTTTTGCCACTTATCTTAAAGAGGAATCATAAAACCATCAACAATAATTTCATATAAGATGGACAAGGGATCATTTACAATGTAGCTGTTTATCGGTTTAAGTCTTTGTGTGTAGCTTGAGCTAGATACCTGATACCTGTACAGAGAGGTCTTTGGTCTTCTCTTCTTGTGGGAAAAATCTACTAGAAATTCTACCTGTGGTAGAAAACTAGCAGCAGCACCCACTGACTAGAGAGGTTGCATAAAGATTGGGGAATCTGGGTATTTTAAATTCTGCCTTAGTTCCAACAGAGTCAGATCTTCCTGCCTCACTTCAGAAACATGCTTTATGAGATCTTGACATCTTACAATCGCAGACGTTTCTTTAAGTACTTGCCCAGAACTTTTAAGATTTGAGAGAAAGAATATATAGATTTATTATAGTAAAAGTTAGATTATGGGAAAACAGCAATTTAAGGAGAAGGAATAAACATTAGATAGGGGTAGTATTCTATTTCTCTGCTCCCCCCCTTTTTTTATAAGTAGACCGAAATTAGTATGGAAAACATGCAACTTAATTCCCTTTTTGTTACTTTAAATATAGGGAAGCATAATACAGTAGAAGATGAGATGAATATTTTTTATAAGTTATATAGGATTTGAAAAGGCTCATTAGAAGCAGGTTTTGGGATTTAACTACCTGGTTTCTTCATATTTCTATGTCTTTCAGCAAACACGCATTTCCGTAAAAACACAGTGATGAGGTTTAGGTTACAGACTTGGTTGCTTTTAAATACAGATGAGAAGAGAAAAGCTGTCTCATTTGGAAATGGAGGGATTTTTGCCTCGTGGTTGCTTGCTCTGACTGTTTTATTTTTTTAATCTTTCTTAAAAAGTTTGATTCCACTATGATTAATGTGGAGTTTGTTAGTTTCAGGTGTACAATGTAGTGATTCAACAATTCAGTACATTGGACTGAGTTAGTTTTACACAGACTAAGCTAGGATAGAAGAAAAGTAAACCATGTCATCCAACGAACCTTTGGTTATTGTGTGCAAGTTGACAACTCCAGTAGTTTTTATAGTGGTTCTGAATGTTTTCCCCTAGAGCAGGAAGTGATCATGAACTTTAAAATGTGGAGAAAATCTTCTAATTATGAGCATCTTGGGTTCTGCAGAGCAATAAATGAACTGTTGAAGCCCATTTCCTTCCTATGAATAGTGACTCAAAGGAACTTGAACTTGGGGTCTCTCCCTGCATTATACTTCGGACTCATGCCTTCCATAAATACCTTTTGAGCACCAACCCTGAACCTGGTACAGTATGGCCACTGGGGAAACACCAATAAAAGTACAGAGGTAGACAAATCTATAATAGAATGTGAGGAAAGAAGGACTATAAACAAACATGAAATATGGAAGGACATAAAGAATGACAGGGGCTGTAATTTTATGTTTGGTGGTCAGGAAAAGATTTCTCTGCACAGGTGATCTTTGAGCAAAACTTTAATGAGGTGATAAATAAGGGTGAACCACAGGTGTATCAGGAGGATTAATGTTCCAGAGAGTGAACCATGAATGTGAGCCACTTGAGGCATGAGTTTGCTTGGTGTGTTGAATGGCAAGAGCATCAACATGGCAGTGGGAGAGGAAGGGTGTGAAATGAGGCCAGTGGTGTAGCCAGGCTCCGTACCCCGTGGAACCTTCTAGGTGTGGTGAGGCCTTAGGGTTCTGTCCTACGTATGATCCCTCAAGCTGCTGAGTCAGCAGGGCTGTGGTGATGCCAAGGTAGAAACACAGACTGTACTTATGAGGCCCCCGAGCGCTCAGCTGGAGATATCAGTAGACTGGACTGCGGATAATGGTAAAGTTGGTGAGAAGGAGTTGCATTTGTTGGTAGATTGCATGTGGGGTACTGTACTCAGTGGCATTGGAAAAAAGCCTGAGGATTTCCTGCTGAATATTTTCAAGACGAGTATTTTCAGATACTGTTATTCTGGAATCAGTAGATTTTATCAGGCTTTAAAAAGATGTAATAGAATGGTTTTGTCTGCTCAGAAAAATCTATTAATTTTGGTGAACACCCCTATCGGTGATATCTGCCATTCTTTCATGTTTGCCTCACGGTCTGCTCTTCCATAGGATGCTAGCCTTCTCTTATGTTAATATTATGCTGATAGGCACCCTAATGGATCTTTCTTTTCTGGCTATAATTATACAATCCAGTTCACGAATCTTGTTTCATTGTTCTTGATCTTGCATTTACTCCTTATTCTTCATTCATTAATGTATTCAACAAGTATCTACTTCTTTTAAACAAATATTATTGAGTCTCTACTGTGTGCTAAGGTATGCAGGCACTGAACACAACAGACAATATTTCACCTGCAGGACATTTACTTCAAACGGAAGGAGAGAGCAGATAAGTAGATGAGTAAACACGTAATTTACCATATGCTGGTAAGCATTTGGAGAACACTAAAGCGGGAAGGGCTGGGCTCACTGAGTTAGTGGGGCAGGAAGGGGGAATGATGGTTTAAATCAGATGTCAAGAAAGCCGTCTTTGAAAAGGTGACATCAGAGGAAAGAGTTGAAGCAGGTAAGGCAAAAAGCCATGGGTATATGTGGAAGGACATTGATCCAAGGAAAGGAATTGCCATGTGCAAATGCAGCTAAGTGGGAGTGTGCTCAGAGAGTTCTTGGAAGAGCTGGGAGGTCAGCATGGCAGATGAGCTGGAGCAAGAGGAAGAGGGGGCCTGGATGGGGCACGAGGGCGAGTGGGGGCAGGGCTCAATGGTTGGATCTTTGAGAAAGGAAGGCTCTGGAAGATTTTGAGTGGGGGAGTGACATGTTCTTGTGTTCCTAATGGGATCACTCTGTTGGTGTGTTTAGAATGAGAATGAAGGGTGGGGGACAAATGCAGAAGAAGGAAGACAGATCCAGAGGCTGTGTTAATATTGTCTTTAATGATTACACAACACAGGGCTCCATGCTTGTGTGAGGATTTGCTTGCTGTCCTTAGGAGTCATTGTCACTCTTGAATGATTTCTCCCACCTTCATGGAAGACTTTGTTACTTTCTCACCCCTTGCGGTTTGTGTGTGTGTGTGTGTGTTAGATTCTCCATTTTCCTTACTGTTGACATTATAAGGCTCCTCTCCATAAAACTTGAAATCTTCTGAGTTTTTGTTTTGTTTTTCTAAGTGCTTCCAAGGAGAGGACAAATAAGGCTTGCAAACCATCTCAAGACAACCAAGCATGGTAGGTTTTCTGCAGATAAGGGCCAGTGTACAAATCTGCAAAGATGCTAAAATTGCTGGCCCTAATGTCCTAAAGGAAATGGTCAAATGGACCTGCTTTTGTAGTGGAGGAAAGTCAACATCATTTCATTGGTATCTATGAAAATGTGTCAATAGAAATTTGAAGCAGAGCAGCTCCTGTCCATGTTTTCATGAATCTGCAGGTATATAATTATATCCACATCTGTTTTTTACAGATAGATGCACTTTGAACTTGATTTGTGGTCCCGAAATTAGAGCTTGCCAGACTTTAAAAATTGACTGCAAATGGTAGCTCTCTCTAATCTCTTAACGATAGCCAAATTTCCCAAGGCTCCTTTAGAGTTGTGTTCCCGCATGTCTGACGGAAGGGTTTATGTCAGGCTTCTGTACTAAAGTGCAGCGAAAGCTAAAAACATACCAGTGGGCAGTTCTTTTGCTTACTCTCAAAGGGTTGTTTATCTGAAGTCAGAAGAATAGAAACAGATTCGCAAGCAACTTTAGGGCTATAATTTTTGCAAGAAAAACCTAACTATAGTCAATAGTGTCGAAAGAAGGGTTAGAAATACAACATAAACCAAGAAAAAAATGAGTCTCTGAGAAAAAAAAAAGACACCACCAAAAGATACAGCCCAATTTTAGTACCCATTAGAGGCGTATGTCATGTGTGCTATGAAATTAACAGGATTTACCTGCTAGAGACTATAGGTGACCTCACTGTTGCAAGGAATTCAGTCTAACTGTAAGTGGGCAATCTGAGAACTACTGACAGGCCCATCAATCCCTTCTGTCCTGCAGTGGATGTAGCAGTCCTGCTCCTGGACACAGCAGACCTTGTGATCGCTGTGGTGGGGGAGAGCTCAGTTTGATCCTTGTGCATCTGCCCTCTGGTCTGCTGAGAACGGCTCTTCTCAGCACAGGGAAAGAGAGAGGGTGGAATAATGACATCTAGTGAGGAATGAAGGGAGAGAGAGGTCCGGAATCTCAGGAAGCAAAGCTTTTGCTAGATGTTAATGAGAAGACAAATGGGGGGGGGAACGGATTCTGATGTTTAGGTGATTTGTATGCAATAGGAACAATGTTAAGAAACAGGTGTAAAAGCCAGCTCTCACTTGTTCCTGGATTTGGGTTCTCATTGGGGTCTACTGCCTTTTGCTGTCTCTCCTGCTGAGAATATTTTCAAAATGGGGATAGACTTTAAAACATCAGGGTGTAAAGGTCTGATCTAGAAGTTCTCGCAACCTGAAAGTACATGATGAAGAAATGGCATTTTCTCCCAGTCTCTTGACTTTACTCCTCAGAGACAACCATTACTAATAGCTATGTGTATTTGCACATGTCTTTTTTTTTTTTTTAAGATTTTATTTATATGAGAGAGAGTGAGAAAGAGTGTGCAGAGGGAGGGGCAGAGGGAGGGAGAATCCTCAAGCAGACTCCCTGCTGAGCATGGAGCCCAACTAGGGGGGTGCGGGGGCTTGATCCTAGGACCCTGAGATCATGACCTGAGCCAAAACCAAGATCAGATGTTTAAGTGACTGAGCCACCCCGGTGCCCTTATTCACACATATGTTACCAAGACATTTTAATTAATCTGTCGACATACCATACACTGCATCTGTTAAACTGTACTCTGACAGTTCACTCAACACTGCTTCGTGAACCTTTTTCTGTGTCCATTTCTTTCCCATTGTGTTGGCTGCAACATCTCATTATGGAAAAGTACTGTAATTAATTTTTAATCCGACCCCAGTACTGTTAGAAAGTCACTACTCATATTTTTTCATGTAAACAGTATTGCAGTGAACATTCTTATATGTTATCTCTTTGCTCTCGTATGTGATTTCTTTTTCGATTACATTCAGAGAACACACCTACTGGAATTGGGATATATACTTTCATATTGCCCTCTAGAAAAGATAGTACTAATTTGTGGTCTACCCAGAAGTTTATGAGAGTACTCTTTTCATCCGTATCAAAGTCAACATTGGAATGTATTACTTACTGTATTTGTAAAGATTAAAAGTATTGATATTTCATTACCTTTTAATTGAATGTATTCAATGATTTGTGGGATTAAACACATTTTTATTGTCCAGTGGCCATTGTATGTCTTTTGAGACTTATACACACATTTTACCCATTTTTCTAATGATCTGTTCATTATATATTGTACTCATCAGAAATTAAAATTTTTTACTTAGTAAACCCACTCGTCTTCTCATTTGTGGCCTTTAATAATACTTTGCAGGGCTTTTCCTGCCCCTATTTTATTTGAAAAATATCTGCCCCTGGTGTTTTTGTGCTATATTTTGACACTTATAACCACAAGCTATTTATAAATTATTCTAGCCTGGGCTTTAATCCCAGAATGAATGAATTTTGGCAATTATCCTAGACTTTTGGTAAGACTTCTATTGCCATGTCTAGTGTGGCTGTATTAGTTCAAAATATAACTAGGGTTTTTTTTTTCCTTCTAAAATAATATCTAATTAGCAAACATTGTGGGGGACAATACAGCTGGTCTGGAATACACCTGCAAGTGTCAAAGGGGGAGGGGGTGAGCAAGACCGGAAGGGGTACCTGGAAGCTAAGTCAGCTGCCCCATGCCTTTTCACCTATGACCAACTGCCAGCTTTTTACCTGAGACAAGAGGAGAGAAAGAAAACAACAACAAAACCACCCAAAACACAACAACAGAAAGAAGAAGAAAAGGAAACGTCTGGGGCTTATCCTGGAAGAAGCAGCTTTGATTACTACCCTGGTTTTGCCAGAATCCTGATGAGAATAAAGAAAAAGTAGAGTTTTGATCAAGAAAGGATGCTGTACTTTGTCAAATGCTTTTTCTGCATCTATTGAGAGGATCATATGATTCTTGTTCTTTCTTTTGTTAATGTATTGTATCACATTGATTGATTTGCAGATGTTGAACCAAACTTGCAGCCCAGGGATAAATCCCACTTGGTCATGGTGAATAATCCTTTTAATGTACTGTTGGATTCTATTGGCTAGTATTTTGGTGAGCATTTTTGCATCCATGTTCATCAGGGATATTGGTCTGTAATTCTCCTTTTTGATGGGGTCTTTGTCTGGTTTTGGGATCAAGGTAATGGTGGTCTCCTAAAATGAGTTTGGAAGTTTTCCTTCCATTTCTATTTTTTGGAACAGTTTGCAGCAATGTCCACAATAGCCAAACTGTGGAAAGAACCAAGATGTCCATCGACAGATGAATGGATAAAGAAGATGTGGTATATATACCCAATGGAATATTATGCAGCCATCAAAAGGAATGAGATCTTGCCATTTGCAACGATGTAGATGGAACTGGAGGGTGTTATGCTGAGTGAAATAAGTCAATCAGAGAAAGACATGTATCATATGACCTCACTGATATGAGGAATTCTTAATCTCAGGAAACAAACTGAGGGTTGCTGGAGTGGTGGGGGGTGGGAGGGAGGGAGTGGCTGGGTGATAGACACTGGGGAGGGTATGTGCTATGGTGAGCGCTGTGAATTGTGCAAGACTGTTGAATCACAGATCTGTACCTCTGAAACAAATAATGCAATATATGTTAAGAAAAAAAAATGAAGATAGCAGGAGGGGAAGAATAAGGGGGGTAAATCAGAGGGGGTGATAAACCATGAGAGACGATGGACTCTGAAAAACAAACTGAGGGTTCTAGAGGGGAGGAGTGTGGGGGGATGGGTTAGCCTGGTGATGGGTATTAAAGAGGGCACGTTCTGCATAGAGCACTGGGTGTTATGCACCAACAATGAATCATGGAACACTACATCAAAAACAAATGATGTAATGTATGGTGATTAACATAACAATAAAAAATTAAAAAAAAAAGAAAAAGTAGAGAAACTGATCCAGGGCTTTTCTGCCCAGAGACAGACTCTGACCATCTTAATAACATTGATGGGATTCATTCGGTTGATAACAATTTATCAAAAGCCTATTTTGACTAGGTAGTGTTCTAGGTGTTGTGGCTACAAGACTGGACACAAGACATAGTTTGGGTCATGGAAAGCTGACCTTCTCAAGAGCAGACAGACAATACACAGTATAAGTGAATACAATATAATTCATTCAATAACAAAATGGTAATGGGGGTAGTGATTTGTGTTCGCACTCTGTGCAAGGGAGGGTGGACAGGAAGGATCCCATTGGTGGAATTTGAGATGGGATGCCCAAAGAAGGCCTTACTGAGCAGGGACCCTTAATCAAACAATATAATTATTTATATAAAATTATATAAGTGATTGTTTTCCAGTTAGATAGCCCAGCATATTGAACACATCATATGTGTAATGCCCAAGTATTTTGGCTTAAAACTTGGTTCCGTGAACACAGATTATTATAAAAATGGAGAAAATTCAGATAGTATATTTATCAGATTATGTAAGTGTATTTCTCTGGAGCTTTTGATAAACAAAAACATCCAAGATGACAATGTTAATGTATAAAACCTTGACTGATGGTTAGTGGCCTGTCCCCTGCTCTACTTGGAGGACAGTCATACTGGGATTACAAATAGTGAGATTTCTATCTTTATTATTACATACAGGTGCCAGGAAGAGTGTTTACTAAGCTAGTGATTTAATTTTACACAAATGAATACAGTTAATTTATTTTGGAAAGATTTTGTGTGGTGAGCAAGTCAGAATTTGAAAAATAGTCCAAACAGGAGAACCTAAGAAAGTTCTTTGTTCCCAAACAGGTTTTCCATCAGCTGGTAGGGGTCTAATGTACTCTTTGATTTCTCCATCATCTTGATTTCTCCGTCAAAAAAAATGCAAATACTTTTGGTTGAAGATGTCTTTAGCCACTGCCCATGAAAGAATACTTGTCACTAATGACATTATCCTACTGAGCATGAATACAAGGTCAGAATCATTCTTAAGTTACTGCTATGGGTGAATATTAGCAACAGATCAGTCAATCTTATGTTGAACATATATATTTATCCTTTGTGTACATTTTTATACATTCTATCCATCAATGAACTTAGACCTGTTCCTGACAGTTGATTTGTGATAGAAAGCAAGAGAAACAAAAAGGATCAGATAAACAGGAGCTATATAGAGATGTCCAAAATAACTTTTTCATACTTTCGTAAAAGATTTTAACCATGATTTACATCTTGTTTGAGGAGTTACAAGGGTTGCCATTTTCCTTCTACGAAATCTGCTAGAAGAAAGGTATTCCCAATATTTCCTTTAGCTGAGCTTACATACTGTTAGAGCTGGAGGGAAGGATTGGGGTTAGAGGGTAGGGAAGGGAGGGAAACTTGGAGAACCGTAAGCAATAGGAAGCCTTCTGCAGTCATGTGAAAAAGTGGAAATCAAATGAAAAACTTCCCTCAGGTGCTTGGTAAGAAATCCAGTTGACCTTGACCAATGTGGGAGATTGATGCTAGCCCCTTATGCAGTCAAAAATTTCAGTATAACTTTGGACTCCCCCCAAACTTAACTACTAGTAGCCTACCCTTGCCGAGAATCCTCACCACTAACAAAAAGAGCTAAGATCTATTTTGTATGTCAAACGTGTTATATACTGTATTCTTAAAATAAAGGAAGCTAGAGAAAAGACAATGTTAAGAAAATAAGGAAGAGAAAATACATTTAGAGTGCATTTATCAAAGGAAATCTGTGTATAAGTGGACCCATGCAGTTCAAACTCAAATTTTTCAATGGTCAGATGTTTATGTGGAGGAATAATTAATGTGAAAATAATGATAAAATAATATATTATTAAATTGAAAGCCCTGTATTCATGTTTTTGAAATATTTCCAGTTAGTGACTATTGCTTCTGAGCAATTGTTATTCTGGAAAACAAAACCCAGAGTACTAATATTTCAATATAATTCTTCAGCATTTTAATAACTGTTGTGTCATAATAATCTATTAAAGATCCAGCAAGCATTGTTATATCCAATTTTACAAAAGATATGTGAATTTATATATATATATATACACACATCCACATCCACACATACATCTGTCAACTATCTTTATCATCTATGAAATGCTGAGTCTCATTTCATAGTATATTAATAACAAAAGCAGATGAAAACCCACATCTTGTCATTTTGAGAAAAGACTGTAGACTGTGTATCAACTCATCTAATTGCCATTATAGTGAAAAAAACAAAAAACCTGAGTCCTGGAAGTTTGGACTTAGTGTTACTGGTAATGTCAGGTTAGCTCACCAGGTATGCTGATTTTTAGCCGAGTTTTTGGTTCTTTCCTGACCAAGAAACCCTTCCTGAGATTGACCTACCTGATGGACACCAGGCTCTGCCTTGAGAAGTGTATTTGCCCTTCCCAACCTGAGAGGGCACTGGGATCTGACTGAGCGTATCCTTGAAATGCAGCACTTCTTGACCATCCCACTCTCCTGACTCATCTGCCATCTGTGGTTTCTGGGCCCATGTCTGCAAAAAAAAAAATGCTCAATGCCAAAATAGAATCTGCTCATGTGGGAGGGAAGCACAGCACACCCATTTCCTATGGCCACCGAGTCTATACTCCTCGATAATTTCTTTGGTCTCAAGACAAAGCGCAAGGAGAAAATTCTGCCCGTGTTGAAAATTTAATACTCAGGTGGAGGACACTGCCCTTTTATGCCCCAATACACAGGTATATCAGTAATTCTGTCTGTCCTCCCCCTTACTCCTCTCTCCTCGCCTCCTCTGTCACCTTCTCCCTCCCTACCTCCCTGCCTCCGTCCTTCTCCCTCATCTGCATGGCTCATACCAATAAGTAATTCTAAGTTAACATTTTAGTATTCACATGATTGAGTTTCCTGTTCATCTTCAATACTCTATTTTGTGTTTACATTTACTGTCTGGGGGGAAATTGGGACACATAAAAGTATGTATGTAATGTAAGGAAGAAAAGAACTTGAGAGCAGGCAAGGAGCCTCGTTTCATAAAACACAATGAGTAGGAAAGCAAAAGTAAATGTTATGTAGCCAAGGAAATTTTATGTACTTTATTTTTTTGAGGAATTTAACGTATGAAGAATTACAAACAATAACATACCTAATACCCAGAATTAATAATGGCTAATATGTCTTCATATTTTTTCAAGATATATATATATATATGTATATACTATATTTATTTTACTGAAAGAGATTCTGTTATCATCCTTTTACCCATGCCTGTGTTCCTATTATTCTTCTTCCAACCCCAGAAGCAACCAATATCTCATATTTAGTATTTTTCCTCTCGTTCCATTTTTACACACCTGAGTATCTATGCAGAAACAATCCAAGAGTATTATTTTTGTTGTATTTTTTAACCGCCATAGATCATTCTACATCTTCCAACCTTGTGCTTTTGAGATGTTTCTACATTCTGTCTGCTTTATAGTGTTCTGTCCTGAAATTGTGACCCATCACACACATGTCTTCTATCTGTTTCTCTGCTTGTAGACTCTTGGGTTGTTCCCTTGATTTTGCTCTTAAGGAGAAATGCTCCTTCGTATATATCTCTTTATATACATATGTAAGAGATCTCTTAGGTATATACTCAGAAGTGCACTTGCTACGTTGAGCTGTGTGATGTACATATACTTAAATTCACTGGTGATTGTCAAATTGTCCTCTAAGTCACTGTATTGATTTATGATTCTGCTAGCCGTATCTGAGGGGACCATTCTTTTTCCAGATCTTCCCAATACTTGACATTATCAGACATAGCCGTTTTTACCAATTTGGTAAATTGAGTGGAATTGCGGTTATATCAATAATGAGTTTTTTCAATTATTAGTGAGGTTGGATGACTTTATAATTTATTGGCTATTCTGGTTTCTACTTTTCATCTCTTTTCTGATTGGCTATATTTTTTGCGTTACTGACTTGTAAGTGTTCTTTACACATTTTGGAATCCAATTAAAGATGGCTTCATGTTTTTGGCTTGAGATGGTAGGAGAATGGAGTTGCTATTTACTGATATGGATAGGGGTTAATTTTTTTTAACATACATCAGTTTATTAGCATAATAAAACAATTTCAAGGAGATTTCTTCAGTCTTGTGTAAGTAGTGCTACAGGGAAAACAATAAATTATGGTCTCAGCTCTGAAAACCAAGAGCAACACAGTTTTTAGTTCTTTGTTGTCACCTTGAAAAGAAGCTAATTCCATTTGGCCAGCACAATAGTTGGTGTCAGGACATCAGTGATGAAGAAGGGTCTGACTAACATAGCTGCCTCCCTTTCTCTGCAACAGTCTCCCGTGGTCTGGGGACGGCTTTAGGGAGGGATGTAACTTTCTACGGGTATGTGTCTCACGCCAGTTACAAATGTCATTGTTACCTTCTAGTGGATCCCACAGGTTTCTTGATCTGTCAAAAGAGCAAGACTTGTCTGAAGATTCTGCTGCAGCCAAAGCTGTGAATGTCACTGGTAAATCTAAATGTGTTAATGCTGAACTAAAGTGTTGGACACTGATCCTTTGCTTTTCTACACATTGCAACACTGTCTTGTGTCAGTTACTTGTATTTGCACCTTGCTTATAGTGAACTTGGATATCGCCAAGTGTTTTCTCTTAATGTAATCAAATTTATTACTCCTTCCCTAGGGTAGGTGCTTTTGAAATCTTATTTAAGAAGTCTCTTTTCCACCTGCTTTCTTAAATTCTACTTTATTCTACATAGATTTAATGTTTGTTGCTTATGTTTATTTTTAAGTTCATTTGTGGAAAAGATCATCTTTTCTCCGTTGAATCCCAGCACAGTGTTGAATGGAGGTGTTGAGAGGCAATGTCCTTGTCTCCATCTGACTTGAGGAAGAAACCATCTAGTGTATCTACATTAAGTATGATGTTAGCAGTTCAGCTTTATGTGGATTTTTTTAAGAATCAATTTGAAGAAGCTCTGATCTCCTAGTTTTATGATAGTTTTTATTATGCATTGGCATTACATTTTGTCCTATGCTTTTTATGTGTCTACTGCTGTGATTATATGATTTTGCTTCTTTGGCCAATTGATACGATGGATTTTATTAGTTTTTGAAAGTTGAGCTAGCCTTTCATACCTGAGATATATCCCACTTGGTTGTGGTGTATAATTCTTTTTTATTTTTTCCACATAGAAAGATTTAATTTGGTAGTATTTTGTTGAGAATTTTTGCACTTCTGTTCATTGGAAACACAGGTTTGTAGTTTGCCTTTCCTTCAGTGTCTTTGTTTTTGGAATGAGGGTAATGCTGGCCCCATCGAATTAGTTAGAAGTAATCTCTCTGCTTCAATTTTCCGGAAGAGATTATAGAAAATTTGTATCACTCCTCCCTTAAATGTTTAGTAGAATTTTACTTTCACACTCTTAATTTTTTTCTGAATCTTCTATTTGTGGAATCATTTTTATTCTTCCTGAAATAGAGCGTTTGGCAATTTTTTTGTGTGTAGAAAATTCTTTTGGATACCTTATACTTACATCTAAAAATGGCTTCATTTCATTTTCATGCTACTTTGTTGAGATTTTAGGTGGATAAATATATTTCCTTGGCACTTTGGCAGGATTATTATTCTGCTGTCATCTCATTTCTGTTCTTGACTATGAGTAGTGTGCTATCCATTTTGATTGGGCCTGTGTTCATTCTGTGATAGATCTGGTCTCCAGGCACTGGTTACTGAGTGCTGACATTTTTCCCCATGTAGAAAACGTTAAGATCTTTTTGCTAATAACTTTTATGTCTAGGTAAAATTTTAAAAAACCATTCTTGGAATTCAAGAAGTACTTGTAGTCCGAAAAATTCTCTTTTCCATTATTAGAAGTTTTTATCCTGTAATTACACATTTCTCGTATGTTCTTACTATTTGTTCCTTCTGAAATTTCTACTGGTTTTCTGCGTTTCTTACCTTTTTTTTTTATCCCTCTTATCTCTTTGTAACTCTGTACTACATTGTGAGAGACTCATGATTTGTTATTTCATTATAGTGATTTATTTTTCATCTCTACAGTTTTAGTTATTAAATGTTTTTATTTCAGTGACTATACTTTATGTATCATTGGTCCTTGATTATTTTCTGTATCTACTTCCTTTCAAAAGGCCTTTTTATGGATTCCATTTTTGCCCTCTTGAAACATACTTATTTTAGACATCCTTTTTGGATTGTTCTGTATTCTAGTTTGTCATTTATAAACTGACATACATAGAATATTGATTCCATAGACTATATTTTGTGTTGTTAATGTGTATTTTTCTTCCTTGGGCATCCTCTGGGGAATTTCTTCATTCCCTTTTCAGGTGACCCTGTAGGCTTCATCAGATCTGGTCCGCTATTTACGTATCTTTTTCAGTTCAGGAGTTTCATAATTAATGAATGTGCTTATAGTTCTTACTTGGTACGGGTGGGGATTCTCTTTTCCCACATATGTTCTGGGTAACCAATTTGTTTCAGGCTGCCGGAAGTTGGCTGCTTTGCAGAAATTTTCAAGTCACTGTTCCCTTAAGTAATATTCTCTTTCCTCTGCCCCAGCTTTATACAGGGAGCCCAGTGCTACTCCCCTGACATTAGTGATAAGACTACCTGGATCTACAGTCTTTCAATAGTAGCTTAAAACCTCAGCCCCTGGGGCGTCTATCTCATCGCTTTCCCCCGTAGTTCACATAGCTTCAACCCGGGCTAGGTTTCTGGTATGACGACAGTCTCCTTCTTTGCCTGCAGACTTCGCTATGTATTTTCCCCAAACAGCTTTAATTGAGAAGAGATGGATGTACCTGCATTTGCTCAATTCATCATGTTGACTGGAAGTCTCCAAAACTATTCTTCTCTGGCCGGAAAAACACAACAAAACAAAACACCAAACTTTTAAGTGGCGCTCAAGTGCCTAATTGGCTGCTACAAAAGTTTTCAGACATCCTCTGGAGTGAATGTCTTTATAATTCTTAGTGGTAGCTATCCTTTTTACAATTACGGTCTCTGTGCTCAACCCCGTGGTTAACAAAGGAAGATTCCTTTAGTTGCTCATGTCACTTTTCCTCCTAGGTGAAAATAGGATGTTGGGACCTGGTTTCTCTCTTTAGTTCCCATATTTCTCTAAACTTCCTGTTCTGTTTAGGAGACCTAGTGGACAAGTACAGGCACCCTCACTAAATACTTAACCTCCTGTGTTTTGAGTTTTCCTGAGACTATCAGGCTTATCAAGAGCAAATCTGAATAATCAGTGGGCCACTTAAGAGCATACAATGACATTATGATTTTTTTCTTGTAGATTAGAAGCAGAACTGAAAACACAGTTATGCCCTCATAAATGATTAATATGGATCCAAAATTTTACTCATTTACTGACCTCTTGATTCATCCAAGAAATATATGCTGAATGCTGATTGTATGCCATGTATTCTAGAGGATACTGAGATAACAACACTAAACAATACAAAACATGCCCAGTGCCTTCATGGAGTTTATACCATCCAAGAAAAGATGGGCCAGTTACGGCCAGAAGGGTGCTGAAGCACACCCACATCCATTTGTTTACTTATTGTCTATGGATGCTTTCTCATTTGAGGGCAAAGTTGAATAGTTGAAACAGAGACCCTATGTCCAGCAAAGCCCAAAATATTTACTTTCTAGTCTTGTAAAAACAAGGTCGAACAGAAGACAGAGACCTTAAGCAGTGAAATACAAAACTCCAATTAAGTAGAGTTTCTAAGAAGGAGGAATAGAGTGTCTCAAACGTGAACAGTGGAAGTATGTCTGGTCTGAGGGCACAAGGCAGTGGTGTTGGGTCTAATGGGTGCTTAAGAATGTTTAAGATTCACATGTTAGAAGAGGGAGGAAGGAGAGGTTCATTAGAGCATTTGGGGCAAGGAGACAGCATGTGGAAAGAGTAAGCTCAGCACAATATAAGAACAGAAAGGAGGATCCTGTATCTGGAACACAGTAGGTTAGGGTCGCACAAAATGAGGCTGGAGAGGTAGGTAAGGGCCAGAGAGCACAAGACAGTTGGTTTTCATTAGTAGTTTGGATTTTTTCTTAGGAACACGGAAAAGCCATCGAAAGTCTTTGAAGCAAAAAGGAACAGTTAGAAGCCTATTGTAATCTTGCACACGAGACCAAGTGGTCTAACCTGGACTTGAGTAATGAGAAAGCAGAGAGCATCGTGGATGAATTTAATTTGATGGGGCTGGAAACAAAATTGATGGGGATGCTTTGGGAAGTGGAGAAATTACTGTGACCCCCAGTCTTCCACTTTTGAGGGCATCATTTACTAAGAGGGTGGACACAGGGAGAGGGGCAGGATTGGGTGGGACAGATCATGAGTTAAATTTTAGGGGTATGTTGAGTTAGAGGTGTGTATTTAATCAAGAGCGGGCTCTGTTCATCTGGAGCAAGAAGAGAGACAGTTATGAGTATAAAGGTGGTAATTTTAAGCTAGTTATTTTTTTCCCCCAGAATGAACAAAAACAACAGAAAAGACCTGAGAGTGTATTTCTGACTCTGCGTGTGCTGGGTCTATGAGAAAGCCTCTGTGAGCTTAGCTGTGTGTGGGCTTGAATTGTAAAGAGCTATTGTATGGAAAGCTTTGCTTCAGCCTTGTCCAGCCATTCTGTGTTTTTGATCAGGGAAACATCTACTGAACTTCATTTCTGTTTCTCTGGGCTAAGTTGGCAATAAAAAAAAACCCAAAAACACAGAGCTGGGTGTGCAGAAGGGTATAGGTCTTACGTACCTGTGTGTTACAAATCCCCCCGAAGGTATAAGATATTCCCAGCCCACAAAATTGAAATGTTACATCTAGATTTCTCAAATTGGCTAAAATTGTATGTGTTCTAAATGTGATGAAAATATGCCTTATGATAGGAACTAATAAATATATTCTCTATATAGGACCTTTGTGATGATAAATTTCTTCTGTTCTAGTTAATGTCCTTCCAGGTGCAATTTTTAAACCATGCCTTGCTAGGTGAAGTAGCTTAGGGGTAGATACATTTATCTGCTTTCTAATTCCTTTCCCTATCTTGAGTGCCACCAGATTAATAGCTTCTCATTTTATCAAAGGATAATACTTCTGGCATGATGGAGTATATTTCTAGTAATAGAAAATATTAATCCGGGGCGCCTGGGTGGCTCAGATGGTTAAGCATCTGCCTTCGGCTCAGGTCATGATGCCAGGGTCCTGGGATCGAGTCCCGCATCGGGCTCCCTGCTCCTTGGGAGCCTGCTTCTCCCTCTGCTTCTCTCTCTCTCTCTCTCTCTCTCTCGCCCTCTGTCTCTCATGAATAAATAAATAAAATCTTAAAAAAAAGAAAATATTAATCCATGTATGCTTATATACTTATCTTTAACTGTACATTTTTATCTCCAGTTATACAAAAATTGGTGCCAAGTAACCAGTGTTCACGAGAATTTATTGTATCATTAATATGATTGTTTTTGTTGTGTGATTTACTTAACATTGCATAAATTATGGAAATTTATACAATAGCCCCAGGTATCAATCAAAAACAAATCTAGTAGAAAAATGTTTGCAGGCTGATTTTTTCTGCATTTTGTTGGGTTTGTATTGTTAAAACCACATTTTCATTTTTAGGACTATGGGAGATGTTTAGAAATGGTCCCTAAGCCTGCAAGTCAATAAAGTTGCCCTTCTTAAAAGGAAATGTCTGCACTGGTAGGCAGTTTCCACATTTCAGGGTCATTGATAGGAACATTAAGTACTGAAATTAACATCTTAAACTCAAGGCTAGCAGATCAGTTAGGTTATTTTTCAACTAATGGCAAGGAAGTGACAAAATTCTGTTAAAGGAAAAAGAAGTGTAGCCAGTATCTCGACAAACAATTTGAAAAATAAGATGAAATTTCTATAGTGAGAACTGTTATTTGTGTAGATGCTTTATTAGAGTGTAGTGACTTTGCAGTACATGGGAACATTATAAAGGTAGGATGTAAAGGTGACAGGGTATAAGACATGTATATGTAACATTTTTTGAATTTAGAAGACTAAAAAGTGTAAGTCAAAATGTAGTCCATTAGAGAGAAATAGCAGGCATGTGAAATATTGCTTCAAGCTTAACACTGATGGCTTGGAGGCTTAATCAAACTGAATTAAGTCCCACAAATGTGACCCTAAGGTAGATTGTTGATTATCATTCTCAATTAGTGAGTCCTCTGTTTTTCTCATGTTTAATGGTCAAATTTGGATGCATCCAGGCAGGGACAGCTGTGGGTGATTCCTTTCCAAGCCACTCAATTCAATTCCTGCCAAGATTTCCCCAGTGTCAATGTCAATGTCAATTGTAATGATAGTGTTTCCAAAAGAGTGCTTGAAGATTAAGACTGTTTTCCAAAGGAAGATTTTAGATTCTATAATTAAATGTTTCGAGTTTGGTGGAATTGGCTATTTCTTTTTTTTTCTCTTCTAACTTTACACCATCATTTAATTTAATTTAATTAATTAATTTATTTGACAGAGAGAGACACAGCGAGAGAGGGAACACAAGCAGGGGGAGTGGGAGAGGGAGAAGCAGGCTTCCCTCCAGAGCAGGGAGCCGGATGCGGGGCTTGATCCCAGGACCCTGGGATCATGACCTGAGCCGAAGGCAGACTGCTTAACTGAGCGACCCAGGCGCCCCTACACCATCATTTTAGAAAACAGACCCAAAGTATAGGATGATAGGGGTAAATTTAATTTTTTGTAGGTTTTCTAAATTTTAAAAATGATATGCACTGTGTTTATTTTTTGTAATACTGTTTTTTTCAATACTTGTTGAAGTAAGAGGTACAAATGGTTAGATACAAAGGTGGTGCTGAAGGTCTGATCATTCAAAAGACACCCCACCTCCACTCCAATTTCCTAGAGGCCTTTGTTTCCAACACTTTCAGCCATTTGTTTTATTTATGTACAATTTTAAAATATGAAAATATACTATTTAAAATTTTTTTTCTACCTATTGCTGAGTTTGGTAAAGCTCTGGCATTGTTACCATGACTGCCCCCCACCCCGCCCCTACCACGCATATTCTCACCTCCCACTTTGACTTACTACAAACTCTCCATACAGCTAGGTCTTCAGTTTGTTGATTTCTTTTGGTTAAGTGACTCAACAGAGATTCTATAATTAAGACTGCCGATGGCTATGTTTTGCAAAACTTAGTCATGGAGTGTACCAGGATGTACTAACTGTCTTGTCATCATTTGCTTATGCTCTTCTCTACTTATCTCTTAATTAATCCATTAAATTTGTAATAATAGTAAGTCTCTCAGTGTGGTCAAATGCATCAGTTAAAAATCTCAGGTTTTGCATTGGAGAGATTTTTCTGGAGTGTTTCATTTCCCTCCAATCTGGACTGGACTCTTTTTTTGGAGGGGTGGGATGGATTCCGATCATCCAGGGCATTCCTTCCAATTTTCTTTTCTTTTTTTTTTTTTTGTGGTGTTCAGTTTTATTTTCTGGATCCTGTGACTTTCTTTTGCTTACTGCCTTATTTTAGTGGAATGCACTCCTTAGTAGCTTCCTAAAAGAACGTTGCACTGGAGTTGGAAATTCTTTGTGTCCTCACTTGTCTGAAAACACCTTTCTCTTACCCTTGCACTTGATTGATAGTCTAACTAGGTATAGAAGTCTAGACTGAAAGTCATTTCCTCTTGGAATTGTGTAGGTATTGTTTGTTAACTTCTAGATGAGAAGTAGGATGTTTTGATTCCCAGTCATTTATATGTGGCCAAATTTTTCTCACTGTAAACTGTTACAGAATTCTGACATGATGATGTACTATGTTGCCGGTATTTTTTATTTATTGTGATCTGCATTTATGGGTCACATTTATTCTGGAAACTGAGGTCTTCAGTGCTGCAATTTTTTCCTTCAATTTCTTTAATAAATTTCTTTCTGTATTTTCTCTATTCATTCTTTCTGTACTTGTATTTTCTGGATGTTTGACCTCAGTGACAGAACTGTTAATTCCTTTATGTTTCCCTCCATTTTTCACTTCATAGTTTCTAGTTTTCAGCTTTTGTGATATTGTGTTTTAATTTTTGGTAGTACCTTTGTGAGTTACTAAATAATTGTCTTGTTTCAGAGTGTTCTTTTCTTGTAGACTTCTTTAACAAAATTTTCATTGAGATAATTGTAGATTCACATGCACCTGTAAGAGAAAATACAGACTTTTCATACATACTTAACTCTGTTTCCTATGATGGCAATATTTTGTTAAACTATAGTAAAATTTCAGAGTTATAATTTTGATATTGATACCCCCTCTTCTTGATCCATTCATCTATTGATAGACACTGGGGTGCTTCCATAATTTGACTACTGTAAATAATGCTGCTATAAACATGCGGTGCATGCATATTTTTTATTATCAGATCATATGGTAATTCTATTTGTAACTTTTTGGGGAACCTCCATACTGTTTTCCAGAGTGGCTCCACCAGTTTTCATTTTCACCAACAGTGAACAGTGGTTTCTTTTTCTCCACATCCTCATCAACACTTGTTGTTTCTTGTCTTGTTAATTTTAGCCATTTTGAAAGATGTGAGGTGATATCTCATTGTGATTTTGATTTACATTTTCCTGATCATTAGTGATGTTGAGCATCTTTTCGTGTCTGTTGGCCATCTGTGTATCTTCTTTTGAGAAATGTCTGTTCATGTCTTCTGACCACGTTCTATTTGGATTATTTTTTGAATTAGTTCTTTATATATTTGGGGTACTAACACTTTATTGTTGTATATGTCATTTGCAAATATCTTCTTCCATTGTGTAGGTTGCCTTTTCATTGTGTTGATTGTTTCCTTTACTGTGCAGAAGTTTTTATTGTGATGTAGTCCCAATAGTTTTATTTTTTATTTTGTTTCCCTTGCCTCATGAGACATGTCTAGAAAGATGTTGCTATGGCCAGTATCAGAGAAAATACTGCTTGTGTGCACTCTTCTAGGATATTCCTACTTTCAGGTCTCATATTTATGTCTTTAATCCATTTTGAGTTTATTTTTGCATGTGGTATAAGAAGGTGGTCCAGTTTCATTCTTTTGCATGTAGCTGTCCAGTTTTCCCAACACCATGTATTGAAAAGACTGTCTTTTTCCCATTGCATATTCTTGCCTCCTTTTTCAAAGATTACTTGGCCATATAGTTGTGAGTTCATTTCTGGGTTTTCTATTCTGTTCCACTTATCTATTTGTCTGTCTTTGCGGCAATACCATAGTCTTTGGATTATTACAGCTTTGTAGTATAACTTGAAATCTGGTTTGTGATACCTCCAGCTTTGCTTTTCTTTTTGCAAATTGCTTGGCTTTTTGGAGTCTTCTGTCATTCCATACAAGTTTTAGGATTGTTTGTTTTTATTCTGTGAAAACACTGTTAATATTCTGTAGGATTGCATTAAATCTGTAGATTGCTTTGGATCATATGGACATTTTAACAATATTTGTTCTTCCAACCCCTGAGCATGCAATATATTTCTATTTGCTTGTGTTGTCTTCAATTTCTCTCATCTGTGTCTTACAGTTTTTAGAGTACAGGCCTTTTACCTTTTTGATTAAGTATTACTAGGTGTCCTCTTATTTGTGGTGCATTTGTAAGTATGATTTTTTTCGTTCATTTCTTTGTGCTCCTTCATTATTAGTGTATAGAAATGGAACAAGTTTTTGTATATTGATTTTCTATCCTGCAACCTTACTGAATTCATTTAACAGTTCTAGTAGGGTTTTTGTGTGTGTGTGTGTGTGTGTGTGTGTGTGTGTGTGTGTGTGTGTGTGGAGTCTTTAGGGTTTTCTGTATTTAGTATCCTGTCATCTGCAAACAGTGGAAATTTTACTTCTTCCTTACCAATGTCAATGTATTCTATTCCTTTTTCTTACCTGATTGCTGTGGCTAGGACTTCCAGTACTATGTTGAAAAAGAAGTGTTGAGAGTGGACATCCTTTTCTTCCTGATCTTAGGGGAAAAGCTCTTAGTTTTTCACCACTGAGTATTGTTAGCTGTGGATTTTTCATATATGGCCTTTATTATGTTGTGTTCCTTCTGAACCTACTTTGTTGAAGGTGTTTATAACCATGAATGAATGTTATACTTTGTCAAATGCTTTTTCTGCATCTATTAAAATGATCATAGAAATTTCATTCTTTCTCTTGTTGATGTGATTGTCACATTGACTGATTAGTGAGTATTGAGCCGCCCTTGCCTCCCAGAAAAATAATTCCATTTAATTGTGGTGAATGAATTTTTTAAATTTATTGTTGGATTCAGTTTGCTAATGTTTTGTTGAGGATTTTTGCTTCTATGTTCATCAGAGGTATTGGCCCATAGTTCTCTTTTTTTTAGTGTCTTTATTTGGTTTTGGTATCAGGTAATGCTGACCTCATAGAATGAATTTGGAAGCTTTCCTTTCTCTTCTATTTTTTTTTTTTTTGGAGTAGTTGAAAAGAATAGGTATTAATTCTTCTTTAAATGTTTGATACACGTGCACCTGGGTGGCTCAGTTGTCAAGCAGCTGCCTTCGGCTTGGGTCATGATCCCAGGGTCCTGGGATTGAGTCCTACATGGGGTTCCCTGCTCAGCAGAGGCCTGCTTCTCCCTTTCCCACTCACCCTGCTTGTGTTCCCTCCCTCCCCCTCTCTCTCTCTCTGTCAAATAAATAAATAAAATCTTCAAAAAAAATAAATGTTTGATACAATTGGCCAATGAAGCTATCTGGTCCTGGACTTTTGTTTTTTGGGAGTTGTTCAATTACTGATCGAATTTCATTGCTGGTTATTGGTCTGTTCAAATTTTCTAGTTCTTCTGATTCAGTTTTGTGATGTTATGTTTCTGGGAATTTATCCATTTCTTCTAGGTTGCCCATTTTGTTGGCATATATTTTTTCATAATATTCTCTTATAATACCTTGTATTTCTGTGGTGCCAGTTGTTATTTCTCCTCTTTCATTTCTGGCTTTGTTTATTTGAGTTCTTTTTTTTTTTTTGAGTCTGGTAAAAGTTTATCAATTTGTTGACATTCTCAAAGAACCAGCTCTTGGCATCATTGATCTGTTCTATTGTTTACTTTAGTTTCTATTCAGTTTATTTCTGCTCCAATATTTATTATTTTATTCCTTCTCCTGGTTTGGGGTTTTGTTTCTTTTTCTAGCTCCTTTAGGTGTAAAGGTTAGGTTATTTATTTGAGATTTGTTTCTTGAGTTAGGGCTCTGTTACTATAAATTTCCCTCTTAGAACTGCTTTTGCTGCTTCCCAAAGATTTTGGACCATCATGTTTTCATTTTCACTTGTCTTAGTGTACTTTTTGGTTTCCTCTTTGATTTCTTGGTTGCACCATTCATTGTTTAGTAGCATGTTATATATAACCTCTATGTATTTGTATTCTTTCCAGAGTTTTTCTTGTGGTTGATTATTTCTAGTTTCATAGTGTATGGTTAGAGAAGAAGCACGGTATAACTTCAGTCATTTTGAACTTGTTGGGACTTGTTTTGTGGCCTAATATGTGATCTATTCTGGAGAATGTTCCATGTGCACTTGAAAATAATGTGTATCCTGCTGTTTTAGGATGGAATGTTCTGAATATAATGGTTAGATCCATCTGGTCCAGTGTGTCATTCAAAGCCACTATTTTTTTGTTGATTTTCTATTTGGACCATCTGTCCATTGATGTAAGTGGGGTGTCAAAGTCTACTACTATTGCATTATTAAATTACTATGAATTACTGCCTTTATATTTGTTACCAGCTGCTTCACATATTTGGTGTTCCCATATTGGGTGCCTAAGTATTTACAATTGTTATACCTTCTTGTTGGATTTTTTTCCTTTATGATTATATAATGTCCTTTTTCTCTCATTACAGTCTTTGTTTTAAAGTCTATTTTGTCTGATACAAGTATTGCTCCCCTGGCTTTCTTTTCACTTCCATTTGCATGGTAGATGCTTTCCATCCCCCTTCACTTTCAGTCTACAGGAGTCTTTAATTCTGAAATGTGTCTCTTGTAGGCAGCATATAAATGGGTCATGCTTTTTATCCATTCTGTCATCCTGTGTATTTTGATTAGAATGTTTAGTCCATTTACATTCAAAGTATTTATGATATGTATGTATGTATTGTCATTTTGTTACTTATTTAATGGTTGCTTTTGCAGTTCTTCTTGTGCTCCTTTCTCTCATAATTTGTTGGCTTTTTTAGTGATTTACTTGGGTTCCTTTCTTTTTATTGTTTGCATATGTATTACTGGTTTTTGATTTGTGGTTACCATTAGGTTGGTACAACATCTTACACATATAGTAGTTGATGGTCACTTAAGTTTGAACCCATTCTTTACTCCTATCCTCACCATGATTTAGGTGTATGGTGTCATACTTTACATTCTTGCACTCTCTTAATTCCTTGACAAATTTTTATAGATACACTTAATTTTACTGCTTTTGTTCTTCCTAATTTTCTTACTCCTGCTTATGATCTTTCCTTTCTACTCAAAGAGTCCCTTTAACATTTCTTGTAGGGCTGTTTAGTGCTCATGTATTCCTTTAACTTTTGTTGGAGAAACTCTTTATCTCTCCTTGTATTTCAGATGATAGCCTTGCTGGATAAAGTGTTCCTGGCTGCAGGTTTTCTTCTTGCAATGCTTTCACTATATCATGCCATTCTCTTCTGGTCTGCAGAGGTTCTGCTGAAAAATCAGCTCATATCATAATTGGGCTGCCCTTGTATGTAAATGCTTTCCTTTCCCTTGCTGCTCTTAAAATTCTCTCTTTATCACTACTTTTTTTTGCCATTTTATTTAGTCTCTGTCTGGTGTGGACCTCCTCAATTTGTTTTTACTGAGGACTCTCTGTGCCTCCTGGATCTGGATTTCTGTTTCCTTCCCCCAATTCAGGAAATTTTTAGCTATTCCTTCAAATAAATTTTTTGGATGCTGGCTTTTTTTTTTTTTTAAACCAAGTATAATGCCTTTCTGCCTTTCTGATTCATCCAAGTTGTTATGTGTATCAGTAGCTAATTCCTTTCATTGCTCAGTGATATTTTTTACTGTGGATATACAACCATTTGCGTAGCTGCTCACCTATTGAAAATAGCATGTGGGCTAATACTGGTTCTTGGCTATTACAAATAGATACACTATGATCATTGATGTACAGGCTTTTATGTGAGTATAAGTTTTCATTTCTCTAGGATAAATACCCAAGAGGGTAATTGCTAGGTCATATGGTAATTGTATGTTAATTTGAAAAGAAATTGCCAAACTTTTTCTCAGATTATTTCTACTGTGTTACATTTGTACCAGTATTGTACCAGTTACATTCTTACTAGTTTCTCTGCAATCTTGCCACAATTTGGTGTTGTCATTTTTTACTTTAGCCATTTTAATAGGTGTGTAGTGCTGTTTCATGGTTTTCATTTTGCATTTCCCTGATGATTATGAATTGGAACATCTCTGCATGATTTGTTTGCAATCTGTGTATGTTCTTTATTGAACTGTCTCTTTATGTCTTCTGCCTTTTTTCTAATTGGATTATTACCTTAACATTGAGTTTTGGGTTTTTTCTTTAATTTAATCTAGATGCTGTTCCTTTGTTGGATATGTGGTTTGCAAAAATTTTCTTGCAGTCTACAGTTTATCTTTTCATCCTCTTTACATGGGCTTTCAAGGTGCAAATGGCATACACCCAACTTATCAAATTTTCTTTTTAGGGATCATGATTTTATGTCAAGTCTAAGAGCACCTCACCTAATCATAGGTCTTAAAATTTTTCTTCTATAATTTTTCTAAATGTTGTATGTTTTATTTTAAATCTGCAATCCATTTTGAGCTAATTTTTGTTAAAGTGTGAAGTTTAGGTCAAAGTGTTTTTTTTTGTTTTTTTTTTTTTTTTACTTATGGATGTCCAGTTAGTACAGCAGCATTTGGTGAAATGGTTATCTTTCCTCCATTGAATGGGCTCTTACGCTTTTGTAAAAAAAAAAAAAAAAAATTGGGTTGAGCACATTTCTGTGAAACTATTCCTTGGTTCTTGCTTTGGTCCATTGACTTACATGTCTGTCCCTCTGCCCAGACTATACTGTCTTGGTTAGTATAACTATACCTTAGGTTGTAATATTGGGTAGATAGGATGAATCTTTTATTATTGTCTTAGAAGTTCTTGAGATCTGGAATGAAAAAATTAAGGTTTATATAGCATATCATTAAGGTCTAGTTTTGTAGAAGTTTTGTAGAAGAACTGGCAGTGTGAACCTTTTTCGACTTAATACTAGTAAGTAAAATAAAACTATGATAAGGATGAGATACCTTTTATATACTTCTTTTTATGAGCCAGGATTTAAAGCTATACCCACATTATTCCTTTTTGTATTTTATTGTAGTAAAATATGCCTAAAATGTAACTTAACCATTTTTAAGTGTACAACTTAGTGACTTATTGTATATTCACAGTGTTGTGCAGCCATCACTATCCATTTCCAGAACTTTTTCATCATCTCAAATAGAAGCTCTGTATTCATTAAGGAATAAGTCCCCAGTCTCCCCTCCTTTCAGTACCTAGTAATGACTATTGTACTTGGTGTCTCTATGAATTTGCCTATTCTAGATACCTTACAGAAGTAGAATCATACCATATTTGTTCTTTCGTGTCTTGCTTATTTCACTTAGCACAGTGTTCCATAATCATCCATATTGAGCATGTATCAGAATTGCATTTCTTTTCATGGATGAATAATATTCCGGTATAGTATATACCTTTTGTTTATCTGTTCATGTGTTTATAGATGGTTGGGTTATTTCCACTTTTTTGGCTTTTTATATGTTTCAAAATTTTATAGAAACATTATGAGATAATTATTATAATTTCTTTTAACCTCTTCAACAGAGGTGAAAACAGATGCCTGAAAGTCTCATAGACATCAGGTAGATTTGAATGAGTTTGAATTGATGTGTATCTTGCACCAAAGAGACACAAATCATTAGATAAATGATCTTTAAACATTAGGATGTACCCCTCAAAAATGAGGAAAGAGTCTGAGGAGCCTCTGATACCAACTCTTGAAATCCCCAAGTTTAACCAGGGAAGCTCCCCCTCTATGTGATTTATGTTTTGTTTGAACAAAAGATATGTATCTAAAATCAATGAAAAGTGCTTTAAATGAAATGAAGATCCTTTCTATCTCAAAATTTAGAAATTTTTGACAATATTTATATTACTAGGGAAGAAATGCCTTAAAGTATGGAAGGTGATTGTACAACTTAGGACAAGAAAAGGGATACAGTTATCTAATTAAGTTGGAGAATCTTTGTATGGAAAAATTGCACAGTATGCTCCAGAGATTACTTAGTCTCATATCTTGTGCCTCTTTCTGGGTCATTTCTACCCTACATCACCTTTGAGCTATTTTACAATGACATTTGTAGAAAATTGGTAATAAAGCAAATAATTCTTATCCATAGAAATGCAAGTGAATCTCATCTGGTGGAATGCAATTAATTATTATCCCATGGAAAGATAGTTTTTCACATTCTTATAAATGCATTTCAGAATTCTGATTGAGCTATGTAAGTGAGGTCAACATTTTACTGGTGGTAGCATCTTAATGGATCCCCCATTGATGAATAATTTAAAGTCCTTTACAAATGTTTATTTTATATTTGTATGGGTCATGCTATTTCTCCCCCCCCTTTTTTTCCCTTTATTAGTCACTTAATTAACACATTAATTTGGAGTTTACATAACTAGTCCAAGGCCTGGAGATTAGTTCTTGGCCAAGCCTAGCAGAAATTCCCAACAGAATGAAATTCCTTCTTAGGTGCCCAGAGGAGCTTATAAAAGCCCTCACAGAACTCTAGAGTTGCACAAGTGGCCTCAAGATGTCCTGACTTCCTTCCATATTTGTCTTCACAGTGTAGAGAATGGAGTCAAATATCATCAGCTCCACCAACATGCTCAGAGTCATCCAACAAGGGACTTACAGACTTAGAGGCAATTCCAAGACTCAAATTATATCTCTTATCCTCACGGTAAGAGAATTCTGGCTTGGACTGGAGTTTTCCACGTAGGCACAAAACATACAACGTTTGTAAATCTAAGCAGAGGATGTTTGGAATAGACAGAAAAGGATTTCTGCTGAAAGAATCATGGGAATTCAGCAAACACATTGACCCAACCCAAGCAACAATTTGCCTCTACTTTCATAAATTTTTACCTTGAGATGATTGAAATAACTTTGTGACTGTATTTCTGTCATATAAGTTATTCATGTAGTTGGTTTTGTGATAAATAAATATTGGCATCCTCAGCATTTTAGGCTAATGGTGTTGAGGCAAGTATAACCAAAATGGGCTGCACTATTTAAAATGTTAAAGTTTATTCTGTATTTTTGCCTCATAAATAACCTGGGAGGGTGTTAAAGATGAACAGAGTTAGAACTGAACCTATCAGTAATGAATCAGAAGACTTTAACTTAGAAAATTCACTTTAACTGTGGAGGAAATAAATGTTTTCCTCCCAGAAGGAAACAAAGGTCATGGACCTAAAGTACTAGATCATTTTCTCAATAAATATCCTATAGATAGCATAAGTGACATTTTAGTAGAAATGCAAACTTGTTATTATAATTTCATCGTGGGTATCATGTAGAATACAAATACTCAAAATGAAGAAAATAAATATAGGCATCTAAGTCTTGTTGGTATTGTTGCTTTCACATGGTTTCTCACTCTGGCACACAGAGTTGTTTTTACACCTTTTAATAGTCCCTCTTCCTTCTGAGTACTTACCCTGAGCTCCCTCCCTCTCTCACTTTGAACCTAGAGGACTTAGGCATTTGTGTCATCACAAGGTAGAATTCATAGCAACCTTACACTTGTTCATGTAGTTACTCATTCAACACCATGTATTGAGAACCTTTATGGACTCGGGTCTGAGCTGAGTATTATCACTTGAGTTGGGTCTTGAGGGATGAAGAGTAAAGGTAGCAAGAGAATATCAGGAAGTGGGAGCAGCATCTGCAAAGGCATAGGATAGTGAAAGGACATGGCATCTTTCAGAAAAAAGTGTTGATACTTAGAGCATAAAGAATTGATGTTGGAGAGAGAGTATACCATGATAAATAATCTGGTCACATTGTCAGTTAAATTACCTTATGTCTTTTCTTTCTACCTGGATCATATGTGCCTGGAGCCTAGAGATGACATAGTATATTCTTGATTTTTTGGATGTTTTTATATTAATTCTTGGATGTGGCGAATGAAATAGGGTAATAATGTTGTGACAAGTATTGCGGAGGGTCTTTCAATATACATTCTCTCCTTTCCCCCTGTAGAGAATCCCCACATTCCGGCAGGCGTACGGTAAGACAGTGGTCTGTAGATGGGTTTGTATGTGAGCACATGCATGAATCCACATGGACACGGTTTCTAATTCAAAGGTCTCCGCACAGCTGCAATTCCACGAAAGCATGGACTTAATATTTTGTTCTCTGCTGTTCCTCAGGACAGTGCCAACCATTGTTGCAGGTATGGAACAAGACTTCGTTGAGTTGATTAAACAATTTATTTATTCACTGAAGAGAGTTGGAATGATACAGCTTTGTAAAGAAAGAAAACCCTTTCCTCAAAAAATGTACGGCTTTTAGTCCAGAGGACATCACTGGAAACTAAAAAAGGGAATTCAGCAAACAGGTTGAGATATTACACATTTTCCTCCACATGTGTTGGAACATGAGGGTGAAAGGCATTCTTCAAGTGACTCATTTCCTGGGTAAAATGGAAGAGAAAATGAAAGATGGAAAAATGGCACGAGGAAGATAGAAAAACTTGAATGTCAAAGAGAAAAATAGATTTCAGCAAAGAAAACTGCAGAAAGGACCAGTTAGTTGTTAGTTGGATAATTAATCAAAGAGCACATTGTGGAAAGAAAAACTGCCCTGGTAAGGAGGATGGCTCCTGACGCTCTGGAGTTTAGGGTTTTAAATCTGTATGACTGTGTGTATAAGCGAGAGATGCATCACATTTTCCCAATGCAAAGCTAAGGTGCTGAGGATCAGGCCTTGAGTTTGGTTTTGTATGAGCATTTTTAAAAGAGACAAGGCCAGATTTGCCCTATTTTATGTTTTTACTATTATGGTGAAAACTGAATTTATTCAGAGAAACTTGATAGGATGTATTATTAAAATACTCAAAGTAATTAAAGGAACTCGCCAGAGAGACACAACTGTGGAAAAATATTTAATAAGGGCACTGACTGTGTGCCGACACTGGGTGGTGCGCTATGAAGGGGAAAAGCGATGTAGAAGACAGGAGCAGTTCTTGCCATAACGGATCTTCCATTCAAGGGAAAGAGAGAGTGAAATACACACACACACACACACACACACACACACACACACACACACAAATTAACTGAAGAAATTAATAGCCACTTACTCCTGCTTGTAAAAGAAATGAACAAAAAGCAGAGGGGGAGGAAGTGATAAAGAGTGAAGGAATCCTCTTGAATGGCATGATTGTGAAAGCTTTTTGAGAAGGGGAATTTAAGCTGATACCTTAAGATAAGAAGGGAGTGGGGGAAGTAGAGTTCTTGGCAGAGGAAATAATATGTGGAAGGTCCCTAGGGAAAGAGCTTTCTAAGTCCAGGATTGCAGAAAGCTCACATGTGCGAGTTATAGTGAATCAGGAGGAAGGTGGAAAAAGATGAGCTTGGAACAGAGGAGAGGGTAGACCAAGATGGGCTCATAATCCATGACATTGGAAAGCCATTGGAGGAGAACAAAAATAGGGCAGTAAGCCCTCTTCATTGTTTGTGAATGAATATTGGAAATTAAAATATACTTACTTGTTCAGCAATACATCCACCCATTTGAGTCCTATTTAGAAAAATGCCTCCTGGAAATGTATTCATATTTTTTGCTAAGCCAGAATAAGACGATTGTACTTCTGTAGGCAGCTGGGAGCAGAATTCATAGCTGTACATAGGTTAACTCTATTATATCCCACCCCCCCTTTTTTTCTGCATGCATTCATGTTTTAGGGGAAATGATTTGACCTTTGCTGACTCTGAATGCACAAGTTACACTGAAATTTTTCATTCTGCAGATTTTACATGTATTTACCTTGATCTAGAGCTAAATGTTCTGTGATACTTTGCCTTCTTATAGCAGAAGGTGAAATGACAGGATAAAATGATAAAACTACTTAATCTAAGTGACTTACCCACTTTCTGTTCTTAAGGAATCAAGTTTTGGTATAAAGTAGGATTTCCAGAAATTGTTGTTTGTGCATCACAGACATAATTTTGTAGTTTCTAAGTGTTATTTGCCTTTTCTTGAGCAATGACACATAAGAAACCACAGATCTAATATGCTGGTTATATACTTTTCGTGCACATTAAAATGAATGCATGACAACACCAAAAATCATTGTTTATCATTTCTCAAGTAAAATTATCTTGGGTATCACCCAGGTTTCATAAAATGTAATTTAGGGAAAATTTGACATAAACAGATGAGGCCGTTTTGTCCTAGAGCCCAATTGTGCACCTACACTATCCTTTGGGTGGACAGACACAGCATCTGTGCCTTCTAAAAAATCAATAGCAACAAACCGTGACAGAAGCCTAAGCAGAAATTAAGCCAGACCCTATTCTAATAATCTGTACTCCCCATGAACTGCTGAAGCCTAGGGCGACTCAACACAATCTGGTGACAGTACATGAATTACTGTTGGGCACTCTCAGTCAAGAGAACCTCCAACTTCCAAATCTGCTCAAGGTCGCTGGAAATAACTCCTTAACTACACTGATCAGGAGCTCATGACTACAGAAGGCGAGGGAAGAGCAGCGTGACTCATATGGATGGGCCCTTCTCACCTCTGGCTTCTCCACGTAAAACATGCTTGGTATACAGAGGTCTTTTGCCTACAGGCAATTAAGAAATTAGAACAATTGAGAAAGTAGGAAATAAATTCAGTTAAGAGCAAGATTCACATTGAGCCTCCTCTGGTTGAGGTAGAGAGTCTCTATCATCAAGAAGGTAAGCCAAATAGTAATTGTGCTGAAATTTCATCAGAAGTTCTCCTTTAACTCTCTCTCCTCAAGGGGCAGATGTACAGTGTGTCCTACTAAAAGGCAGAAATTCACTTGTGAAGCCTAAGGTAACCTTAAGAAACATTCTTTAAAACAAAGGGCTCAGAAGATCAATAGCATTACAAATGGCAGGCTGAGCTGAAGGTTAGGAGTAGAATGTACCATCATAAGCTCTAATGGGGCTTTCTAATATTCTACTTTTCTCTTCCTTTTTTTAGTGGGAATCCTGTTTCATGGTCCTCTTTCTCTTGCTACCTGTTCTGTTATAGTTAGACTATATTTTAAACTAGTGCATCAGGGAATTTTAGAGATACACCATTCATGTAGAAAAAATGTCATAGAATTACAAAGTGTCCTCGTAAAAAAAAAAAACCACCATGAAAATTTTAACAAAACCCTGTTTTGTCTGTGTTCATTTTAACTTAGCAAACACTTGTGGAGTGTCTAGCGTGCGCTATAGTTGTTGCTGTCAGTTTCAAGATAGAAAATGAATGATCTTGACCCTTAATCTGAAGGAGCTTCCAGTCTGTAATGGGGTGTGCTGATAGATGTAGGAGTTACCCACCAAGAGTTTAATGACATGGTGGGATGTGATGTGAGCTCTACAGAGGTTTAGAAGGGATGTCACGCCCTTTTGTACTTGCTAGTTCTGACCTCAAGAGTATTGGTGGCAGCTTCGCTGAGTTGTAACTCTTTACATAAACTTCAAATTTGTTATACACATTTAAGTTATATATTCGCCTTTGGGCAGCCAGGGAAACAGGAACAACCCATACCTAACACTTAATAGAATTCATAAGTATACCACATTGAGCACACGCTAAGTTGTATAAACACTCCTCATTTTTTTTTCTTTTTAAAGGGAATCACTTTTGAGTCTCTACATCATTGGATGCAGTTTTCTACCCCCATTTTGGAACCCCTGATGGTCAGTTCCACATTACTGTGATTGTCCCCGTTTCAGGGTTCAGAATCATGAGACTCACTCAGTGTTCCCCCCCCCCCCCCATGGAATAATAGTAAGAATCTGAAACTCAGGATATATAGGGAAATGTTGACAACTTTCACAAGGAGCTGCAAGGAGACTGGTTCTGAGAAGACTTTTTATGGAACTCACTGTTCAGTGTTGGCAGTGTTTGGCATGGGTCATCAAGATGCTAAGGGATATGGCAGTGTACCCGGAATCATAATTTGTTCATAGTTTAATATTGTCCTGTCAAAAGTACATGTAAGACAAAATCTTTTTTGACTGGTATTTGGATTAGAAAAGACAGAAGATCAGAAAAGGTGACAGTGGCTATAGAGTCGCAAGATGGTAAGATAGGTCTTCCTTATTTCTGTCAGCAGCAGGCAGCCGGGCATACCCTGTGATCACTCTTTGATTTGACCTCACAACAACCTGACCCTAAGACAAGAGGAACTCTGAGAGGTTAAGAAAATTTCCCAGGAAAAGAGAATCGTAAGGCTCAAAGCCAGGACCATGATCTGGATCCCATCTTCTAGCTCCATTTTCTTGTCATAAAACCACAAACAATCTCTAAGATGCAAGCTCTCCCACGTTAGCCAAGACATTAGGTCCCGCCAAGACTGCCCTTTCTGTGAACAACAAAGACCCATCCATATCATGGAAAAGTCCTTCTGCTAGTCAGATTTTCCGAGGCTCTTCTTAGCCATTATTTCCATAGAGTTTTGAGTGATTCGTTTGATTGATTAGAAAGGAGCTGAGTCAGCCATCTTCTACTTGATTGCCTTTTTGCCCTGGCCTAGGATCTATTTTCATTGATTGTGCTTCTCAACTGTTCACTATTATGTTGTCAAATATTGTCATATTAAGTGGTTGAGTTCCATACAGTGACTTGAGCTGCACTGAAGGGAACTGCATTAGTCAGAAATTTGTCATACTTGGACGTGAAACCGAAATGCTTACATACCATCATGAACAACCGCTACAGTCTGTTTTATCATTGAGTAGCTTCTGGTCTTCAACAGTCCAGAATGTGTGCTCCTCTGTGCCACCATGTCTTTTTCCCACTTGAGATTAATACGTGTGCGTGTGTTGTTGTTTGTATGATACATACGTGTGCATATGTTCTTGCATACTGTGGATGTGCATGCATCTTTCAGCTGATTTGCTACTGGTGGAAGATTCTATGAAAAGATGCTGTTGTGAAAGAAAAATTAAATGGAAAAAGAAGTCGTGCATGGTTTGAGAAAGAGAGAAATTACATGTTTTCAGTGTTAGCATCTTGACAAGTGCCAAGCGTCCATGTGATCAGTGAAAGAGAAAAAAGGGGAAACATTAGGGACATATCATTTCTTCCTTAGATTCTCTTTCAGGGATGAACTATTTCAATACCTCATTAGTGGATGTCAAGGGTGGTACAACATTTGTCTCAACATAATGAACTTGTATCACTGTGATAGGGGTATATTCTTATCATTTTACTAGTTTAATTTGGGTGGTATTTTCTTAGCTGAAAAATGCACTGGACACAATGGTGAAAATGCCCCCAAGGGACAAAAATTGGTTCCTAAAAGGACAAAAATCCTATACTTTTTGTGCATCAGACATAGATATATGTAGAAAACATACATAAACACATATATGTATATATGTGTACACATTAAAATTTTTATGGATATCAATGTTATCTGGGTATATCTGTGATACTAAAATTTCATAGTGTGGGCAACTTGGAAAACAATGTCTAAAAAGTCTCCTTAGGGAGTGATAATGAAAAAGTGGTTGAGAAACACCACTCTAGACATAGTGATCTTTTTTTAGAATTGTAGATCCCCAAAATAAGTCTGGTTATAATCTGTCCCTATACAGAGATGTTATATTATTGAGCATATTCCCTGTGCTGTACATGATATCCCCATGACTTATTTTATAGCTGGAAGTTTGAATCTCTTAATCTCCTTCACCTGTTTCACCTGCCCTGCAACATCCCCCCCCCAAAAAAAAAACCCACTTCCCCTGACTGGTAACCAAAAGTACCTATGAGTCTGTTTCTGTTTTGTTTGTTTTTAGAGTCCACGTGTAAATGAAATCATATGGTAATGTGTTTCTCTGATCACTTTTACTTAGCATTATACCATTAGGTCCCTCTATGTTGGAAATAGCAAGATTTCATTCTTTATTATACCTGAGCAATATTCCAGTGTGTGTGTGTGTGTGTGTGTGTGCGCGCGCACGCGTACCTCATATCTTTTTATCTATTCATCTACAATGGGGCATTAGGTTGCATTTATAGCTTGGTTTTGTAACTATTGCTACAATAAACATAAAAATGCATATATCTCTTTGAATTGGTGTTTTTGTTCTCTTTGAAGAAATACCTGGTAGTGTAATTGCTTGATTGTAGGATAGTTCTATTTTTAACTTTTTGAGGAACCTCCATACTGTCTTCCAGAGTTGCTTCACCAGCTTGTATTCCCACTAGCAGTGCACAAGGGTTCCCCTTTCTCCGCATCCTCACCAACACTTGTTATTTCTTATCTTTTTTGATAACAGCCATTCTGACAAGTGTGAGGTGGTACCTCATTGTTTTGATTCACATTTTTCTGATGAGTGATGATGAGCATCTTTTCCTTGCGTGTTAACTGTCTGGATGTCTTCTTCTGGAAGATGTCTGTTCAAGTCCTCTGCCCATTTTTTAATTGGCTTGGTTTTTTGATACTAAGTTGTATACATCCTTTAAATTTTTTGGATATTAACCCCTTATCAGACACATGAGTTGCAAATATTTTCTCCAAGTTTCGGTTGCCTCTCTCATTTTGTTGATGATTTCCATTGCTGTGCAAAAGCTTTTTAGTTTGATGTAGTCCCGGTTGTTTATTTTTGCTTTTGTTGCCCTTGCCTGAGGAGACTAGTCCAAAAATACTGCTAAGACTGATACCCAAGAGCTAACTGCCTATATTTTCTCTAGGAGTTTTATGGCTTCAGGTCATACATTGAAGTCTTTAATCCATTGTGAATTTATTTTTGTGTATCGTATAAGGTAGTGGTCCAGTTCCGCTGTTTTGCCTGTAGCTGTCCAGTTAGACATAGCAGTTTCATTTTCAGGGCCATTTTTCTATGATTATGAACTTTTACGTCTTGGATGTTATTATTATTATGATAGGATTCAAGAAATTGAGGTAAAGAGAATATTTCAAAAACGAGCAATGCAACATCATTAGCAATACCAGCGATGCGATTTACGGGTTGTGGACTTGCTCGGTGTAGTAAGAAGTTGTCTGGGAGAAATTTAAGAAAGGCAGGCAATTTCATTTCTTTCAAATCTGAAGATGTGTTGATTTGCATGGCAGCTAGAATCTGGAGCTAGGGGTGAGGTGGAAAGTACTGGGCAGAGACCTGGGAGAATTTGTGATAGAATTCATTTGTTAACATGCCAGGTTCTGTGTATCATCGTTAAAGTTTAAGAATATGTAATCCTAAATGTTTGTGCAGTTACTCTTATTTCTTTGATATATGACATAAGCAATTTCAAAAGGCATAAAATAAAAAAAAAGAAAATGACAAATTGATAATCATTTTATATTGCCCTGGTAATTGCATGCTGCTTTATGAATATAACATAAATGGCCATTGATTTGTATTCCTAACTTGTAGTGCAAGTCAAGTTGAAGGAGTTCAAAATGAATTTCAAGGGCTTCCTTTTGGCTTTTTGAAAGGGACGGTGCGTGGCAGTATGCTCTTAGGGCTCTTCGGTGTATAACCGTAGACATGCACCGTTACAGCTACACCACTTTATGATTTATAGATGCTTTCGGAAATACAGCTTACACTGTTTAGGTACTTAGAAAAGGCTAGTAAAAATCGGAGTCCTGCCTCCATAAAATGTAAGTTTCATTACCTGACTCAGGGAGATGAGTGTCTCTCCTCTTCTGAACACAACTCTACCACTCAAACACAAGTCACAGATCAATTATTTAAATGTAAAAATGGCAAGAATAGATGGAAGAGTACAATCACTAGTCCACTTAATTAACGAGCAAGGACATATACAAACATCACTGGAAAGTGTGGTTGTTTTTATTTACTTATTTCATAGAGAAAGAATTGAGTCATGAAACAAATTTAATGGGAGCCTTAAGATCTAAATAACGAAAATCAGAAAAAAACAGATATGAGAATGAGTATTATTACCCATTTTTAAAAAAAAAAATTCCATTCCAATTATCATATGGTTTCACTTATTTGTGGAACATAAGGAATAGCTTGGAGGACATTAGGAGAAGGGAGGGAAAAATGAAGGGGGGGAAATCGGAGGGAGAGATGAACCTTGAGAGACTCTGGACTCTGAGAAACAAACAGGGTTTTGGAGGGGAGGGGGTGGGGGGGATTGGTTAGCCCGGTGATGGGTATTGGGAAAGGCACATACTGCATGGAGCACTGGGTGTTATACAAAAACAATGGATCGTGGATCACCAAATCAAAAACTAATGATGTACTGTATGGTGACTAACATAACATAATAAAAAAAATTCCATTCCTTTGATTGTCAGTGAAAATTGTAAGAATTCTTAAACTAGAATGCCTGGTATGAATTAACAGATACTGAATGAATGCAAGTCTAGATTTGGCATCTGGGACTCTTGTTCAGAACACTATCCCTGTTTCACAGTTAATTATGGCTCTCTCTCCATTTTCAGGTGACATTTAATACATTTCGTATTAGGTATATAAAGGACTTTATTTAACAAATACTTGTAGAACATTTATGCTGTCATTAGGATATTTATAATTTTTTTCTGGAAACATAGTTTTTTTTTCTTCAAAGCTCATTATGCACAAACATCTTTTTGTTTGTTTGTTTGTGCTTTGGGCTTCTAACTGGGGGATCGACGTACAGTTTGAACAATAAATTCCTAATTTTTTATTCATTTCCTGAGAGCTAATTGTAAGAGATTGTGTATGCACACCCATAGGTATGTTCTGCCAGATACCAAGCCATATCTTAGCTACATTATTTAGTGGCACTCCAGGCTCATGAAATATATTTTCAGGGAGATTTATGTCAGATTGCAAAAAATTTTAATCCTGCTACTGAAGGAATAGTTTCTATGTAAGGATGATAAATTTGTTTTTCTTTAATACTTTTACCTATTTTTGCCACCACTAGGCCTTGTTAACTCCCTGAACTCTTAACATGAAATGCCATTCACCAGGAATAGCAGTATTTATGATAGGATCCAGAAACTGAGTTGGCTCTTTGAATTAATTGGTTTTAGAGTTCTTTATCATGCTTAGCATTGCTATGAAGTCTGACGGTCTTCAAACTGACCAAATTAATTCTGTGGGTTTGGGATTTGATCCAGATCATCTGAATCTAGATGCCTTGCCATCCACGTTATCCCTTAAAAATGGTTATTTTAGCTCAATGGACACTCCTAAAAAATTCACATATTCTACTTTTAACATCTGAATTCTTGTAGGACCCCGTCAAAGCTGAAAAACTCAATGTATCATCCAGATGGTCTACATAAAATAAGCATTTGGTATTTTGGGTGGCATTCTTACCTCTTCAATTGAACTGGCTTCTTTCAGCTTCTCTGTTAGCCACAGAGAGAACACTGTTACTGGGTAAGGTGACTCTGGATGTAAGTTCATCGTGGGCAGGGGGTGGTGGGCAGTGGTGACGGTGATGGGGTTCTTTGGAGTCAAGAAATGAAAGGAAGAGGAAGAAAAGAAAGCACATAAAGGCACTTGTGTTAAATATGTGAATTCTGTTCTCTGATCACGTTTCTCAATCGAATGTCAGATAATGGCCTTATTATTCCCTACGTTTATGTGCTATTTTTATGGTCCTCCTTTCTTCTCTGTAATATTGGGGCAGGCTCTGAGAACTTCCCGGGATATTGCATATGGAACCTGCACAGTAGAAGTTTTGTTCAAGTGAGAGGAGAAACAGAACCAGGGGCGGAAGCTTGGGAAGAAAATTGTACTCACGGGTAAGGTCATGTTATTTGTAATCTTAGAAGGCTGATTTAAAATGATGAAGGATTGTTAAGATGACAGTAACTATGACTTGCCATATTATTTCATATCTTAACTCACTTTAGGTTAAATCTATAATTGGATCACCTGGACTAGAACCATGAGGGGCCTTGGTTGTGAATGTGTGTTTTGACAGCTTAATTCTCTTTGGAAATTTTCATGTAAAAAGGCTTACAGTTCCTCAGGGGACCGAAAGCAGTGGCTTAGACCTACGAGGGCAAGAATTCCTTAGCTTTGCATCTGACTTGCTTGATCTTCCTTTGCTTCTCTGTGCTCATTTGTAAAATGTGAATTGAAGAATTAATTTACCTCTCAAGGTAATATCAATGGAACCAAGAAAAATGGTTGTAGAATGTTTTGAATATATAAAGACCTATGTAAATGTCAAATTATAATGACAAACTGGGTAGCCCAGTTATCTATTATAACACTTTCCACTGTTTGATTAACCAAACAAAGATTAACCATACTTCTTAAACAGCATCCTTCAAAAAATGTGCAGCTTGCTCCGGTAGACTGAAATTTTAATGGCGAAAGGTGTCACATCTTGACAACCTTTAAAGCTTGCTTATGTTTATGAATTATATTATAAAAAGTCATTTCATTTAAATTACAGGTTCTGGGTGGAGACTTGATTTTTACTCAAGACTGAAGTCTTTATATTACATTGAGCCATATTTTGCCTTGATTTGGTGACTGGAGTAGAACCCAGGTCAAAGTTGAACTCTTGTTCTACTTCTGTTGTAAAAATGCCAAACCTAATTCACTTTAGAAATGAGATTTTTCCAAAAATATGGTGGGGTGGTTTTTATGTCATTCTAGGAAAGTAAATCATTCTAGGTAAAGGAGTAAACTCATTCTTTTCTTTCTCTCTCTCTCTCTTTTTTTACCCCAAACAAATTTGTGTTTGTTAAACTTGAGGTACACATAAAAAGGCACCATGCCACCTGTTTTGAGTTTATCATTTATCTTGTTTTCCAAACAAAAAATTCAAATATGATTGGACCATGAATGGTGAAAGAGAACATGAACCTTGCAAGGTCACCCCACGGTGATCTTCTACTTCATAAGTAGAAATTGGTAAATGAAAATTCAACCAGACTTCAGATCAATCTCTACTGATAGGTAAGTGATTCTAGATGTTTTTAAAGCCTGTTTTAAAAGAGTCAACACCATTAATAGTTTACGGTTAGAATGTGGTCATTGATAAAGTGCTGTACCTTGCAAATCTGCATCCGAGGGCCCAGCTGCCTTCAAATTCATATACCTATCAGTAGGCCATAAACAGTCTCTGCCTTTGGGCTAAAATGGTTGTGTCTGCAGATAACAGTTTCTAATGCAGTCTCTCCTGAGAAGAGAGACATAGAAGGATGCTATGATTCACAAATTTCCTCCTGTTCATCAATCACAATTGTTTTTCTCTGTGGCTGTGAGAGGGCACCAGGCACTTGAGGCAGAAAGTAAGAAGACAGTTCATCTCTTAGCCACCTCCGTCTTTTGTTAGGAGATCAATTCTGAGTAGAAGATAGAGCAAGTTCAAGAACACGATTTGTTGAAAGGTGACGGTGGATGCACGTCATTAGACATCTGTGGAAACCCATAGAGTGCACAACACGAAGAGTGAAACCTAATGTAAAGTATGGACTTCAGTTAATACTTAGATATCAGTATTGGCTTATCACTTCTTTTTTTTTATTATGTTATGTTAATCACCATACATTACATGATTAGTTTTGGATGTAGTGTTCCATGATTCATTGTTTGTGTATAACACCTGGTGCTCCAAGCAGAACGTGCCCTCTTTAATACCCATCACCAGGCTAACCCATCCCCCCACCCTCCTCCCCTCTAGAACCCTCAGTTTGTTTTTCAGAGTCCATCGCCTCTCATGGTTCGTCTCCCCCTCCGACTTACTCCCCTTCATTCTTCCCCTCCTGCTATCTTCTTCTTGGCTTTTCACTTCTAACAAATGTACCACCCTTATGTAAGATGTTAACAGGAGGTATGTGTGGGTAGTGGGGGGGAGGGACGTGTTAACAAGTACTCTACTTTCCAGCCATTTTTCTGTAATTTGTTATTTGTACTCTAAAGAGTAGTAGTGTAAAAATAATCTTTCAACCAGGAAATTATATACAAGTGTCATGATGAGCCCCTTTTGTAATATATTTTAAATTGTACCTATAATGTTATTAACAAAAATCTCTGACATTGCTTCAGTCTTATTGATACTTGAATCCTATGGTTGTCCCATCCAGGAATGTTATCACTCCACCATTTAAAAAAAATAAATAAAAATTTCAAAAATATATATATGATTGGAGGCCTTATTTAAATCTCCCTGTTCTGGAAGAGAGGGAAAAGATTAATTGTGGGTCCATTAGGTCAGAGTGATGCCAGTTGCTTATGACTTACTGCTGAATCTTCTTGTAATTCCTGAATAACAAATAGGATCCTACTCACATCACATATCAAAAATCAAATCCATTTACCCAGCTGGGTGACGGGTGTAAAGGAGGGCATGGGATGTGATGAGCACTGGGTGTTACACACAACTGATGGATCACTGAACTCTACCTCTGAAACTAATGATGTTCTATATGTTGGCTAATAGAATTTAAATTAAAAAAATTAGCAGAGGCATTGAACACTACACCTGAAACTAATGATGTACTATATGTTGGCTAACTGAATTTAAATTAAAAAAAAAAATCAAACACTTACCTTTTATTTTTTCATGGTTTTGATGGGAAAATCATAAAACTATTTTAAAAATGAATATGATGAAAACAAAATGAAGATGAGTTGATTCCAAATCCAGATGGTAGACTTGAGTGCATGAATTCTTCTCTCATCTCTCTTTGGACTTGATGCAAATGAAGGTATAGAAATATTTTTTTAAAAATTCATAAGCCAAAATGGATGTGAGTGTCTTTACAGATGGAACAGTTTGGAAATATTAGTAGGTGTATACTTTATACATCATTGTTTATACCTTATTTCTTTAAAATTTAATATATTTGGTAACTCTTACTGAATTTCTACACACAGACCAGACTTCTTTGTATGCTCTCTGGTAATGTTACTCATTCCCCATCGATGGATATTTAGCTATTTCCAGGTTTTTGTTTTGTTTTGCTTTTCACAAATTAAAGTGTTTCAATTAGCTTGAACCATAGCTCAGGTGAAAGTGAAAGAACATTTACTGAATGAATTATTGGAAGTGAATGTTGGAGTCAAAGGATGTGTGCATTTTAAATTTTGATGCTGTTAATTCAGCAATGTCTTATTTTTAAAAATATAATATATTCTATAGATTTGGTTGACACAAATTTACGATGAGTGAATCTAATTGAATTATTAGAGAAGCCAATGTTAAGACTGTGCATTACTCCAATGCATGTGGAGTCTTAACTCAATGTACAATACGTAAATAGTTATAACAAAATGTCACAGCATAAGGGACAGCTTCATGATTTCCCAGCTGAAACCATTGTGCCATTGTGACTCCACTTAGAAAGTTGCTTTTAATGTATGAGAATTCTGCTTTTAGATACACAGGCCATGTTTCCAGCTTAACTGGGTTTCTGAAGATAACTAGAGTTTGATTCATAGTGGGTTTGGTTCACCTTCTCATTCCTTCCTACCTGACTGCTTCTTTATTCATTGTGATGAAACCTGATTGGAAATCCTTTTTCTGAGAAGCCAAGTCATAAACTTATTTCTTCCACCCCCATTTCCATTGGAATGGCAAAGTAAGTTTGCAAAAAAAATAGAAAAAAAAAAAAGGAAAAAAAAAAAAAAAATAATTAAATAAAAAAAGGGCTGCCCTGTTGCGAAAAAATTCCCCCTGTACCCATTTTTGCCCCCCCCCCCCCCCCCCGCCAGCTACAAATTTGTGTTGTGAATCAGAGCATTCTCTGGCACATGTCATTTTGATGGCTGTTGAGGGTAATGGCTAGTGCAGTTATATGCACCAGGAACAGCAGGAAGCCCCTTCTCCTGTTGGCTCTGCTCTACAAAACTTTGAAGTAAGAAGGAGACTGTGATTATAACACGTACTTCCTAGGGGACACCATGGAGATAAACTTGAAAACCACCATCTGGCTTCTTTAAGAGCTATGCTGAGGCATGCCTAATGATGGTAGCTCTGGTAATATACCCCATACAGTCTGGCAACAGCATAATAATTGTTTTTAATGCATGGTATGTAGGTCATACAGCTTGATTCAAGCGAACTGTAAAGGTTTGCATTCTCTTGCTTTATTAAAAAAACATTGAAATGGCCTACGTTTTGCTGGGAGAGTGACCCTAAAAGCACACATGGCCAAATAGTTAAGCCAAACAACATGCTTGCTTTATATATTAATGTACTTTTCTCTACAAAGAACCAACCCTTATAAAGTTTTAAGTGAACTGTGAAAAGTTTATGCCGTTATTATCCAAATGTTCTTTAACCCAAGGTTAACCGTGGTAATGTGAGAACAGGCGCCACGAAGCCCTGACAGGAAGCAGTAAGTCTTTGTCTGCACAGCCAGGAGCTTGCCCGCTGTTTTCCTAATGTGACAATGTGAACTCACACAGCTCAGAGCCCTGCTTTGCCATCCAACCTCAAAGGTCTTTGATGAAAAAAAGCTGAAAACGTTCTGGAGATGCTTGGAGCTTCTCGCGACTCTTGGCTCCTTGACTTACTCCATAATGTTTAATGGGACAAGTTCTCACCTTGTCCTTTCAGATGGAGGGCCCAATTTGGGTGTGAAGTTTAAATTCAGTTCAAGCTCTAGTCCCAGATGAGCTTTGTAAAGCAGCCCAGCTAGAGAAGCATTTTTTTCACTGCATGTGCAGACACCAACGTTTAATTTCAATTTATTTTTAAACTTCATTTCTCCAGGGATAAGTTTTCTGCAACAGCATATACTGAGTGTTGAGTACAGGGCAGCAAGACTTTTATTCTCTCTGTGAGCACGGATGGTGTGCCAGAGGGTGATTCATACAGGCTCACAATTCAGTAGAATTTCATTCACTCACTACTGTGATGCTCTTTGTTTTTAGGGGTTCATAAGCCAAAAAATTACTAGCTGTGGGTTCCCCAATTGCCCCAAAGAATTGGAGCATGCTACTACCTTCTCATATCCGCTCCATCTATTCCTAGCTTCCCAGATGTATGCTTTAATCATCTAAAATCTTTGGGATAGAAGAATCTTTGCCTGATGCTGGATTACTATCTGCTGTTCAGTTGTATGACCCCAGGAAGGAGAGGAGAGAGAGTTACAGTTGGTTGGGTCATGGGTTTTCAACTCTTGCGATGTGCCTGGCATGGCTTGTGGTCCTTTTATATATACTCTCTTAGTCAGTTTTTACAGCCATCTTACAGTGTAGGGGTATCATCTTTGTTTTAAAGATAAGGGCAGTGGTTCTTAACTGATGTACTCAGAGCATTCCTTCCAGTAGTAAGTGGCAGATCTAGAACATGACCCCAGTTTATCTGCTGCCAAAGTCTGTGCTGGGCTTTACCCGTGAAGTTCTACCACCTTCCAACATTCTATCTGTCTTGGACCAGGGTGGACAATTGGGGTGATGAGGAAGAGAGCTCAATGTGTTATTTTCCATTAGTGATAACATTCTAAATATGCACATAATATAATTGTAGAGTGAAAACCTTAAATTACACTTTCAACTGTTACCTTGTAGTTGTCTCTGGATGGTGAGATCACCAAGGGTTTGCTTTCCTTGTACTTTTCTATGTATTTCTAAGTTTTATGTATGGAAGATATAATTCTTATAATTAAAAAAATACACAAGAAATGATATATTAAGATTTTCAGCCATGGGTGATAATTTAACCATTCCACGATTCCTCGAAACAACAGCAAGTTATGTGGTATAGTTACCCAATTATGTTTTTTGGTAGTTATTTCCTATTGTATAATGTTTATAGCTAGAATGAAGTGACAAACTTTGTTTCCTTAGATTAATACTTTAATTCTTCAAAGTAGTAACATTACATACATATATATGTGATTATATATAGTAATGTTACTATATATATAGTAATGTTACTACTTTGATATATATATATATATAGGTATATATGTGTGTATTTATTGTGTATTTATTTATTTTCCAGACATATTGATATAGGAAAATATGTGAAAAAAGTACCATGGCCCATATCACACTGTTTCTGTGTTCCAGATACTGAACCAATTTCTAAAGGTACAGAGAGGAGACATTTGCAATAAAGTCACTTCTGCTTTTCTGTTTAGCACACTAGACCCCCAAAGCATGTATCCCAATATTATTGAGAGGAGAGAGTGTTCCAGCTACACTCCTGGGAATGAAAACAAGTTTCCCACCTCTGTGCAATTGCAAGTGAGGGCTTAAGAACAGCATTCATGGAAAAATAAATTGTGATTTGTAGAAGATAAACACTAAGGCTTGGAAGTCTTTCGCTGGGCATCAAAATACTGTAATTATTGGATATCAGGAAATAAAATGATAAGCGCTAGAGGTTAAGCTAGCTTGGTAATGGGTAATGGGTAATGAAGATTTTAGATGTATTCTCTAAGATGTCATAGTTTGGAAGTGTTGGGGATTTTGTGAGAGTCAACAGGAAGACAGAATTAGGAAACCCATTCAAATGGGATTTTCATAAAGGAATTAGTCTGCAGTTGTGTTCCTTAGCGTCCTTAGAGATTTGTCTGGATTCTCCACCCAGCTACAGCTCAACCTCCCATCGCCTGCCTTGATTAGAACTCAATCCTTTGGAGCCTGGGGAATCTCAGGGTTTTCTCAGAGTTGAGGGGTTTCACTTTGGCCTGCTGTGCATGGTGGAGGGAGGGCTCCATGCTCGTGCTGAGCTTGACTTGAAGCTTCCTTCAAAGTGAAAAATGTAGGATGACTTATGAATTCTGTGTTGTCACATAGAAGAAGAAACATTCCTACAGGCATCTCTCTTCCCCTGAATATTAAAGCTAACTGAGGAATCAAGCTGAGTGAGTTAGCCGTGGTTAAAAGGATCACAGTGGATGACCTGCCAGGAGCATATAGGCTGTAAGGAAATTGAAGGACCCCGGTGCCTCCCTCTGAGCTAGTTATCCGTGAGTCACCGTTGCATGTTTGGAGTCTGTCCTCTGGATCTTAGTTTATTTTTTATCTACTGTACCCTCAGAGCCTCACCTTACTTTTTGACTAGTCTGCTTTTGGTTCCCTGTTGCTTTCTTTTTTTTTTTTAAGATTTTATTTATTTGACAGAGAGAGAGCGCGAGAGAGGGAACACAAGCAGGGCGAGTGGGAGAGGGAGAAGCAGGCTTCCCGCGGAGCAGGGAGCCTGATGTGGGGCTCCATCCCGGGACCTTGGGATCATGACCTGAGCCGAAGGCAGACGCTTAACGACTGAGCCACCCAGGCGCCCCCCCACCCCCTCACCCCTGTTGCTTTCTTTCTCTGTCAATTGGTTTGAGTGCTTTGCTCTAGACTCTAGATGAAATGGCCATCCTATTCATTTACACACAGCTGTTTGAAAGGACAGCCCAAAGTGACTTCACCAGAAACACTTCTTTTCTGGGGAGATCTGTGCCAAAATTTTTGATCCAAATATTAAGTCAGTGGCCCTGTGGAATCATAACTCAAAATACGGGAAGTTAGAGATTGATAACAACTACTGTGATTTTGGACATTTTTCTTTTTGCGTGAATTCCAGTTAATGTTGATTGTCCCATATCCTCAGTTGACTATTTTTTTTTTTATATATATTTGGTGGATCATCTCCAACTTCAAAACCTTGGTTTTCTTAAATCATTCACTGAAGAGTGTGCAAAATGAAGCTGTGAGAACTAAAGAATGTCCATTAATTGACCTAAGGAAAAGATATCTTACTATTGAACTGCAAACACTTGAAGCTTATCTAGAAAATGATAAAATTTCTCTTGATATTTTAATGAATGGAATACTAAACGTGCCACTATTTCAAGTGTGTTTCAGAGCATGAATGTGTTTGAACTCTTCCATTTATGATCTAGAGAGTCTAATTTCATCCAATAATTTCATTTTGACTTGCCCATAATAAGATGGTGCCTAGTTATATTTTAGCCTTTTCATAAATATATCTTCTGCGGGACACTATGAAAGCTATTTATTAAAATAAAAGAAGACATACGGTTTTTCTCCAAGCGCTTACAATTCCTTTTTCAACACCCGTAAACTGCAAGACTGGGTATATTTTATTGGTTTTAACACCCACTAGGTCTTTCTTTTTTTTCCCCTCTTTTGTATTGTTTCCTTTTAGTTGGATGTTTTGATTTATGAACCCTCTTCTAGGTCTTGATATGAAAATGCTTATATAAGCTTACATATACTTGTATTTCCTGAGATTTATTAATTTCAGATTATTTTAATTTTTTTTCTTCTACCTCCTTAGCTTCTACCCCTACAAAGGTGGATCTTCCCTGTTGACTCTATTCATTTTTCTCCAGAGCTACGCTTTCTCTTACTGTGCACCCCCTGTAGGTTATGGACTCCTTTTTTTTTTTTTTTATTGAAAACAACACTAGTGTCGAACATAACTTGCTTGCTGCAGGTGCATCTCACTCTGAATGACGTGCAGCTCCTGAAATCCACTTTCTACTGAAGATCCACTTTCTACTTCTGGCTTCATCATGGAGTCATTTGATTTTCCCATACTGAGTGAATTAGAGGTCAGAGTTGAGGAGAAATGGCAACAAAAAGACACCTCTTTAAATATGATTACCCTTTAAAACCTCCTCTTGCTGTATTTGAATTCATGATCATTAATATCTTCCCTTCAGCATCTTCATCCTTCATGTATCTTATTACCATTTCAGGCACTCTTACAATTTAGACTAGGTTATATTAAATTCCTGACATTTTAATGTTGGCCCTCCTTTTGTCTCCTTTTCTAAATTTTATACACAGTTGCTTGTGTTTATTTCTTCATTTCAGACTGAATACACAAGTGGTTTATTTTCATGCTTTTTTTCTCAATATAGTGTTCAGTTGCTTCTGTTGTTTAATCAAAGAATCTTAACTGAGCATTATTGAGATGGCTAGTTTATGAGACGATCCCAAAACAGTTGGTGAGATCGCAAAAAAAAAATAGTCTTATTTGACTTTATGGGTCAAACATTTTGTTTCCTGTCATTTTGGTATGTTAAATTGTTGGGCCCTATTGTGTAGTCAACATACTTAATGGTGGCAGGAAAAATTGGCTCTACTGTAAGATAGTTGGACTGGTAGTATATTCAGATACTTTCTGCTATTCAATTTAATAGCTAAAAGACTTCCTGCTATTAATGTGGAATTCTCTTTGGAATCTGATCTTATTGTTTGTTGGGGTCAAAATTTCTCTCCTTTTCCAGGTATAGTCTATGGGATGCCTACTTGGTTGTAAAGTACCCTTTAGAAGTGGATGACTCCTCATATAATACGGCTAAATACAGTGAGTGTTTCTTTGTAGTTTGAATGGCTTTTGAAAGGTCTCTCAAATCAGCTTTGGCTCAAAGCATGAGTGAGTTTGAACTTTTCTGTTACTGTTTTACCCAATCTAAGTTGATCAAATAATTTTGTAATACATTGTAAAGTAATTCTTTGCTGATAATGTTAACTTTCTTTTCCTCTACATACAAGTGAACTTTAGGTACTGTGTATCGACCATTTTCTTCTGCTCTTGTTCTAATATGATTCAATTAATTGCAATTATATGACCAGTACAAAGACTCTGTTTTCACAGACTTTAAACATTCTGTCTTCTCCTAATCCTCTTGGTCAGATGGGCAAATTATTCCATTTGCATAGATCTGTCTTGGCTCACTTTTAGCTTCTCTCTTATTCATTTTCATCTTGCATTTTTTTTTTCTGCCAGGAGAATGCTTTGTTCTGGCTATATTATTATTTCTCACTGAGACTTTTGTAGTTCCATTTTTATGAGATATTTTAGTTTTGACTTTTTGTCATATTTTGCATCTAGACCACAAAACCTCAATTTATTTAGATTTTTTCCCCTCAAACATCTCATTTCTAGGTTATTTATCAAAGGATGATACTCAAGATGGCTAAAACATGGGCTCCTCCACCCCACCTCTGTAACTGCTACTGTGAACACCTTTTTGACTTTTTTTAAGGGATATCATTGCATTACTTTCACATTTTAAAAATCCTTTTGAGTATTTCACTTCTTTCCTTTTTTAACACTCATAGACTTATCTGAAGGGAAATACGTGTCTAGGAATTTCTTCAGTTAAATTCACTTTGGTCTACTAATTCTTTACTCGGAAACATTGATTGGCTCCCTGTCAGACTCCTTGGTCTGAAATTCAATATGGTCTCTGTAATATGCCTTTTTATATAGTTGATTTTGTTTTTTCTCTGGTAATGAAATCTAGTTGGACTCCTTATTTTGTTTTGGTTTTGATTAGGTCCTAATTTTGTAGCTTTAATAAAGCCTTCTCCCTACAGAGTTTCTTCTTCCCACTTAGACCCTCTCTTCTCCTCTCTTTTCTTTAGTGTATCCATAATGCAAGGTCTCTGGGGCCAAGAACAGCAGTGCTGAAGTCAAAGACATGGGCCAATTACCTTCATGCAGGGAAAAAAAAAATTTCAAGCCACAGGTTTACCGTTATTCGGACTTTCTTGACTGTGCATGCTGTTGGTTCCTAGGGAACAGCACCACATTCTGTGGGCAGTTCAGTATTACCCACACTGCCGGCCCAGACAGAGAGACAGACACACACCCCCCCACATACACAATTTTCCAAAAATACCCACGTAATAATTCCTATGAGCAAACCTTTGGCTTTTTGTCTTTACTGTTTTGGGGTACTTTTAATGTATTTTTTATGAAAAGAACTACCTAGACGGATGTGCCATATAGAGCGCATGCCATCAGAAATACACATGCTTTGAAGTATAACTCAAGGGGATAGTGTTCAGATAAATAATCAGTAGTAATAAATAAAAGCCATGTCAAAGTTGGGGAAGAGGTGGTGGCTGAGTGTAGAAATGATGAGAAGAGTGGCCCACAGGGACAAATGGAACTGTATTAGAGCTCATCTCTCTGTCATCATGCCAGCAGCAGTGCTGAAGAGTAGCTCTGGGGGAGGTAAAGAATGTACCCCTCCACACACACACAAATCTCCATTAGTCCTTCCTCCATGAGTTACCATGAATGAGTCTAAAAATGCCCACATGGTTGCCCTCAAGCTGCTACTTAAATTCTGGAGCTTTCTCTAGTGACCCATACATTGGCTACAACCACTGGAAGTAACAAAAATGTTAAACAAACCAAAATGACCCAGCTCAATGGACGTTTTGTACTTCGATAGTATACGAGGGCCGTGTTGTCGAGCCTGTGTATTTTTCCAGTTTTTTTGTCCTTAGGCCATCCTCCCTTCCCCACTAACTTATGGTGAGGGAGTAGGGTGTACATCAAGTACATTGCTACATTCTTTGCTTCTGTTTTAATTCAATACAAAGAGTTTCTAGAGAGCTATATAGCTACTTAAACTTGATTTAACTAAGTCATTGGTAGGATTGTCTTTCTGCTGCCAATAGTTAACCCATTTATCCAGTATTTATTGACTACCTACTCTGAAGTTCTCCTGAAACTGAGTGAGCCCCTTGGATCTATAAGCTTCTGTTTGTTGTTCGCTCAGGAAAATTTGGAAACCCTAGACAACCTGTATTTCTTACCTACTTGATCTTTCATACTCCCTCATTTTCATTACTTTATTTCCGTTAGAATAACACTCATGATTATCCTTAGCACAACTGATAGGATTTTTTTCAGTGTCTATTCTTACTACTTTTAATGGATTGTAAATTTATTGAAGATTTCACTCTTTTTCTATTAAGTCAAATCACTGAGTTTCTGCTGTACCCTGAACATGTTCTTTTTTTGTGTCCCATGGTTCTTGATTCAAAAACTACTTGTGTTCATTCTCTCTCTTTTGGGGTGGACTTCTGAAATCACATTTCTTGTTAATGATCTGCAGAGATAGAATGTTGTCACAGATTTGGAGAAATGTCTTGGTCTTTTTTGTTGTTGTTGTTTTGTTTTGTTTTTCTAGTATTTCCTTTATACTCCATAAGAAATCTAATTCCAGTGCTTCCCAGAAGACTGGCAGCATAGGAGGTCCTTAGCAACTTTCCATTGAGATCTAAACTTCAAGAAGAGGAAGATAGGCTCAATTATTCTTGAATCTCCTGCCAAGCAGTCATTTCATGATAAAACACTGGGCTGATGTGGACTTCTCTGTGTTGAGTGTTGAGTTATCTAACTTTGTGTTCCTGCAGGTGTGGCTCACAGAATATTCCCGGTATACAAAATGTTGGCTACGGGCCCACAAGAGATAATTAAGGAAATTGAAAGTAAGACTCTTGAAACTTTCATGAAAAAAAAATGACCCTTAGGGTAATTATATGTCTGTTGAGTTTAATTGTTGAAAAAGTAGTGCCTTGAATTTTGTATGCTGGGTGGTGACTTGAATTTGCTCGGTAATTTGTTTTTATTTTGATTTCCTTCGGTATTATTCTGCCACAGATTGGAAATTTTAACAAAATGACTATACTGGATCCTCACACAAGATAATTTGGTCTAAATAAGCAACAGAATACTCAGAAGTTTGCTTTTTATTCATGAATTCAGAACACTGTGTTCCTATGCTATTCCAGTCTTGAAATTCTGCTGTCATTTCTGAATGGCTATAGGAGAAACAAAGGGAAGGAGGAATGGCTCATAATATGGTTGATTCAGAAGATAAATTACACGGATTTTGAGGAATAGCAGTTTTCCCTGGGCAGCGGTGATCTTGCATGAAGGAACCGGAACTCTGCTATCAGGGTTGTATTTCCTTGCCTTAGCAGGGTGTGGAGAACACATTTGGTCTGTGCCCTTCAGACCTAGTGGAGTGGGTTAGATTGGAAAACGGATTTTTGAATCTATCCCCAATGAAGGTGCCTTCACTGTGAATTGATATCCTACCCCCACCCGGGACTTTGACAAATTGTCTACTCTTATTTCTATTTCCAGGAATTTTCTCAGTTATTATGTATTTGTTTGGATTCATGGATATTTTATCAGGACCATTGGGGGGGGTGTCTAAGAGCCAGCTTATCTTCTACCTTAGTTTTACAGAAAGGCTCCCAGTGTAGTTTATAAAGGACACCCCTTTTTTTCCTTTAGTCACAAAGAAAAAAATGGCTACCTTGTGTACTTTCTTTATGAACACATTCCAGGAGATATATTGAAGTTTCAGAAAGGAGGAGCCTTTTCATGACAGAGATTTCTAGCATGGAGACAGCTCTGTTAAGAGGAACTAATGATATATTGATTAACGTGAATTGAGCTCAGGGTTATCTCTTTTTTCTTCCTTCATCTACCATCTTACTCTGACACTTTGGGTTTTTTAGTATTGAATTTCAGCTTTGGAGCCACATTCGACTTTATAATAGTCCTTTCAGTTATATTTATCTGACATAGATGAGATACAAACCCTGTTGGATCATGATCTTTGTCATCCACAGTAATCCCCAGAATCAGCCGACTTTAGCAATTGATAACCTTATCCATTATGATTTAGCTTGAGAAATACGCTATTGCCTTTTACAAAAAATGTAAACCTTTTCTGAGTGTAAATAAAACTTTCCCTGAAGACCTACCAATAGGCATAAAAATAAGCCCAAGTAAATGCTCGCATACTGGAGGCTGGAGGTAGTGACAATGAAATGTCGTAAAGGGTTGAATTTGAAAACTCTCGGCATGTGGAAAATTGATTGCCTTAGCTGCTCATGCATTTTTCTAGGGAATAAGAGCCTCTCTCTTTACTTTGGAATTTAACAGCCTTTCAGTACACCTGCTGTCTCTCGCTCCCAAACACAGATGCAACCAAATATTAAACAAGAAGCCAATAAAATTAAGTTTAATCTAATATTATGAATGTGTCATACTTGCCAACCTACTTTTTTTTTAATTGATTGCCTGATTCCTGAACACTTGGAGGATTTTAGATGTCCTGAGTACCCCCCCACCCCCGTCTCTGAGCAGCTGTCCCTGCTGATATTCTTGAACCCCTTACCTGACATTGCAACATACAACTGTGTTCAGCACACTGGAAGGTGGAGCAAACTTCCAAATCTGCTAGATGATGCAACAGAAAAGCAATGAATGGTAAGAGCACAGTGGTGTGCTAAAGTAAACGTAAATTCCCTTCAGGCTTCAAACTTTGAGGAACTGATTTTGTGTACTCACCTAAACTCTAAGTGTGTATGATCTTAACTGAAAGAAAAGAAATTAAATGAAAAATAACCTTTGATAGGACTTAAGTTGATCACCTCATTTTGACATTACTCATCACTGTCAAAACATGATTTGAAAGCACCCCAAAATGTTCTCATTTCAGATATTAAATTTTGATTTGTAAGATATTTAAACTTCATTCATCTCAGCATCTTTGTCAATGTATCTCTAACAGACAACTCTCATTTCATCCAAACAAAATTGTAGACGAGAGAGGGAGGAAAATGGAGGGTGACATCTTACAGTATGGTGGAAACAAATACTTTTATTTCAGTGTAAAATTGGCCCCTGGATTTTAGGGTAGATTTGTGACGTGGAAAACACTGAAACAGAATCCCAACATGAACAACCATGAGCCCCATGTGGTCGGAAACAAGAAGAGAACAGGAAGCTTAGTGCTTGCCAAAAAAGTTGCCTGTGATGTTTTAATTTTAAAAGGCATGCATGATGCATGTGAGTGAGAGTGGTATCATCTAAACTGTAGGGCTTCTTGGCAGTCATCAGTTCTATCAATATTAACCTTGTCTGTGCATCGACATCAGGAATGTCGATGAGGGTGGTTGGCCCCAAACCATTGAAAACAACTGGGTCATGTATTCAAAGCTTCAGCATTGCCATTTCTGTGGCTCAGCAGGGTTTTCCAGAATGCTTGGATTTCTAGTGCCTTTATTGTACTGCCTTCTCAAAAGTTTGCCAACTTTTAAAAAATGCAAGTCCCAGAAGAGCTTCTATCCTCCCCAGTGGTGGTCTTTGCAATTTTGTGGCAGTCCATTCACAAAGAATTGGTTTCGTCTCTTAGGTTATTTTATTTAAAGTCGCAGGTCGGTACACTTCAAGAGTTCGCTTTTTTGGTTTGCTAGTTTTTAGTTTAAAATCAACTGAGCATATCTCTAGGTCTTCTTTCTGTACTCCAAGTCAACCCGATGAACAAGGGCTTACTGTAACATCTACACATTGTATCTTCTTTTTTTTAAAGATTTTATTTATTTATTTATTTATTTATTTATTTATTTATTTATTTATTTATTTATTTATTTATTTATGAGAGGGAGAGAGAAAGTGAGCAGGGGGAGAGGCAGAGAGAGAGAGTGAGAGAGAATCTCATGCAGACTCTATGCTGAGTCTGGAGCCTGATGTGGGGCTCGATCTCACAACCATCTGATCATGACATGAGCTGAAATCAAGAGTCGGACATTTAAGTGACTGAGTCACCCAGGTGCTCCTACGCATCAGATCTTCTTCGTAGTTAAGTTGCTAAGTGATTCAGGCAAAATGCATTCTTGTGACATGAACCACATTGACACGTATCCTGTATAGGTATTCAAGATCTTCTGAATTAAGTTGATGCATGGAGCCATAAAACTATTACTCTCATATGTCAATTTGAAAGTATATTTATTCATTAAAAGAAAAATAGATGTTTTATTATTTTTTTAAATATTAGACCACAGATTAGTTCCATGTTCTGAAATGCACATATTAATAAATGCAGGAATGTAGCTTTTAAGAATATACATTTTAACATAAAATGCTAAATCAAGAAAAGACTTTATGAATAGAAGTCTGAACAGAAGTACACATTTTACTCATTGATTACAATATTCTGGAGTCAAGAGTGATCTTAGGTAAGTCAAACAAAAAGCTCACAAAAATACAATGATTAATTTTTGTCACTTTATCCTATCACGTAGTCAAAATACTAAGTAGTATAGATTTAGCCTGCGTTGCACCTCTAAAATGCCAAAATAATAGTTCATTTTAAGAAAATAAAGTCTCTTAAGTAGAGTCCAGCAAATAGGATGAAATTTTAATTCATTGTGTCACTAATGTTTAGGAAATGATTTTATAATTTTTGACTTGCTTAGCTATAAATTCTGCTGACAGAGAGCTACATGAAAATATATGCAATTGCAAATAACAGAATGTTGCATTTATAGATTTTAGGTTGTAATTTTGAACATGGATATTTTATCCTAGAGAAACTATGCTGTATATATTGCATTTGGCTACTAGAAGAGTCTAGAGAACATTAATTTAAAAGGTACTTAAAATCACTTGAGGTACCAGCAATAACACCAACACCAAACTGTCACTTCTGATAGCACTTGACTCTGAAATAGTCACATTTCCCCTAGAGTTCAGGAGCCAATCCCCTTTGTAGAAAGTGTGAGCTGAAAGTTGACCTGTCATCCAATTTTACTTGATAAATGAGAACAGTGGACCTCAGAGAGGTAAGCCTTACTTAAGAGAAATGGTTAATAGTGACAAAAACCTAAGTTTGCCAGCATCTAGTTTAGTTCTTTTGTTACTCTATTATTTAGCTAAGACTACCAGATCCAGGTTACATGTGAAAATTTTTTGCACAACAATCTGAATGGTAAAAATCATGATTTTCCTTGGAAATATAACTACCTACAGGACTAGAGTATATCAAAGCTGTATTCTAATTAACAAATATTTCTTTGAAAACATTTATTTATTTATTGCCTGTTTTGTGCCAGGCTCTGTGATGGATAGAAATAAAAGTAAGACCCTCTCCTATGCTGTCTAGTGGAAAATCACGGTCTTGAGCTTTGATAACAATTAATAAACTACCTGCTGCGTACTCTATATCAGGAAATGATTTTTTTTTATCCCTTTAAATTTTGTATGCAGTTAAAGATAAAATATATTCTCATATCTTGCTCATTTATAGTAGCCAAGATAGGGAAGCAACCTAAGAGTCCATCAGCAGATGAGTGGGTAAAGACAGTGTGGTGTATGTATATGTGTGTGTACACACAATGCAATATTATTTGGCCATAAAAAAGAATGGAATTTTGTCCAGGATGGATCTAGAAGGTGTTATGTCAAGTGGAATACGTCAGCCAAAGGAAGACAAATACCGTATGATTTCACTGATAGGTGGAATTTAAAAAACAAAACAAATGTACAAACAAAAGAGAAATAGCCTGATACATACAGAGAACAAACTGATGGGTTGCCAGATGAGAGGAGGGTTGGGGGATGGGCAAAATAGGTGAAGGGGATTAAGAGTTATAAGCTTGCAGCTATAAAATGAATGTCATAGTGATGAAAAGGACAGTATAGGGAATGCAGTCAGTAATATTACAATAATGTTGTATGGTGACAAACGATGAGTAGACTTACCATGGTGATCATTTCGCAATATACATAAACACTGAATCACTAGGTTGAAACCCTGACACTGCTATAACAACTATTTTTCAATACAAGAAGCTAGAATAGGTTTTCAAGGTGATTTCTTTCTCTTCCTCTTAGATCCCCTTTATTATTTGGACCTGATTTGTAAAATAATGAAATAGAATAGTTGTACCCCTTTACATAGCTCTTTTGACCATTTTCTGGAACTGGCAAGATGGTTTAGATGATGGAGCACTGTGGGGATAATATGGTAAAATAAGCAGGAATATTTTGTCAATCATACTAGGTTATCCTTTACCTTTGCATATTTAATCACTGCATCTTTTGCAACATATAAAAATTTAAATCGATTCAATTCCAGTGACCATCTGCCCACTCCCTTCTGGGATTTTCCTTTCGTAGAAAAAAAACAACTAATAGGAATTCATTTGGAAACGGGAAACAGAAAAGACTCACTGATATTCTCAACGAAACCCAAACTGATTTTTGAACAAGGACTCTGAGAAAAAAAGAGTTAAAAAATCAGTAGTTCTTCTGTCCCTGATTGTGGATTAAACAGGTTGGGATAATCATTAGGACCCTATCTTAATGTTGTACTAATTTTAAAAAGGCATATCTAATGGTAATTATCTTTTGAGTTATTCACTTAAAATGTTTTTCAAACTCCACCAAGAACAAATGACAGTTGAAATAAATGCTTAGCTCTATTCCATGTTAAAATCTTCACTTTAGTAATGTTCTTCTGGATGTACTTATTCTTCTCTAATGACAACTGTGAATTTATCTTAACTTAAAAAATTTAGTGGCTCTTTCTATATAGACATCAACTCACTTGTCCATATTAATTAACTGACTAGTTTTTACTTAGGCACAAATGAGTTGTTTCAATGAAGCATAATAAGTTGAGAAAAGAAACTATACAGTTAGAAGGCAAAAACTAGATGGATTCCCCTACACCCAGCTCTCAACTAAAATTTAACTTTGGTGGGAACCAGAACACATTTGACACCAGAAGTATGGAATTATGATCTGTTTGTCATAATTTTCCTATAAGAACCTGTTGGAAAAGTGGAATATTTCTCATCCACCTATAGCTAATAGATCAAGTTAAGTCCCCAAAGAGGACATAAAATAGTCTGTTCCTCCAACAAGGGAAACCACCACCACCATGATGAGTGATTAGTAACACCTGGAACGCAGCAAATGTCCTGAATAATAAAGTAATACCGTTTACAGGTGGTTTAAGGCACGTGTTCCCACCTGGGTCGGAACGCACAGGACCGTGATGGGGATTGTGCACATTTTAGGTTGTAACAGTTCAGAATTGGTAGACACGGCCAGGAGAAAGTTTTAAAATACAGACTGAAAATTAAACAGTTGTTGGAAAAGCCCAGCTGAACAATCTTTTGTTCTACAAAGAGGTGATTATTCTGATGGAGCCTCCTTGAATAGGTTAGGTAAATGGATTTTCAGAAAATTCCTGAAACAGACAATAAAGTTATTTGTAATTTCATCTTCCTGGGACAGATCGCTCTTGGATAATAATAGTAAATTTATGGAAATGTAGACAGAAGCTCTGTGGCCGTTTATAGATCCACTTCTCAAGTATTTATGGCTGTAAATATTATTAAAATACCTATCAATAAACTTGAAGTTCTATTTTCTAATTAGCTGATTACTGTGTAATTGTTGTCATTACTAATAAAGATTACCTGAGAGGATTGATACCAGATATGTGCCCTGAGCCACGTTTAGCCAGTGGAAGTCTGGGAGTAACCCTGTGAGGGCACATGGACTTCGTGATGGTTCTCTCTATAGATATTCATATATGGTTTTGGTGGAACAGTGTGATCACATCCTTCACAAGACAAAGAATGTAAGGTTTTTACCACCCGTTTAGAATCTTCTAGTCTGCAGAAAATTAAAAAAGAAGGATTATCTTCATTCACTGCTTGAGAAATCAAGCAGTGATTTTCTTTTCCCCAGCCTGAAAGACTGAAGATGGGCAGGTGGCAGAATAAGAAGTGGGTATAATATCAGTCTCCAGTTTTTATTTTAAGGAGGTAGTGACCGTGCTCCAGCACACCCGTGACTTGGTGTTATGTACTGCTTTACCTGTAGCAACTTGGACGCGTTTGTTTAGAGGCTGATAGATAGCTGTGACCCCTTCTCTCCTGCTCTCTGCTCATAGTTATGGTGATGTATTAGGTGTTCCTTGGCATAGTAAAAGCTTTCAAAAACCTACTTGCTTTTTTTTTTTTTTTTTGTCAAAATTTGAGTGCCTTTACAAAACAAAACAAAAGATCTCTTCTGGCCATTTATGTTCCTGCCGTTGGAACTTGCAATAGTGCTCTCCAGTTTCTTTCTGTGGCTTGCTCCTGACTGCCCATGCAGGGAGAACTTTGCTTTCAAACCTTATTAATATTTTTTACTTACATTATCTCAAGTACCCAGCCAGAGGATAGCCGCGGCTCAGACACATAAGCTGCATGCATGCATGCACAGAAAGTGAATTGAAAGGCTGAGGGCATGTTTGAGATTAAATAATGTAAGCCAGTGTGCCCCTCCTTCTTCCAAATGTGCATGGCCCTCGTGTTTGCTTCGGGATCGGCTACTTGCCTCAGTCTCTCACTCTGCATATGTGGGTACAATCATATTGTCACTTGAAGCTCTGATTTCTAAGAATGATTATCAATGTAGAAAAAATTATAATAGGGAAAAAATGAATAACTCACATCCCCATTTATTCACTCACTCCTATATTTTTTTAGTGTTCTGTAACAGAATTAACAGCATGTTGACCCTGGAGAAGCAGAAAGTGAAACTCATCCCCTAACTGAATTCCTAATGAAAAAAAAAAATCTTAGGATTTTATTCTGTTTATCCAGTCAAGAACCTCACTTACCTTCATTATATTTTACATAATGGAAGTATTCCTATTTACTTCTAGTGCACAACAGCATTGTTTCTTTTTCTTTTCTTTTCTTTCTTTTCTTTTTTTTTTTTTTTTTTTAAACTATAACCAGATGGAAGCAGCTTCCCTGGATTGGAAAAGCATGTACTTCCAAATCTCTAAATTTCAGTCCCAGCTCTGTTACTTATCAGATATGTGAGGTCGAGCAAGTTACTTAACTACTTAAAGATGGCGTTTCCTCATAGGGCAGCTGGAATGGTTACATCTACTTAACTGGGTTGTTATGAGGTTCAAATGAGGTGGTGCTGGTGGTGGTCCTTCAGTCTTGTAGATCTGATCCCTTAACTGTGTCTGGCATGTAGTAGGTACTCAACTCAAGGGTGAGCAGACAGAAAACGTGCTGCCCGTGATCCACAGAAACTTCCTCATGGCAGATGTGTTGAATGTCAGGGGAACAGGGTTTCAGAGTTTGTATCTTGTGACTCCCACATTTAACTAGTAGGGAAAGTGGAATCCAGGGAAATCGAGATGCTTGCTCAGAAGAATTCACCCTGGTCAGATGGAGAAACAGGACTTTTGTCCCAATGTCGGGGGGCTGGTGCCATTTATTTTAACCATCTGGCTGTGTTATCCATGAATGTCATATTTTATTTTGAACGTCATTAGGACTGCTCTGAAAAAAACATTTGTCTCATCATTTGTTAGTTTCACTGTGGGCCAACGTCCGTTGTGTAGTAACGCATGTTAACATTAGTCCAAGTAGTACAGATAATGAAGACTCCACTCAGACACTGGTTCCCTGAGTCATTTACACAAAGTGCACTTACTGAGTACTTGAGTGCCAGCCATGTGTGTAGCTCTAATAACACTGATGCGGGCCCAGGGAACACCCCGAAGAAAGCACCAGACCCCTGGTGGGTGGATGTGAAAACAAGTGACTTCACATCCTAGTAAGGGCTCTAAAAGGAGGAGAGGGTGTTCTAGGGGACAGAAGTCAGATTGTAAAAGGGAAATAGGAATCTTCCAGATGGAGGGGGTGAAGGACAACCTTTCAGTTACAAGGAGTAAGTAGCAGGGGCCCAGACAGAAGAATCCATCAATAGAAAATAATGAATAAACTAAGTAACTTTGGTTGGGCAGAGCTTCGCCTTCAAAGGAACCAGCAGTGGGATACAAAGCTGCCTGAATCACCGGAGGCAGATCCTGGGGAGTGCCTAACATTCCGGGCTGACGTGTTTGGCCTTTATTAGATAGCTTCACATTTCAACGTATTATTTCAACAGTTAAGTTGTGGAAAATAGCCATCAAGTCCTCTAACAGGAATTCAGGACATTTACAAGATAGTTGTTAATGTAGTCACCAAACATTTATTATGCATTGGCTTGGTAATTTGAAGGAAATCTCTCCAGAACTGATAGGACCCAGAGGAAAGAAATTATTAGTCTGAGGACAGCGAAAAAGCTATTGAGAAATGAACTTTTGACCTCAGCGACCACCATTAGTGTCCACAAGGAAAACCTACTGGAGAAGTGTTTAAATATGATGGAAGCATGCATTATTCAGTGAAGTCTAACAACGCAAGAATCCTTGTTTTTCACTTGGTCGGACATAGGAGTAGTAAGGTTCTATGTGTTCTCTTTGGGTTGGGGAAAGGTACTCTTCCTTGAATATATTATTCCCTCAGGGTATCCACAGTGAGCCCAAGGTGATAAACCCACAGAACCCAGGAATGGGGGGGAAAGGGCCGAAATATTGTCACACTTCCTTCCATCTGCAGTACAGCATGGATTTTCCTCTCTGTCTTCCACTCTGCAGAGAAGAGTATGAAAACCAATTTCCTGTCATTATTTAATATTCGCTTCTAGCACATGGCTGAAAGTGGCACCCAGGAGTTTGCCGCCTAAGGAGAGAAGGAAAGACATTTGAAAATTAATGACATCATTGTCTAGTAGAAAGGTAACTGAGAAGCAAAGCTGTTTACGTAAAAATGGGTATTTTTAAGGGAAGTAAAACGTTAAGTAGTAATAAAAGCAGAGATGCATCTGTTCTGTATTTTTCCTTTTGAATGTGTTCTCCCCACCAATTTCAACAGAGAAGGGGAAGTTTTCAAGTATGTTTATCCCCCCCCCCAATCCCAAGAAGACTTTAACTGGCAATATAGAAATACTAACAAAGAGAAACAAACAACAACAAAAAACAGGGCTTTAAAAAAATGGTTAGAAACCAGAGATGGTTGCCTAAGTGGTCTGTCTTTGAAAGTCTGGCTTCAGATAATGAGAAGAAAAACTCAAACCTTGTTGAGTTTCACGTGCACATTTAGAGCAGTTCATAGGAGAGGAAAGTAGATAATCAGGCTGTTTCACATACAGATTAAATCTGGTAATTACTGATGTGGTAATAACATACGATCTAGAATTTTTTTTTTCCAGTAAACCTTTCAAAATTATATCATTTCAGATGGGATGGGACCTTCATTTCTCAATCTTATCTGGGCACAATAAAGAGCAAAGAATAATACTGGGTCCGTGATCGTGGGTTTTGCTTCCCTGCTCTGCTTCTGGATGCATTTGATCAAGTCTCTACTCCCATGGGTCTCTTTCTGGTTCTAGAAGTTGTGTGTCACAGGAACCTGTTTTATTAGCAAGGGTGCACTGCTGGAGATTTTCACAGTGGGATTGCAGGAAGCCAGAGGCTGTTCTGGTCTCCCTCCAGTGGAATGGAAAGAGCAGGGTGTGGTGGGGTGACTTGTTTTCCCCAAAAGTCCTCCAGCCTCATCAATCAGGAAACCAGAGCTGCTGTGTGTCTCCCTTTGACACTACAAATGTCATCTCTCCGATTCCAGACCCACCCTGGGAAAATCTCCCTCACAGAGTTGTCCTAAGGATGACCTGAGGTCATATGGTGAGAGCAATCTTTAAAATTACACATTTGGTTATTTCCCAAATGGGCTCAGATCCTCCCAAGGATCCGGGAGCAGAAAGGGTTTGGCAGTTAAAAATAAACAAAAGCAGAACACAGTCTTTGATTGCCCAGAGATAAGAAGTGAACCAGGGACTAAAGAGAAAAGAATTCAGATTCACATCTTTAGTTTTAATCTTAGGATCCAGTGACCTGGGTGGCTTTTCCAGGAGAGAGTGGGTCCAACAGACTTCTGCATCCCAGAATTGGTGTGGGTTTAGGTAGGTACTTACACTCTAGCCAACATCTTTACTTCATGGGTTTCAAGGTTCTAGTCCCGCTTCAACGCAAGAATCACAGAAGCCTGGAAAAACGATTTTATTCCTTCTGTGAACCAGAAACATCTATGATTTTCTGTGTTTCTTTGCTACCTATAAAGCAGTGGCTCATGTTAACAAGATTGAGACTGAGTCTTTGTAAAAGCCATTTTGTCCTTGTAGTACTCATTATAGTTAGGTAGTTCCCATACCAACTTCCTGAAGCATGGTCCCTTGCAGACTTTGATGTATGGTCTTTCAACATGGAGGCTTATGGGGAACATTCTTGCATCTATTTGTGTTATTTTGCAAGCAAGGAGGCAAAGGGACGGAGAAGGAAGGTCAAAATTGCAAATAAATGAGTAAAAGACTATTTGTCCGTTGTGATTTTGATATCTGCCAGTTTGGCTAATGTCTCAACTTTTGAAAACACTTGGTGGAAACTTTTTTTTTTTTTAATCAGTCATGAGAAATGAAAGAAGAGGAAATGGTTATCTACAAAGTGTAAAGCACATTTTCCTTGGTGCTGAATTTTAGTCTGGAATGAATTTTTATGACCACATTATAAACCTCTGAAAATAGAGTTTAGTGGAAGTGCCGAAACTGCCTTAAATATATTTTATTGGCAAATGTGCTCCTGGAATGATTTTTGTAAAGGTAAAGGTATTAATTTTATGCAATCCATATGTATGCATGTTTTAAAACATTTGAAGGGTTACTTATTTTCAGCATAACTAACACATAATCAAAGATGGGACAGAATGATGTGAAGAGTTTTTCAAGAAGAAATTACACATGCTGTCTGTCAAAGGTCCTGCATAATTCATTTTATTCTAATACTGTGGTGCATTTAGCTCCTTACAGTGTAAGCACCGGGGAAGATAGATCAGTCTGGTATGATTCCAGAATTTCCTCCTTAGAGACCAATACCCATTTCATTTCTGATGAGAGTATTCAATCAAAGTGTGAAAAAAAAGTCTCTTTTCCCATCAGGGTGTATGTGGTTCTAAATCTAACGATTGATTTGAGAATTCAGAAACAACAAAAATGGATTTTTTCACTAAACAATATCATCTGTATTGAGTGATATTTGAAAGAATAATAAAAAGTTATGATCTGTATATGCAGTATTTTAACACAGGACTCTGCAGACGAATTCTGAGAATCAAGTTTAATTAAAGTTTGAAGGAGAACCATATCTCCCATAATAGACATCAGATTTTCCTCCATTTTAAGGTAGTTGAGACTTATTTGGCCATGTTGCTATGGGGAAAAAAAACTTTTAAGCTTTTGCAAGTTCTCTTGCTGCCAAGGCAAGAAATACCAACTGAGAAAAAGTACAGACCAGAAGTAATTCATAAGCAATTTTTGTAGGAACTTTTAAAGCAAATGTTGATTTTGGCTATTTCTGAACTTAGATGCAAAAGCAAAGAAAGAAGGAAAAAGAATAAAAAAGAAATCCACTGTTTAGGTAGATTATGGGCAAAGTGTTTAAATGGAAACTTATTGGAGAAGTAAAAGTGAACTCTTTTTGATAGAAGTCTCACGTAGACTGTGGTCTCAGTGACTGAACCCTCATCATCTGTACCACACTTTGTTTTGTATTTGTTTTGGGCGCTGTCCTTGAGGAGAGAAGAGGACATAGTGGGTTATGTTGAAGGAGAGGTGAGTTATCTTTGGTGTCTCAAGGTAGTAGCTGAGGAGCTATGAAAATGAATTTACTCAAGCTCATGAAATGACTTCAGTATTACTGAAAATAGGATTTATTCTGGGTGCTTCTGAGGAGGAAGTATGGGTACCCGTGGTTCTAGGTAAGCCAGGTGGATTTTGCCTCAAAACAAGCTAGAACTGTTTAATAGTTAGAGCTCTTTGAAGCTGGAAAATGTCACCTCATGAACTAGTGTGTGCGTTTTCTGTCCCTGGAGGCTGGAAAGAGAAGCTGAGGGGCTTAGTAAGAATTAATGAATCCTGTGGAGTGCTAACTTGAATGCTACCTTGGAGTCTTTCTGACTGTGATGACCTAGGTATCTTTGAGGTGCTGTTTGCAGAACCCCTCCTAACTGGGGAGAGTATGTTGGTAGAATATGTCAACACTGATCTATCCTGATTTACTTTCTTTGCTAAGGGTTTGGGCTTTGCACGCAGCTGAACAGGTCCTTGGAGTATAAGAAAGCAGGGGCTTTGCCCTTTGCAGAAAATCACTCAAGGAAATCTAAAGTATCCTTGCACCTCAGATTCTCCTCTACTCTTCTTTGGGAGAGAAGAAAACATTAAGATAGACAAAATGGTAGAAAAGAAATAGTGCAACTTACAATAATGGAGAGTTGATTCCTAGGATTATCCGGGTCACTAGCTCTTACTGTTTTAGTTACATCTTAATTAAGGTTCTAGATATCAAGCCTACCTGTTGTAAATCTGAAGCTCAGTAGATTTGCACCTCCACTTTGACCTAGGGTACTCCCTGGTGCATGGGCAATGAGTTTCCAGAAACAGTTTGTCCCTTTGATGAGCAGGACTGGTATGAGAATTTGGGGTGATAACGAAGATAATGGCTTATTGTAGCCACTTTATACATTCTATTTCTGTTGTTATAAAGGTTATTATTACTCAGCTCCAGAAGCTATAAGCAAATATCTCCCTTTTACAGTGGATATCAACATTGACTGCACCGTCTGTTAACCTGGGTGCTTTGTACTTTTTTTCATTGATCTATAAATTCCTACCACTTGAGAGTTCTCTGAAATGATATACAGATAGGTTTGTTTGTTAATCATAGGTATCCAAATTCAAATCTTTACTGTATTCTCTTTGGAATGTGTCTTTGCCTTTGGTACAGATTGCAGACGAGAGCTTTCTCTAAGACTCTTAGACCCAAGATTCATCACCTTTGTGAGTTTTTGAGTCTGTATCTCTCTCGTCTAAACAGTTACATTAATCTTATCAGTTGATAGTAAGGCAATTTCATGTTGATACAGTGTCAAAGATGTTACTTTAGGCAGTAAAACCATTTTAAACTTCCTTTATTTCCTTTCACTGTGTGATTAAAAGAGTGGCCCTGTAGTTGGGGGAGAAGAACATACATTCACAAGTGAATTTGAGTAAAACTTTGTGTTTCCCACTATTTCTTTTTAGTTCTAAAAAGTGTTTACCAGTAAGGTGGATTATATAATTCTGAGTTATATTGACACACAGAAACTTGACAGTGACAAGTCTTAGGAAGATTATATTTGAATTTCTTTTTTTTCTTTGAAAATTATGTTGGTTAACTATTAAAACCAATAGTTTTAGTTTGGTCATCTTGTTTGTACTGAGCTAGGAAATATTTTTTCTTTTTTTTATTGAGGTAAAATTGATATATGACATTATGTAAACTTCATTTGTATCACATTGTAATTCAGTATGTGTATACACTGCAAAGTGATCACCACCGTTAAGTGTAGTTACCATCCATTACCATACAGTTGAGTACCATCACCATCACCATACATTTAAAACATTTTGGTGCTGGTTCCTACTCTCTACCAATTGCATCAGAATCTCTGGAGATAAAGCCCCAGGCATTAGTATTAATTTTTCTGGGTGATTCTCACACAAAAGCATCAAGGTTCATGGTACTATGTTATTGGATGCACCATACTTGAAGCCAAATATATAATTGTAGAATAAAGAGTATTTGATTTAATGTGAAGTTAGCCAGAGATAGCTGATCACTAATTTAGGTCAGTACAAGAGATAAATAAGAAGAACAAGCAAGCAGAATGAGTTCCTGGTTTCCCTTCTTCCTGGGATGTATACATTTAGAAGTGAAACCCAGGGGTGGCTCTCCTGAACTGAACATAATCCAGTAAACCAGAATGTTCCAGGAAACAAGATCAACACTCTTGGAATTAGGAATATATTGGGTTAATTTGTGTTTTGGGCCAAGAGAAGATGCTTCTTATGAAGTATAGTTCTCCTGAATATATATAAAATATCAACCCAAAACTATTTGTTAATATGTGACAAGAAAGGATCCCCAGGAAGGTGACACCTTCTCTCAAGCCATTCAGTTTTTGTTCCATAACTTGGCCCCATATTAATCAAAAGGAGTTGTAATATGACAATGTTGGTTCATTCAAAAGGAACGATTTTATGAGAAGAGATGTGACCCTAATACTGACAACCAGAAAGGGGTATATTTGCTGTATACTGTAAGATAATAAAGAATTTATTATAACCAACTATGATACCAGTAGTGAAGAGGCCCTTATTGGAAATAAAGCTGACAAAGTATCGTAGTATGACTGATACTTAGAATATTTCATTGGTATCTGACATATGTCCCTATGTCAGAATTGTGATATTCTTTCATAAGTTAGAATGTCACCTTGTTGTGTAGTCTGCTTTGGTGTGCCTCCCTGTTATCCACTCCCCCAAGTAATAGGGCTTGCTACTAGACATGGGTAATGAGGAATAGGGATTTTGTGGTTTGAAGCAGGCTCCCTGTGGAATTCCTTTGAACTACAGAAACCCTGCTACTTGCTGTCTTTCTTGTTTTTACCAGTTTAGCACAAACGTTGCCTTTCAATGCGACTACATGTTCAAAGCAAAACATAAAATTGTGTTAGTTTAAAGGACTCATTAATTTCCTTTGTACTCCAAATCCTCCGCATTAACAAATGCAATATGCTGATTCTATATTCAAACTTATTCCATTTTTGCTGCTATTAACTTCAAAGGAAATCGGAAAAAGTGTAAGAGTATTAAATTCCTGTGTTGAAAAATTAATACATTACTGACAACTGACCCACTTTTCCGTTCCTCTATTTAATGAAATTTTAAAGTTTTTCTATTTGTAAGACAGATCTGTGCTTAAACTTATACCGGGATCTTGCTCCCTTTAAGATGAAATCTCCTGCCATACCAAGTCAGTGTTGTTCTGGAAATGCTGGTGGCATGGTTGTTTTAATATCACCCTCAGAATCTGATTGCCATCCTGTGTGTCTGTGTGTGTGTGTGTGTGTGTGTGTGTGTGTGTGTGTGTGTAAGAAGCATAAAGGTATTTGATATCTAAAATGATAAACTAGAAACAATAGTTAATTTAAGAAAAAGGACTTGGTTTTATGTTGCTGCTCTTAAAAATTACCTATTACTTTATTTTTTTTATTTTTTATTTATTTTTTATTCATAAGGGACAGAGAGAGAGACAGGCAGAGGGAGAAGCAGGCTCCCTGCTGAGCAGGGAGCCCGATGCGGGACTCGATCCCAGGACCCTGGGATCACGACCTGAGCCAAAGGCAGACGCTTAATGACTGAGCCACCCAGGCACCCAAAAATTACCCATTACTGTAAATAATTTGTTACCATTCACCTTATTGGGAATTGTCAAATACTGAGACTGAACTAATATTATTTAAATATTGTATCGATACTGAACTAATATAATTTAGATATTAATAACATACAAGTATAAATATATGTGTCATGCAAGATTACCTCTTAGTGATGGAATTAACCAGATTATCAGTTTAGAAAAACAAATCCAAATCGTTGGCCCCAAATTAGTACAACTCTAATGAATCCATTTCAACGAATTTTCCCTATGATGAACTAAGTTTGGTCATTTACAGGGACAAATGATAAAGGATAAAAGGAAACGCAGTTGCTAGGTGATATCAATAATTCATTCATTTGATACTAAGCAGAAAGTTTAAATCCCAAGATGATATGACAGTTTCTGAAGAATATCTATATGTAACATAAAGTAGACATCAATTTCTTAGGATGTCTTTCTTCTGTATTAATGTAAAAGAAATACCTTTTCTATAAAACACATTTAAAAAAATCTGTTTTCTAGTTTCCTCTTGAAATTTATCATTTTACTTTTACATTTGTATAAACAAACCAAAATCATACCTAGGCAAAAACTCAAATTATCGCAACAATTTTTCTGTCATTTCTCATGGTGCTCCCAGCAGAGTTGAAGCTCATGATTGTGTTTTCAGAATCATTTCACTTGAAAATTGGTACATCTTTCCTAACTCTAAGTGTCTAGACGATTACTTTTGGTGGTGGTCGTGGGGGTTGAATATGCTGTAATATCTGAAAGGTTTTTCTCCTTAAAAATAATGGAGACTAAAAAAACAAAATAAACAAAAAACAAAAAAAAAATAATAAAAAAGAACAACAACAATTGAGACTGTGCTGATGGTTCAGAAGGCTGGTGAAGCCCCTGTGTGCCACATCCTCTACTGGGATTCAGGGACAATGCTCTTGGGAGCTCTGTCTTCATTAATAATGTGGTCTGTTTTACCCTTCAATTAATGGGTAGAATCAACTAAAATGTTTACATTAGATCTCAATGGCATTTCTACTTTCTTTCTTGCCCCATTACTTCCTGACTAGGTATCACCTGTGAAGTTAGGCATGCTGGCTCTTTCCCTTCTCTTTATGCTGCTTTTTCATGACTTTTTTCTCCCCATCAACTGAAAGCACTGTAGCCCCCAAGAAGGGTGTGACCCTGAATAAATTAAAGCGTTCCTGAAGTGCTTAACGTAGCAGACATTCAAATATGGTAGAGATATAGCAAACTTGAACCCTGGTCTGGTGAGCTGAAAAATATTAGGGGTCATGTGGAAACCTCATGCTGCATTAATGGAATAGTCACTAATTACCTCCAAGAGATGATTTTCATGTAGAAAAGACAGCCCTAAGTCGCCAGACCTGCTTATCTTTCAAGAGAAGCCCATGTGCTGGTATTTTATGTAAAATCTCCCAACATTTATATTTTAGCTTAATTTTTAAATATTCAGGTTAAAAACGTTTCTGTGGGCAGGATTTGGCTTGGAGCATGAAAACTTCCTCTAGAAACCAAGAAATGTTCATCAGTGGATTATTCTCATATAGGTTAGAATACATAGTGATGACTGGCATCTCTATAATTTTTTTTCCCCTCCTTAGAGCATGAGTATATCTTGGAAGTAGTAGGACTAGCTTTTGCCATCCTCCAAGGTGGTCCATGACTATATTCTGTCCCACTGTATGAATCTAGTCAAGTTCGTTCTTTAAATTCTCTTACCATCGGTTTGTTTACACACAGGAGACTAAGGATGTAGCCAGATAATAGATCACCTGTCAGCACCACAGTTTCTTGCATTTAAATACTTGTTTTTATTTTTGTTTTGTGTTTTTATTGTTTTCCTTGAGTAAAACCACAGAATCAAGAGCTTTCTTTGTTTGTACATGACAGCACAGGCTAAGGGCTGAGTTGCAGACTTCTAAGTATCTCTTCTGTTGGAATCGAGGACAACACCTCTGTCTAAGCGGTACTGATCTTAGCAGTTCAAACTCAAGTTAGGCTCAATTTTCATTGTGTCACATTATATGCAGATATTGGCTTTTTAGCTTCTATCTCTCTCCCCTCTTGCTCCAGCAAGATGAGCAATGATTTATGATCCCTAGGCCTAATGAAGGGTTTCTTGGGACATTACTTGACCAGTTTTCCAGTTGTGTTTTAGAGGTAGGGACAATGGTGGGGAAATGGGAATTCAGGAGCTTTTAGAGTGGTCACCATTACCAGATTGTCCTATTTCCAATGGTTTCTTCCAAATTCTTATTTGTCTCTTAGTAATACTTCAGTCTGCTCATAATCGTTGAGAACAGCTGGATTTAATGTTGGAGCCGATTTCCTCAAACATTTTTCAACACAGTTGTACACAGTCAGTTAGTGGCTGGGAGTTAGAAAGCCACCACTCTGGTCAGAATTTTCTAAGATATTTATTTAAAAAAAATATTAGAAAGTGTGTTATTTTTGTCTCCCTCTTGAAAGGATTCTCCGGTCTCCCCACCCCCACAGACATTCTTGCTTCTCCTGAATCTTTCTCTTATGATTTTGGTCATTTGTCTTCCTTTTATTCTGCCATTTCCTGGTTCCTTGTCATGTTAATAATTCATGGAAAAGTGAAAAAAAGGCCTGCTCTCAATTTTAAATCAATCTTAGGAGACTCTAAAATTCTCTGTAGGGAACTCCGCTCAGGGCACACTACTATGCCACATTGTCATGCCCAGAGCTTGTCTAAATGTGACAGGTGAAACTAACATCAGCACCAAGTAACAAAGGCCAACACAGGCTAGCTTACCTGGATTCTAACAGAAGACAAAGAGAAAGCTGGTTGCTCAGTCTCATGTCTACCATCAAGGTGGTAAAGGCAGGAGAGACGATCTCCTCACTTTCTCAACTCAAAGAAGCAGTGATAGATATGATTGGGTATAATCTCAGCACTCCCTGGCTGACAAAAAGATCAGATACTTGACTTACTTTTCCTTCTCTTTCATCAGAAGAATTTGTGAGTAAGAGCAAAGTTGGAGTTAGGAACACCAGTCAGTTTATTAGCCCAGGTGGAAGGTGATAATGCAGGAGATTAAGGCAGCATGAAATAGGGCTAAATCGATGCCAAGGAATGGAGAAATAGCTAGAGGTAAACTCTCCATCAATATGTGGCAAGAAATGAGTTAAAGCAGATTGTCTAGGATGACTTGTGAGTCTCTGACTTTAGAGACAGGACTTCTGGTTATGACAATCCTGAAATAGGGAATACTCTTTGGAGGTTCTAAAGGTTTGGTGGGGGAAGAATGAGTTACATTATAATGTACTAAATTTGAGATATCTGTGATGCTGCATCCAGGTAGAAGCAGCCAGGAAAAGGTTAAATCTCAGAAAAGAGGTTTAGGAGGATATATACTATGGAATTACCAGAAGAGGACAGGAAATTGAGGCCATGACCAGTGTATGCATGGAAAATGTTGCATTCCAAGGATCACAAACCTTAGAGGAGTTGATAAGAGGGAAGGGGGCTTGTAGGCAACCTGTGCAGTAGCCCGTGAGGTGAAAAAATAATCACCAAAGAATGCTGTCTTAGGAAAGCATTTTACAGTGAAGACTGTGGTTTTAGGGGTATGAGAAAGAAAGAACTGGAAACTCAACAGAATTAAGAGGGGTTTTTCATTTTCCTTATTCACTTGATGGTGTGTGCATGTTTTAAGATGGGAGCAATTCGCACAGTGTTTACAGGGTATGGGGATGGGAGGCAAGGGAGACAGAAGTGAGGGAAAGCTTGAAGTTACAGGAGAGGAAAGAAGTAGCCAAGAGCAAGTATCAAGAGGATGACTGAGTAGAGGTGAAATGAACCATCATGAGGCATAGCAGGCACTGACAAGAAGGGGGTTTGCAAGAGTGGGGATGATGACCTGCTTTGGTGTAGGAGAAAGAATTGGGGGCCATTTCTTGATGAGTAGAAAAGAGTGTTTGCTGATTGGGCTCAAGGAGATTCATGGTGACTTGGAATGAGCATTATGGGAAATGGGAGAAGCTACAGAATGTGGTCATTTAAAAAGAATGGTGAGTGATCCTAGGGATGGAGTATTTCTCTTATTTCATATTAAAATTAAGGGAGGTGATAAGAAGGAAAAAAAAAGAGGTAAGGAGCCCACTGGTGTTGAAGAGCTGGTGCAGGGTGAAGTGCTCACTAGCAGTGCTCAGACCATGGGCTTGCAGAAGCCTGGATGGAGCTCCCGGTAACTGTATCTATAGGGTCCTGAATGTCTCTTGGGAGATACAGACCAATTCTAGGACTCTGTTTAGGATGGTGATTTCCTGCAGAGTTCCAACTGCTTTGAGGCTTGGGTGAAGTTTGAAAAGCTCATGACCAATAAAGAAAGACCTTCAACAAGGAAAGAAATGGGAAAACCATTTATATCAACAAATTGGTAACATTGCCCTCTAACATATCCATTAAGTAATTAGGCACAATTTCATGCAGGGAATTTGTCTCAGTGTCTTTGTTCACTTGGAACTGATGAAAAGTGCTTTTATTCTGTTTGCTTATAACTTCAGCAAGTCACCTTTGTTCTGGGGACTTCACCACATCTTTCTGGCTCACTCATCTGTGGCTGAATTTAATGAGACCTACATCTTGCTGTGAACTAGGTTGTGGAAATTATTGTAATGATTATTAAATCATTTCCCCCAGTCCTTTTAATCTTTGAAATGTTTAATTTTCCAAATCCCAAGTCATCTGGTAAAATGAAAAGACTGCACAAGCAGCAGAGCTCCCCTACTTTGGCCTAAAGTACAGATTTTCCCTCCCATCTCCTTGATATTTACTGACATCCATTATGGAAATTAAAAAGCAGCAGTAACCCATGTCATGAGGCTCTTGCTATTTGTGTGGAGATATGAGTTTGAAAGTTGAGAAGGGAAATCAACACAACACATCAAGTTTGTCAAGGCAAAAATGGTGAGATGGTGTATAAGGAAAATATTTTGAAAGTCCCCAGTTTTATTACTTGGAAATTCATACATAAGGAAAAAATATATATTATATATTTTTGCGGAATCCTGAAGATACTTATTTTTGAGTATATTACTGACAGCTTGGGAGTTGTTGTTGGAAGACATTTGGAAACTTACTTATAGCCTGTCAATTATCGTTGAGATGCCCATACCTGCACTTTGTCCAGCAAAGTCCCAGTTGACCTATGTTGTCTCTAATGTAATTATTAATAGTGTCTTCCTTTTGCTTTGGCTTAAAAGGTGATTTTTATGGTCACGCTACCTAGGTATAGAGGCAATGTTATATTTGACCTAGGATAGCAAGTGACAAAGTAAACTCTACTTGTGAATTTGGAAAATCTATTCAGTTAAGTTTTTCTGGAAGGACCTATTTGTTGTGAAGTGACCCTGATACACACCCTTGCTCTCTTAGAAATGGTGTGAATGCCTGCATTTGTGCAACTTCTCAAATATAGGAAAATGTGAATACCATAGCAGCTCATTGCCAAATTTATATTTTACTTTAAATGTAAGAGCTTGAAAACATTGTCAAAAGCAGATCTTGAAGATGCTACATATTTCCTTCCATAAGTAATGCTAAGTGAGGAATGATTCATTCCTGCCTGTAAAGATGCAAAAAATAAATATTTGATGATATGACAGTCATCTTTGAAACAGGCTGCTTTTGAGAAATTCATTAGATTCTTTTATCACTTTTACTTAGAGAATATTGAAATTGGTTCTGTAATAATCAGCGTGTACTACCAAAGGCAGGGGAAACGTGTTACGTCAGTGTGAAACCAAAGTGCAATTAAGGTGTGGGACCGTGTACATAATTTAATAATTTTTCTTGGCTTTCAAGAACTTCCAGTCATTGCCATGTCAATTCCAAAGGATTAGAAAAATAGAAACGCAAAAACCTTATTCTGAGAAGTTTGCCAATTACAGCTGTCTTTGATTGAGCAGTGAGACTGAACTGATGGGAAATAAGCAGAAACCAAATTTATTATTCTCTGCTACTCCCTGTTAAAACCTAACCCTAAGCAAATCAACTTCTTTTGCTAAATAATCCTTTTCTTGCCCCTGGGTGAAATCAGGTGTATCACAAAGTGTTTATGAACTTCATTAGGTAAAAATTCTCCACTTCCTCTTAGACTCAAAAATGGTTTTATTCGGATTATGATGTCCCTGGCAGAATTAATCACATAATTTCAATCTTGGGTGGGCTTTTGGAAAAGGGGAAGGTAACAGTTTTTTGTCTGTTTCTTCCTCTCTTCCTTCCCTGTACATCTCTGCAGGGAGAGGGATTTAGGGGAAAGTGGCACAAGCTTAGGTAGCAGTAATAGTTATAATCTGTCCTTGGTTTTTCTCTTAGCTACAAACTCATGGGATAGTCAGGGTTTTCTAAACCATTTCTGCTGTTGGACACTTGACTGTAGGTTCCTTGGGGCAGGCAATACATTAGGTTCTGTCTTCTGTCAGGCAGTACATTAGGTTCCAAGTCTTTCCAGTTGGCCACAGATACCTGATCCCTTAGCTTGTATGTGTGAACTCCACACAGATTTTCTTAGTTTGGATCTCTTTACTCCTTTGGGCAATCTTACTGGGTGATGTCCTCTTTAAAATGAATGTAGGCTGGTCCCTCTCTTGGGCTAAGCAAAAACTCACATGTTCTTTCTTTTCCACAGAAGGAAGGGCAGCAGCCTACCCATGCAGCTCTGACTTACTTTGCCACCTGAAGCCAAAACTTCAAGGTACAAGGTACTCCAGGTATAAGGAAGAATCCCTGCCTCCCTCGATGTTGGGTGTGGTATGGAAATTAACATAGAATACATTTTCCCCCATCTTGTCAACTCTCTCTCATTTATATATTCTGGAATTGGAACATCAAAAATGCTCTTAAAATGTATTTTATAATCTCTTAGCATGTCCTATATAGCTGGTCTAGCACTTCTTTCTGGAATAGAGGTTTGCAAACTTTGACCTCCTGGCCAAATCTATCTTGGTACTAATTTTTTGTAAGACTGGTGCTCTGAGAATGACTTTTATAATTTTTTTAAAATAATTTTTTATTGTTATGTTAATCACCATACATTACATCATTAGTTTTTTTTATTTTTATTTTATTTTTTTTTAATTTTTTATTGTTATGTTAATCACCATATATTACATCATTAGTTTTTGATGTAGTGTTCCATGATTCATTGTTTGTGCATAACACCCA
>NW_027397092.1:4063035-4076792 GCF_003265705.2 Callorhinus ursinus | reverse complement strand
CCATTCATTTGCATGTTGTCTGTGCTGCTTTCCACATACAATGGCACACTTGAGTGATTAAACTTGATGAACTGAAAAGTTGAAAATATTTATTATCTAGTACTTTTCAGAAAGGGTGTGTTGATCCCTGCTTTAGAATGTGGTATACTTGGCATCTGTTTTATTGTTCTTGGCTATCAAGTTTCAGATGAAAGAGTAAAAGTTCCATTTTAACATTCTCTTTCTCTTCGTATGAAAACTGTCAGAATATTATTACTCTCTTAACTTACAATTCTTGAATCTTACCATTATCCATCTAGATAGAGATGTTTAAGAAGACTGACAAAATGCTATGCTTTCTCATCAGGAATATTTTGGGCTAGAAATGTGTACAACAGACTTACAGAATCATTCATAACATACTACATGAACTTGTATGGCAACCCAAAGCTTAGGATCAAAGCATAAGTTACTCTGAGCCTTAAAATGTTGTTGGCCTGTTGGCAATGCCTATGGGATAGGTATGCTAGATCTGCTTGCTTGGTTTCAGTTGGGTTTGATTTCTTCTTAAAGTTATAAAAGGGTAGAAATTTATGACCATGATGTCTCAGCAGTTTAGATTTGAGTATGTGATCTATATAAAGAAACAAAACAGAAATCACAAAATGATAACAGATGAAAGGAAATGTTAATTTGGAGTGTCATAAAATGGGTAGAAATTACCAGCAGCCCTACTGGTAATTCCACAAAATAAATGATTGTTTCCAGAATTTGAAGTCTGACATAACTGGCTATTAACTATATGAAAACTCTTTATAATTTAGGCCAAAGATAGAAATATAACTTTGTTCTGGCTCACATAGACTACTTGATAGTTTCAGAGTATATCCCTCATTTTACGTTCTTTGTATATTTGCCCAGAAACTTTCCTTAGACCAGAGGCACATTGGCCACCTGGTTTCTGCCTGTTAAAATCCTGCCTGGCCTTTAAGACTGAACTCAATTTTATCCCTGCTGTGATGTTAATTGTGCCCTCTCTTTTTCTCTCATAGCACTTTATTGTTGCTTCTCGTGTTTCAAAGTCATAGTTTGATTTGCTATATAGTTAGTTTGCATATGTATCTCTTTCTCTTGTTTCTGAGGGCAGGAACCATATATTAAATGTTTTGTCTTCACCACAATATTTGGTAATTAGTAGGTTTCATAAAAACTAGCTACAGAAAAAAAGGCAGACTTGGGGCACCTGGGTGGCTTAGTGGGTTGAGCGACCAGCTCTTGATTTTGGCTCGGGTCTTGGGATCAAGGCCCACGTCAGGCTTTGAGCTCAGGCTTTGCGTGGAGTCTACTTGAGATTCTCTCTTTCCTTCTCCCTCTTCCCCTCCCCCCATTTGCTCACTGGTGTGTTCTCTCTCTCAAAATAAATAAAATCTTTAAAAAAAATCTTTTTAAAAAAAGAAAAGGCAGACTTTTAAGCTTGATAAGCTATTTAAGTTTAATAAAATTTAAGCATAAGTCAAAAAAGTGACTATTCATGTATGTTTCTATGCAACGTTATGGTTTATATTTTGTTTTTTTTCCAGAAAAATCAATTTTGCCATGTGCAATTAGATACTATGTGTAATATAGTTATTGTGCAATGAAAGCTTTACTACCCTCTGGATTCTCTCTCTCATTATTTATTTATTTTTAATATTGGAAGGTAAATCTGAGGGAGAATCTTGAAGAGTTTGGGGGATAAAAGGAAAGAGTGTCCTGTATGCATCTATATGAGTTGAACTGATTCAGAAAGTCCAGACGTCATTCATACAGATGAGCATGCAGAGTACTTTCAGATGACGTGGCGTTCCTAGAAACAATGATCTGACTACCTACTTTCAGTGGGGTTTGAGTTGTTGATGGGCTTGGTTTGGCTAGGTAAGCTTTGCTAGAGTACTCTTTGGCAAGACATTGTAGAATTTCCTTTATGGAGTTCTTTCAAGATTTAAATATCTACAGTTCTGCTCAGGACAGTTAGAGGCCCAGAGTCCTGCATAAAAAAGTAAAATTGGCTATGTAGTTGGTAATTGAGTTCCATTTAGCCAGTGCTTACAATCTGACTTGATTTTATTTGTCATCTTTATTCCAAAAAATGCCTCTATTAAAATGGTACCAAATTGTTGTATAAGGACACTAGTCCTAAAAAAAGAGAATTTTTTTTTTAAGAGATCATGATAGCATTTTCTGACTAGGCATTTAAGCAATATATTGTGGACTGGCTGAATGCTAGTTGAGTAAGTAAAATGACAACAAAGTAGAGAAATAACAGCCTTGTGAAAGTTTAGGATGTTTGCTCAAATCTCTTTATTGGTATCTATTCACATCAAATTACCCATATTTCCTTATTGTAGGTGCGTTACAAAAAGAAAAAAGGAAAAACTTAGGAAGCCTCTTTACCTTCTTTTTATTGACTTCACATTGAATATGGTTATATGCAGACTTATTTGGGATTTTCTCCGTCTCATACTCCAAGAATAGCCAAATGATTTAATACAAACATTCCCGAGGTATTATTAGTCATTGGTTTTGAAACTTTACTTTCAACACTGTTCTCTAGAGAAGTCATTTAATTTTCATACTTTAATTTTTTCATTTTCCCAATGCTAGGACTATGACTGTTTTCTGGGAATAAGTGAAAGTCCATCAGATTTTATTCAAAATATATTTGAAATGTTTAAATGAAAGTATGAAGGCTATATTACTAGAGCATCATTTTATGTAATGACAACATGACTTATTATATTTGTCTCTTCCAGTGTGTAAATCATGTTGTTATTTGCCTCATCCCCTGCAATGACATGCTTAGAGGAAAGTAGGCATTTTACTCAGCATAGTCCTATTCATGTGTTTGTGGACAGTCTGGAAGACCTAACACCCATCCATCTTGCTATGTATTACTTTGTGTGTGGAAATGGCTTGTCTGAAACAATGTGTTTTGGAGAGGGATGCTTTGCCCCCCTTCTCTGAGGGGATGCAGTGGGGGTGGGAAGCATCTGTGTGGGAAGTACACTTTGTTGTGATGCAAAGATTTAAGGTAGAAGGTGAAATTTAATATGATGTAAATGTTATGATGTGAATAATGATGTAAAGTTTCTGTGGATTACAGAGGGGTTTTGTGTGTGTGTGTTTGTGTGTGTGTGGGTGTGTTACATTCCATTTTTGTCCCTTGACCTTTCCTCATTTCATGTTACACATGAGCAATCCTTTGTTTTAGGGAAGCTTATCACTATGTAACTAGGGAAGTGAGGTGTCAAATTTTGGCTTTTAATTCTAAAGCTGTGGTTCAGGTATAAGCTAGGAAGATTGGAAGGCTATGCATCCATGCAGAACAACCTCCCCTCTCAGGAGAGATGAAGATCCTCTGAATTTAGGAGAGGGAGGGAAGATGAAAAGGAACAGAAGAGTAAGACACTGAAAAAAGTCTGTTGGAAGGAGATGCTGGAGGGCAGAGATCTTTTTTTCACAGTTGCTGAGGGGATTTCTTCTTGCAGGCTTGCCTCTCTATGAGCACACTTACTGAGATGCTGCCCTGGGAAGATGAAGAGGAAAGGAAATGAAAGGTGAACAAACAGTTTACTCTGCAGGGTTCAAGTTCAGCACAAATTAGAAATATTATATTTTACACTTGTAAATGGAGTGGGACTTCCAGCTAGAGAGTAAATGCACTTTTTACAAAATGTAAGAAGTGAAATTTCTTGCACCCCTCTTTGGGTTTCACGTGCCATTAAGACTTAACTGTCAGAGTCCATTGAAGGACAAATAGCAAAGGTGACTCCTCAATATTTTTTGCTTTTATTGCCTGTCCTTTGAGTAACACCATGCTTCTTCTGACTTTCTTCCACCAGCTCATTTAGCTGTCATATTGAACTGAACACGTAGCTCACACAATGGCCATCACGATCATGGTACATTCCACCCTATATGTATACACGTGCTATGCAGTGTCCTTCCATATGTTTTCCTTTCTTGGCAAGCAAAATGTGTTGTATAATTCCCTTAAGGCATTATAAGGTCATCTCATAAGCCAGGTGGGTCCAACTTGTATTTTTCTGTTTTGACATACATGAGGAATCATGTATTTTCATATCTGTCATAATACCTGACTAGGGTATGATTCTTAATTCTTAAGTTCAAGGGTAGAGGTATATCAAACTTGGTGGTGTAAATGTAGAACATAGTCTGTGGGGGGGAATATTTCCACACTGGCTTTTGATCTCACACACCACCACCCATGACCTTGAATCCTTAGCAAGTCATTTCTCATTATGGGATACATGGGGAACAATTACATACTGTGGAACAATTACTTGAGCATTTGCATTTTAATTGGGGATTTTTAAAATGCTGTGTAATTTGTGGAAAAAAAGTTGATGTGATTATATATTAAAAAAATATTTTTTTTGATAAAGGGGAGCCATAGATAAAGTTAACGGCCTAATGATCAACTGAGACAAGAAATGTGTAACATCTAAAAGTAATAAGGACATCCCTTTGTGTGTAACCTTTTTAAAATTTTGCATTCTTATTTAATACTTCAGCTATTTACCTTCAGACAGTATATAATTATATATTCAATGTTATTGGATGATATATACATCTGAATGTGTGTATATTATAATTATACATACAAATATGTACAACATATACCTTATATACTATATATACAATGTACATAAATATGCACACACACACTATATATACATATACATATACATATATATATAGATATATATATATCTATATATATCTCTATCTATCTATCTATCTATCTCAAGAGACATTGCTTATTATTCCCTGAGTTCTTCATTATCATCCATGGTAAGTTTCCTGTTTTTGAATCACTTGTTATATGGTTAGAATCCTTTCTTAGTTGTTTTTCTTAGATTCTTAAATAACCATCACATTGTGCTTTTTCCTGGGTAGGTGAATGACATATTGGCCAAGTATGGAGTTCCACAGTTGCAGCTCCCTTTTTATGACTTGTAGATATATTTACATTCTCTTCTAGCTTCATGGACTGCAGAAGAATAGTCTAATATCAGTCTTTTAGCACCATTTTGGTATGTTAGAAGTGAAGGATATGGGCACATTAAGATCTAATAATAGAAGGCCAATCTCAAATACTCCCTGGCATCACACATCTCATAATACTCAATTTTTCCCAGTGCTCGGGTTTTAAGGTTCTATACCAGGGGTTCCAAGCATGGTCTCAGGTAGCCTTTCTCAGAACTAAGGCATCTCTTATATTCCAGCAGCCATTAGACCTAGGCAAGGGACATAGATTGGAATTATTAATGGAGAAAAATGGAACTGCATATGATGGCTATTTTCATCCTCTGTTCTATTTCTTCATTAACTCTGTCTTAAATTTTAAAGAGATCAAACTGTTTTACTTAGTCACTGTAAACTTAGACTTATTGCTGAGTTAATCACTTCTGTGCTCCATAAGTTAATTGTTAGGTAGAATGTAGTCTAGACTCACACTGTTCTATTGAAATCTCCAACTACTTCTAACTGGGCTATGGACATATAGGCATAGCTCTACCTAGTTTCACCTAAGCAGGTTGTAAGTCTCAAGTGAACACTTCTCAAAATAGGGAAATAATAATGCACTGAGGGTAAGAAGAAATTGAAGAGCTGTTCTAAAAGGCCCTTAGAAGTAGTTTTCCTTTGAGTGGGCATGACACTAATGGAGCAGATAATAAACTCTCTTTAGGTGCCAGAGAAGCGCTGTTTTCTACTTATCAGGTATTTTGAACCAAGGTAGTTCCCAGGCATACTGAAGAGCATACCAAACTTGGCTGTTACATTTTCAACACTAGAAATAGGGCAGAGCTGCCCATACAGATGCACAGTTTTGTTTACACAGGCAAAACAGCCATTACATTACTGATTTTCATTCTCAGTCTTATCAGATTAAGATACAGAAATAGTTGTGGAAGTTTTCTTCTCCAAGGGAAATGATTTTAGAACAATGAAATAAGGAATATGATTTTGTGGACATGCTCCTTAACACATTTTATTCAAATGCTGACTATCTGAAAAATGGGGAGTATGTGAGGAAGGAAACACCTCACACCCATGGGATGCTCAAATCCTAAATTCTACTGCTTCTCACTTTAGCGCTGGTGAGCACTGCTTTGTTTAGTATATTGACTCCAGATGTTGTGAAATATCCAATTCTTTTAGGAGAGCTCAGGTTTCCTGCACAATGGCACACGATTACACTTTCTATGTAATACACATGACCCGGCACCATAACTAATGGCTACAACATGTATAGCTGAAACAGTACTTGTGGTCTTTCCCAAATATGTCCCACTCAAGCTACTGGGGACTGAAAACCTCAGTGATGTAAAATTAGAGGTAATACACTGAAATATTTGAACTCTACCCCCAGACATATACATTGAATATTTCCATTTATTCTCCCCCTCATTTAATCGTTGTGAAAATCCTTTAGGTGTTGTTATTACCTGTCACATGCCTAAGATTAACCAACAGGTGCCAGATCTGGGATTTGAGCTCAGTAACCTGATTCCAGAATCAATGCTCTTCACTACCTCACAAGCTCTGGAGCGTTCCTAAAATTCACCTGGTCCCAGTTTTCTCAATATTGAAACAGAGATAGGTAAACTAAGGTTAATAAAGCATTGAGCACGCGGCAGATATGAAGCGTTCAATAAATAGCTGTTGTTGTTATTACAATAATTATTAAGGATATATTATGTCAAGTATGAAGCTAAGCATCTTATTTAAATATATTAGAAGACATTAATTAAGGAATTACAGGAGTGCTCTGTGCTAGCAAGAGGTGTGAGGTACCTTGAAAAAAATATGATGAGGGCTTAATGTAATCTTTAGGTCTGGGAAAGTTTCCCCCTAGAGGCAACATTTCAGCTGTTTACTGTAAAGTCAACAGGAATTGGTGGACTGGGGGAAAACGAGAGAGAAGAGTAATATATAAAAATACTATAGGGGGGCGGAGCAAGATGGCGGAGGAGTAGGAGACCTGGATTTCGTCTGGTCTCAGGAATTCAGCTGAATAGGGATCAAACCATTCTGAACACCTACGAACTCAACAGGAGATCGAAGAGGAGAGTAGCAACGACTCTCTGAACAGAGAAGCCACCACTTACTGGAAGGTAGGACCATGCGGAGAAGTGAATCTGAGGCGATATTCGGGAGGATAGACGGCGGGGAGGGGGCCTCCACCGGCCGCTTCTGGCAAGTGATAGAGCCGCGGAGCACAAAATCGGACCTTTTAGAAGTCGGCTCCGCTGAGGCACGTCGCTCCAGTGGCTAAGCAGGGGGTGGAACCCTCGTGGGACAGTGTGGTCTCAGGACCCTCGGGGTCACAGAAAGACCGGGGGTGCCTGAGTGTGCCAGAGCTCCCAGGGATCGGAGCGGGGAAGCCAGCTACAGAGATGGAGCCGAGGCGCGGGCTCTCAGCTTGGGGTTGCCATAAACTGATTGGTGACACAGTCGGGCCACTGCTCCTCCAGCAGGGACCCAACAAGCGGCAGAGCCGGGGAGACTCCCCTTCCTCCCCCGGGAGGAGCGGCGCGGGAGCGCACCGCAGGGATCTGCTGGGTTTGGAGACTCCACACGGGGTTGGGTGCCAGAGATAGAAACGCTCGGTCACAGGCCGGGTGAGCACGGAGAGCGGCCGGAGACCAGGGAGACGGGAGGGACTGACTGCTTTTCTCTGGGGGCGCACTGAGGAGCGGGGCCCGAGTTCTCAGCTCCTCCGGGCGGAGATTGGGAGGCCACCATTTTCGCCCTGGTCCTCCAAAGCTGTACGGAGAGCTTGCAGGGAACAAAAGCTCCCAAGAGCAAACCCGAGAAGCTTGCTTAGCCCGGACGACAAGGGCGGGGCAATTCCGCCTCCGGCAAAGACGTTTGGGAACCATGGCAACAGGCCCCTCCCCCAGAAGATCAGCAGAAACAGCCAGCAAGCCAAGACCAAGTTTACCGATCAAGGAGAACGGCAGAATTCCAGTGCTAGGGGAATACTGCACATAGAATTCATGGCTTTTTTCCCATGATTCTTTAGTCTTTCAAAGTTAATTTTTTAACTTTTTTTTTGAATTTTTCTTTTTCCCTTTTTCAACCAACATCTTATCAATCCCTTTTTAAAAAATATTTTTTATTTTTCATTTTTAGAGTCATATTCTATCCCTTCAGAGTAGCTAACCTTATTTTTGGTATATATATAAGTTGTTCTCTCCTTAAAATTTTGGAATACAGTTTCTTCTAACAGACCAAAATATACCCTAAATCTCTAGTGTATGGCTTTGTTCTAGTCTCCTGCCTAATCACATTCTCTCCCTTTTTTCTTTTTTAATCCTCTTCTTTCTTTTTTCAACCAAGTTCTTATCAATTCCTTTTATAAAATCTTTTAAAATTTTCATCTTTACAGTCATATTCTATCCCATCATCATATTTACCCTTATTTTTGTACATATATAAGCTTATCTTTCTTTAAAATTTTGAGAGGCAGTTTATTCTAACAGACCAAAATACGCCCCAAATCTAGTGTGTGGCACTGATCTCTTCACCAGCCTGATCATATTTGATCATATTCTTTATTTTTTTATCTTTTTCTTTATCTTTCTTTTTCTTTTTTCTTTCTTTGCCTTTCTTTTCCCCCAGTTTCAGGTCTCTTCTGATTAGTGTATATTTTTCTGGGGTGGTTGTTACCCTGTTAGGATTTTGTTCTCTCATTCATCTGTTCTCCTCTGGACAAAATGACAAGACAGAAAAAATCTCATAAAAAAAAGAACAAGAGGCAGTACCGACTGCCAGGGACATAATCAATATGGACATCAGTAAGATGCCAGAACTAGAGTTCAGTATGATGATTATAAAGATACTAGCTGGGCTTGAAAAAAGCATGGAAGATATTTGAGAAACCCTTTCTGGAGAAATAAAAGAACTAAAATCTAACCAAGTAGAAATCACAAAGGCTATTAATGAGGTGCAATAAAAAATGGAGGCTCTAACTGCTAGGGTAAATGAGGCAGAACCAAGAGTTAATGATATAGAAGACCAAATGATGGAAAGAAAAGAAGTTGAGAAAAAGATAAACAACTACTGGATCACAAGGGCAGAATTCGTGAGATAAGTGACACCATAAGACAAAACAATATTAGAATAATTGGGATCCCAGAAGAAGAAGAAAAAAAATGAGAGAGGGGCAGAAGGAATATTGGAGCAAATTATAGCAGAGAACTTCCCTAATTTGGGGAAGGAAACAGGCATCAAAATCCAGGAGGCACAGAGAACCCCCCTCAAAATCAATAAAAATAGGTCAACACCCTGACATCTAATAGTAAAACTTACGAGTCTCAGAGACAAAGAGAAAATCCTGAAAGCAGCTCGGGAGAAGAGATATGTAACCTACAATGGTAGAAATATTAGATTGGCAACAGACCTATCCACAGAGACCTGGCAGGCCAGAAAGGACTGGCATGATATCTTCAGAGCACTAAACGAGAAAAATATGCAGCCAAGATAACTATATCCAGCTAGACTGTCAATGAAAATAGAAGGAGAGATAAAAACTTCCAGGACAAACAAAAACTAAAGGAATTTGCAAACACGAAATCAGCCCTACAAGAAATATTGAAAGGGGTTCTCTAAACAAAGAGAGAGCCTCAAAGCAACATAGACCAGAAAGGAACACAGACAATATATAGTAACAGTCACCTTACAGGCAATACAATGGCACTAAATGCATACCTTTCAATAGTTACCCTGAATGTAAATGGGCTAAATGCCCCAATCAAAAGACACAGGCTATCAGATTGGAAAAAAAACAAGACCCATCCATATGCTGTCTGCAAGACACTCATTTTAGACCCAGAGACACCTCCAGATTGAAAGTGAGGGGGTGGAAGACCATTTACCATGCTAATGGACAACAAAAGAAAGCTGGGGTGGCAATCCTTATATCAGATATATTAGATTTTAAACCAAAGACTATAATAAGAGATGAGGAAGGACACTATATCCTACTTAAAGGGTCTATCCAACAAGAAGATCTAACAATTGTAAATATCTATGCCCCGAACATGGGGGCAGCCCATTATATAAGCCAATTAATAACAAAAGCAAAGAAACACATTGACAACAATACAATAATAGTGGGGGACTTTAACACCCCCCTGACTGAAATGGACAGATCATCTAAGCAAAAGATCAACAAGGAAATAAAGACTTTAAATGACACACTGGACCAAATGGACTTCACAGACATATTCAGAACATTCCATCCCAAAGCAACAGAATACACATTCTTCTCTAGCGCCTATGGAACATTCTCCAGGATTGATCACATCCTAGGTCACAAATCATGTCTCAACAGTACCAAAAGATTGGGATCATTCCCTGCATATTTTCAGACCACAATGCTTTGAAACTAGAACTCAATCACAAGAGGAAAGTTGGAAAGAACTCAAATACATGGAGGCTAAAGAGCATCCTACTCAAGAATGAATGGGTCAACCAGGCAATTAAAGAAGAATTAAAATAATTCATGGAAACCAATGAAAATGAAAACACAACTGTTCAAAATCTTTGGGATATAGCAAAGGCAGTCCTGAGAGGAAAGTATATAGCAATACAAGCCTTTCTCAAGAAACCAGAAAGGTCTCAAATACACAACCTAACCCTACACCTCAAGGAGCTGGAGAAAGAACAGCAAATAAAGCCTAAACCCAGCAGGAGAAGAGAGATAAGATCAGTGCAGAAATCAATGAAATAGAAACCAAAAGAAAGTAGAACAGATCAACAAAACTAGAAGCTTGTTCTTTGAAGGAGTTAATAAGATTGATAAACCTCTGGCCAGACTTATCAAAAACAAAAGAGAAGGGACCCAAATAAATAAAATCATGAATGAAAGAGGAGAGATCACAACCAACAACAAGGAAATATAAACACTTTTAAGAACGTACTATGAGCAACTGTATGCCAGCAAATTAGATAATCTGGAAGAAATGGATGCATTCCTAGAGATGTATAAATTACCAAAACTGAACCAGGAAGAAATAGAAAACCTGAACAGACCTATAACCACTAAGGAAATTGAAGCAGTCATCAAAAATCTCCCAAAAAAACAAAAGCCCAGGGCCAGAGGGCTTCCCAGGGGAACTCTACCAAACATTTAAAGAAGAATGAATACCTATTCTGAAACTGTTCCAAAAAATAGAAATGGAAGGAAAACTTCCAAACTCATTTTAGGAGGCCAGCATTACCTTGATCAACCAGACAAAGACCCATTGAAAAGGAGAATTACCAATATCCTTGATGAACATGGATGCAAAAATTCTCACCAAAATATCAGCCAATAGGATCCAACAGTACATTAAACGGATTATTGACCACGGCCAAGTGGGATTTATTCCTGGGCTGCAAGGTTGGTTCACCATCTGCAAATCAATCAATGTGATGCAATACATTAATAAAAGAAAGAACAAGAACCATATGATACTCTCAATAGATGCAGAAAAAGCATTTGACAAAGTACAACATCCTTTCTTGATCAAAACTCTTCGGAGTATAGGGATAGAGGGTACATAACTCAATATCATAAAAACCATCTGTGAGAAACCCACAGCAAATATCATTCTCAATGGGGAAAAACTGAGAGCTTTCCCCCTAAGGTCAGGAGCATGGCAGGGATGTCCACTCTCACCACTGCTATTCAGCATAGTACTAGAAGTCCTAGCCACAGCAATCAGACAACAAAAAGAAATAAAAGACACCCGAATCGGCAAAGAAGAAGTCAAACTCTCACTCTTTGCAGATGATACGATACTTCATGTGGAAAACCCAAAAGACTCCACCCCAAAACTGCTAGAACTCATACAGGAATTCAGTACATTGGCATTATATAAAATCAATGCACAGAAATCAGTGGCATTCCTATACACCAACAATAAGACAGAAGAAACAGAAATTAAGGAGTCGATCCCATTTACAATTGCCCCCAAAACCATAAGATACCTAGGAATAAATCTAACCAAAGAGGCAAAGAATCTGTACTCAGAAAACTATAAAATACTCATGAAAGAATATGAGGAACACATAAAGAAATGGAAAAACTTTCCATGCTCATGGATTGGAAGAACAAATATTGTGAAGATGTCAGTGCTACCTAGAGCAACTATACATTTAATGCAATCCTTATCAAAATACCATCCACTTTTTTCAAAGAAATGGAATAAATAATCCTAAAACTTGTATGGAACCAGAAAAGACCCTGAATAGCCAGAGGAATGTTGAAAAAGAAAAGCAAAGCTGGTGGCATCACATTTCTGGACTTCCAGCTCTATTACAAAGCTGTTATCATCAAGACAGTATGGTATTGGCACATAAACAGACACATCAATCAATGGAACAGAATAGAGAGCCCAGAAATGGACCCTCAACTCTATGGTCAACTCATCTTTGACAAAGCAGGAAAGAATGTCCAATGGACAAAAGACAGTCTCTTCAAGAAATGGTGTTGGGAAAATTGGACAGCCCCATGCAGAAGAATGAAACTGGACCATTTCCTTACACCACACACAAAAATAGACTCCAAATGGTTGCAAGACCTCAATGTGAGACAGGAGTCCATCAAAATCCTAAAGGAGAACACAGGCAGCAACCTCTTCACCCTCAGCTGCAGCAACTTCTTCCTAGAAACATCTTCAAAGGCAAGGGAAGCCAGGTCATAAATGAACTCTTGGAACTTCATCAAGATAAGAAGCTTTTGCACAGCAAAAGAAACAGTCAACAAAACCAAAAGACAACCAACAAAATGGTAGAAGATATTTTGAAATGACATCAGATAAAGGGCTAGTATCCAAACTGTATAAAGAACTTATCAAACTTAACACCCACAGAACAAATAATCCAATTAAGAAATGGACAAAAGAAATGAACAGACATTTTTCCAAAGAAGACATCCAAATAGCCAACAGACACATAAAAAAGTGGTCAACATCACTTGGCATCCGGGAAATCCAAATCAAAACCTCAATGAGATACCACCTCACACCAGTCAGAATGGCTAAATTTAACAAGTCAGGAAAGGAGAGATGTTGGCGGGGATGCGGAGAAAGGGGAACCTCCCTATGCTGTTGTTGGGAATGCAAGCTGGTGCAGCCACTCTGGAAAACAGTATGGAGGTTCCTCAAAAAGTTGAAAATAAAGCTTCCACACGACCCAGCAAGTGCACTACTGTGTATTTACCCCAAAGATACAAATGTAGGGATCTGAAGGGCTACGTGCACCCCATTGTTTATAATAGCAATGTCCACAACAGCCAAACTATGGAAAGATCCAAGATGTCCATTGGCAGGTCAGTGGATAAAGAAGAACTGGTATATGTATATACAATGGACTATTATGCAGCCATCAAAAGGAATGAAATCTTGCCATTTGCAATGACGTGGATGGAACTGGAGGGTGTTATTCTGAACGAAATAAGTCAATCAGAGAAAGACATGTATCATATGATCTCACTGATATGAGGAATTCTTAATCTCAGGAAACAAACTGAGGGTTGCTGGAGTGGTGGGGGGTGGGAGGGATGGGGTGGCTGGGTGATAGACATTGGGGAGGGTATGTGCTATGGTGGGCACTGTGAATTGTGTAAGACTGTTGAATCACAGACCTGTACCTCTGAAACAAATAATACATTATATGTTAAAAAAAAAAAAAGATAGTAGGAAGGGAAAAATGAAGGGGGG